>NC_083345.1:119630427-119971464 GCF_019175385.1 Lycium barbarum | reverse complement strand
GAGATCCACAGTCTCAAACAAGCAATGAGAAACCTTCAAGTTTCTAGGGGAACTAAGAGTGTGGAATACGAAGATCTTTGTGTTCAACCTGACGTCGATTTGCCCGTAGGCTACAAACCGCCGAAATTTGATACATTCAATGGAAAAGGCGACCCTCATACACACTTAAGGGAGTATTGCGACAAACTGGTTGGAGTGGGCAGGGACCAGAACATAAGGATGAAGCTTTTCATAAGAAGCTTATCTGGCGAAGCGCTTACTTGGTATACACAACAGGACATCCGTAAATGGCGTGGTTGGAGTGACATGGCCCAAGACTTTATGGACCGATTCAGTTTCAACACCGACATCACACCGGATAGAGTCTACATGACTAAGTTAACCAAGAAAGTAGCTGAGACATTCCGCGAGTATGCGTTACGTTGGAGGTCAGAAGCGGCCAGGGTTCAACCTCCGATGAATGATAGAGAAATGACTGCTACCTTCATTGAATGCCAGGCTGACATATTTTACGAGAAAATGATAGGTATGATGGGACAAAAATTCACGGAAGTCGTGCGAATAGGAGAAGCTTTAGAAGAAGGAATCAAATCGGGAAAGATTCAGGATCTTTTTGCTTTACAAGCAATAAACAAAGCTATTCAATCTGGTTCTATCAACGGGGTTAAAAAGAAGAAGGAAGATGTCACTGCAGTCATGAACGTCCAAAAGCATGAGTCGAGCCAAGCCATTCCATACTTTAACCACCCACAACAACCTTTCTACCCTTACCACTACCCTGAACCCTACCAAGCTCCACTATCTCCTCACCCTGTCTACAACACCCAAGCTAACTACTACCAACCCCGAGCACCTCCACGTCAAAACCCACGTCCGTATCAACCAAACCAAGCTCCAACTTATCAAAATCGACCACATACTATACCTAGAGCCCGTCCAAATCCTGACACCAAAAACACCCGTAATTACACTCAGATCGCTGAACCCTTGGCTCAATTATTCGAAAGAATGAAAGCAGCAGGCATAATACAACCGATTGAAGGAAAAATTCCCGAGCCTATCCCAAAATGGTTTGATGGTTCCAAGCGCTGTGCGTACCATTTTGGAGTTGCTGGGAACGCCACTGAAGATTGCTATGGGCTTAAAAACAAAATCGAAGACCTGATTAAAGAAGGAGTAATCCAGCTCGCTGAAGCTAAGCCCAATGTGGTCAACAATCCTTTGCCTGCTCACGAAGATGCCAAGATTTGAAAGAGTCCAGTGCGGAAAGGGACATGTCATCAACTTTTGTTGTTCCCGTGAACAATCCAAAGACAAAAACACATGAAGATTGCTGCTACGACTACTCGCAACACCAAAGCACTAACCATATGGGGCGCCGAACCAAGAAAGACTCTGAACAATTGGACTTGTACTCCGTCCCTGATTCGCTGGGAGTCTTGGTAACATGAACATGTAGTGAACTTGTTTTCTTTTATTGATGCTTGAACCGTACCCAAAATTTTGTTTGTTTTGCTTCATCTTGTGGAAGTTTGAATTGCAAAAACTATGAATGCATTTCTAATTTTCCTTAATCATCTATTTTCTACTTTATCTATCAAAACTGTCAACTCTACGATTGTGACATGAAATGTACGAATAGACAACATACATCCCGAGAGAGTAACAAAGAAACTAGAGGACAAGACAATATTCCACTCGAAAATAATTGAAATAGCCGATAGGTGATGACATAAGCTTGAAAGCTAACAATCCAAGAAGACATTAAAGGACGACATTAGGTAAGACAACCTAGTTTGAAACCTCTCCTTTAACAACCAGGTCCGAACTACGCTGACCTGATTCCCGTGGGGGATACTTAGGCAGCCCACATAGGGTTCAGCTGCTTTACAACAAAAAAATCCAAAATATCTTATGCGTACGAACTACGCTGACCTGATTCCCATGGGGGGATACGTAGGCAGCCCACATAGGGTTCGGTTGCTTTATACCAAAAATTCAAAATATCTTATGCGTACGAACTACGTTCCGACCTGATTCCCGAGGTGGGATACGTAGGCAGCCCACATAGGGTTCGGTTGCATTTAGAACAAAAAAATCAAAAGATTTTGCATGCTTACGAACTATGTTCCGACCTGATTCCCGAGGTGGGAAACGTAGGCAACCCACATAGGGTTCGGTTGCGCTATAACAGAAAATCTAAAAAATTATTACACAAAGAAAACCACACAGGGCCTGATTCCCTTGGCAGGATTCGTAGACTATCAACATACAGATCCGTCGCACTTAGATAAAAATCCAACAAACCTTTTACCGTTTATATAACAGAACTACGCTGACCTGATTCCCTTGGCGGGATACGCAGGCAATCCAGATCGGGTTCGGTCCCTTATTAGAAAATTTTAAACCGTTCTTATATACCTTACGAACTACGTTCTAACCTGATTCCCTGGAAGGATATGTAGGCAACCTATATAAGGTTCGGTCACACCACAACATAAGTTTAGCATACCCTTCTGAACCCAAAACTGGGGCATATTTTGAAAAGATACAGACTAAAGAACGGTTGGACATCGACAATATTGAGGTTACCAGACAGGAAGTATTATAGACCAATTACTTTAGAAGTGTCACAATCTGACGTTGGCAGAATATTTTACAACTTACATATATATACATTTACATATATATCTGTCCTTACTTACATACGTTTACATATACATATTTCACAACTTATATACGTATAGTTACATTTCCTTATACATATACTTACATACCTACTTTTCAAATGAAATACTTTCTTTCAATCATTTCACTACTGTTCATCTACCGAGGCTTGAACGGAGATCGCAAGATCCAAGCAAACAAGACGAATGAAGCGCCAACAACGTCAAACTTCGAGTCAACACGAATCAATTTCCCCCCTCCCAAACAAAGAATTTTTCTTTGAGTGCAGGAACCTAAAAGCGCGAGATCAACAGTCAAGTCTATCAATCATGGCAGAAAAGCATCCTTTGGCCCATTGTGGCCTCGCCTCAAAAAGCCATACGGCTTTACTTCCAACCTTATCTTTTAATTTATTTTTATCACAATAATTTTATGACTTTATGTACCTGTTTTTGTAGGTTGACAAGATTGAAGGAGAATTAAATCAAGATTATGTGTCCTGAATTTGGCCTGTCACGATACCATCAACATCATAAGCCAAACGACCATTCCACCACTTTACTCCATACTTAATCAATTATTTTATCGTATACTTTACCAGCTTTAACTATTTTACTCTGAACTTTGCAGGAATCATTGTTAAGTCTCCGAAGACAACCGGATACAGATCATCAAGTCCCGAAGACAACCGGGGCATCACTTGGCTATACGGCCTCATATGCATAAGCCAGACGGCTACACTATGACTCTACTCTCTACTTTATCATTCACTTACCAACTCTAACGATTTTACCTTGAACTTTACAGGAACATCATCAAATCTCCGAAGACAACCGGAGACACATCATTAAATCTCTGAAGACAACCGGAGATGTTCATTCAAGTCTCTGAAGACAATCGGAGACAGATCATCAAGTCCCGAAGACAACCGGGCATCACTTGGCTATACTGCCTCATATGCATAAGCCAGACAGCTACACATCATCAACTCTAACGATTTTATCTTGAACTTTACACGAATATCATCAAGTCCCCGAAGACAACCGGAGACACAGCATCAAGTCCTCGAAGACAACCGGAGACATAGCATCAAGTCCCCGAAGACAACCGGAGACGCGTCATCAAGTCCCCGAAGAAAACCGGAGACACAACATCAAGTCCCCGAAGACAACCGGAGACACAGCATCAAGTCCCCGAAGACAACCGGAGACATAACATCAAGTCCCCGAAGACAACCGGAGACATAGCATCAAGTCCCCGAAGACAACCGGAGACATAGCATCAAGTCCCCGAAGACAACCGGAGACGCGTCATCAAGTCCCCGAAGACAACCGGAGACATCGCATGGCTATACGGCCTCACTCGCATAAGCCAAACGACTATACACTTACTTTACTCCTTACTTCATTTCTTTATTTCATCATCTACTTTACCTACTTTAACCAATTTACCTTAAATTTCGCAGATATCATTTATCATCGAGTCCCGGAAGACAGCCGGAGGCCTTATCACTATCATCTTCAACTGCAACTAGAGATATTATTGCATCCTCGGCCTATGCATCACACATTCATTCAAGTCCCTGAAGACAACCAGAGACAACATTGGCCACACGACTTCATCTTCATTCCCACACTCATATTTACTATCATTTTACACTCTTTATAATTTCAACTTTATTACTAATTTTGATATGAATTTCAGTTTTGGCAGAAAATACATCCTGCAGGGACGCAACACAACGTGGAACTTTATCTTACGCAGTGAACTGGGGCAAAGTTGCTGAAGAGGAATGTCAAACTCATAAGCAAAGGTCACGGATCTACTCTCGAACTCAATTCCGCCCATGTCCACAAACATGTGCTACGTAGGTTAATTTGTCTTTCACATCCTCCGCTAAAACTCTACTGAATCTACTCTTTTCACAATCTCATATTCCTTTCTACATCCCCAGCGCTTCCATAACTCAACACTGGGGCATCTTTGAAGGATTTATATCGTGCCTAGTAGAGTCCTACTTAAAGGTGTGTTGCGCGCCACATTTATAATTAGGAGGCTATAAGCATATGTTCTATTCTTGAACGTTCTCGTCACCCGTCTACAACTCCCGCAAGATTACGAACCCACAAAACTTTCGAACTACACATGGCCTGAGTCTCGTGCAGCCCGAGATATGTAGGCAACTCGAAACTGGGAGTCGGCCATAATTTCCCATAATTCCTTCGGTCCTCACAATATTTTCCGTCAATTTTCCTAAACCGTACTTTCTTATAAATTCATATTCGTCGGTCCAAACAAAATTGGCTACTACGTCAACTTCTTCGCCCAAAGATTCTTACATCATCTCCGGTCGAAGAGGGGCATCTGTTGACACCCAATTTTGTCCCTCCTTTATTTAATTTACTCGGGCTGTCTAAATTTGCTGACGAGCTAAATACTTTATTTTCACAATATTTTATTGCTACTACTATTAATATCACTACTTATATTTTTCAACATTATGAGCATTACTTTATCATAAATTTTAAACAGTTAGTCATCGTTTCGTTTTCGGGTTTGGAATCGTTAAATTTATTACAAGGCAACATTTTTGCAAAATCTTTATTCTTCTACATGTTAACTATTTATTGTCTCTACATAATATATATTATACCAGTTATTAAATTAGAATCCCAAAATAATTAAATAGCGGAAGAATGGTCAACAATTTTCAGCCAACTAATGGTTTAAAATACAAATACAATATTATTTCCCTACCCAAATAAACAAACCACATTTTAATACCCAACCCACATTTATATCAGCCCATATTTAAATTAATAGGCCAGCCCAAACGGACCAGCCCATTACCGACCCGACCCAATGCCTTTAACCTTACCCTAATCCCTCTTCCTCTCTTTCTCCTTCATCGCCGCCCCTCCCCTGCTCCCTTCTCTCTCTTCTGCTTCTTCCTCCGTTCCCTCACGTGCTTTTCTCTCGCCTCCCTCCTCACGTTCCCCTCCACATTCTCTGCCATTCCACTCACCTTGCCTCCCATGCGTCTGTCACCCTGTCTCCTACGCTCTGCCATCCACTCCTTCTCTCATACGCTCCTCTCTCTCCTCACTCTATAAAGGTACAAGAATTTTAGGTAGAAAGGGGGGATTTTTTAGTTTTGGGAAGGGGAACCCGTCGTTTTTATAAAGAAAAAAAGGGGGATTTTCGGATTTTTAGGGGATTTTTCAATGGTTGAGGGAGACGGTACCCGGAATCAATAAAAAAAAAAGGGATTGGACATGATTCGAAGGATTTATGGGTTTGGAATTTTGTTTTAGCCACTTATATTCCTCTGAAAACATTAATATTCTTAAGCCTTAACACTTTCGGGTAGCGATTCAAAACAGCAAACCATATCTTTGCTCCCTTTCTCCCTCCTACTACTAAATTCGAATTCAAGCATAGACGAGTTGAGATTCGCTCGTGTTCGGGTCTATTCATAACGAGAGAGTAGATTCGGCGCCGTCGACACCCCATTTCACTGTACCACAAAAGGTAATTTCTTCCTCGTCTTAGTTTATTTTCACTCTAATAGCTTGGTTGTTTATGAATTTTGTGTGAATTTATTTAGTAGTAATTTCGTTAATTAAGGCAATCTACTATGTTAATGTAATCGAAGAGATTTTGCTGGTAATTAAGTAGTGTTTATGCATGTCAGTTTAATTCGATTTGGTTTAAATCTGTTAGTCATGTGATATGCTGTCTTGTGAAATTTGTGACTATGGCAGAAAACTCAGCAATTAGCATGCACACTCTTTTGAGTTCTGGACTTTATACATGCTATCCTTCCTTTGTTTAGTTGCTAGCGTCACGTGTTATATTATGTGGGGCTGTTTATTTAACCCAGAACTGAAAATGCCTATCATCTTCATTAAACAAGGTGAAGTTTAATTTCAGTCGTCTTCATTTCAGTCATCTTCATATGTTGATTAAATTCCAATGCATCAGTTGAGTTATGAAGTTGCATTAGATAGCTGAAAGTTTAATCCAGTCCTGTCTGTTTGTGTTTAAGTGTCCATTTTTTCTCCTTCTGGTGTATGATCTGCAGCCGCATTGATATCGTGTCGATTCGGCTTGTCTGTGAAGTAGCTTAAAGTGAAATCTTATTTGAGTACAAGCTAAAGTATTTAAGTATCTCTTTCTGTTTTCACACCATGTCACTGATTGTTCGTTAATTTCTCCATACTTTGGATTGAAAGTTTGAACCATCAAACATCTTTTGTTTTAAGCAATATAGTAAGTTGGAACAGTCTTCATAATGTACATCTAGTTTTGTTTTGATAATAGCAAACTAGGTACTTCTCGATGTTTTGAATACATAGATAGTTTTGTTAAGGTTTGAGCTCACTTCCTTGTCTTTATGTTTAACATGTCTGTTGTTCCAAACTGCTAGTTATTTGACGAATGTTTAAATTAGTTCAGGCTTGAGTTAATTAGCCGGTCTCTTTTTAGTTTAAAATGTAGGTTCTTGATTGGGATAATGACTTTAGAAAGTTAAGATTGAATATCTTATTTAAGGTTAGATTCTGGATTTTCTTTAGGCTCGAGCGTTGTTGCTAGACTGGGTATGGATGCTTAACTGGGCTAAAAATAACTAAAATGGACAAAGATTAGCACTGTAATTCTCGTTCATCTTCACAATCAGTTGATCCTCTATGTGTATAATCCTAGTGATGTTTAAATTCAGATGTTAAGTTGAATTCGTTAAGGTTAATGCTTTGTACTATCATTTTTTTTTAATTAAGGGATTGTCTACTCTTGTTTGCTTTTATCTGGCTGACTTTAGAAGCATAGTTAATAACTCAAAACATGTCTTTGTGATAAAGTGTTAACTCTTTTGTATCTGTTATGTTTAAAAAGGGTCTGTATTGTTCATTAAAATCCTTAAAGAGGGTCTGTTATGTGTTAAGTCCAAGCTAAGACATCACCCACCAGCTAATGTGGAAACATATCCATTTTGAAGGTTGAGTTTTCATCAAGTGCAGTTAAGTATGGATTTAGTCTCCTGCTAATATTGAAACTAGCTTAAAAATTGAGCAACCTTTGTTTTCTCTGGTTCAAGTTTCCCCTTTGATTTTGTCCTTAGAATGCATTAGGGGTCATTACTTGCGTTACTCCTTTTCTCCAGTAAAACGTCTCCTTTGGGTTCGTTCGATTCCATGTTTGAAAGTGGTTAATATGTGAATCTATTTCTTGTGAGATAAGTTGGACTGCCTACAGATTTATGTAAAGTGGAAGTTGATCAATTTGTATCTTCAGTGGTAGTGAAAATAATGTAATTGCCTTTTTTGAAAAATGGATCCCGGATATTAAGGGACAAGTTTTGCGTATGCCTTTGAAGTCTTTGGCTAGACATTGTTTGACTTTTGTTGGCTATTGCTCAATTGTTATAGGCTGCCGTTCAGTTACTCGTGTGGCTGTTGAAACTCTTTTGTGGACATCGAATCCGAATATGAACCCATTACATTTTTTGAACTTCTTTTCTCATTACTTGTTTAATTAGTAGTCGAAAACTATTAGTCTATTTTTAGATTTGCATCATATATGTTGAGTTTTATGGATTATATACTAATCCTTTTCATTTTTGTGCATGACCATCTCGTACACGAGTCCGAGGGACTCATCCTTCTCCGAATTCGGTATTGGGCCAGATCCCAACGTAATTTCTCTATCGAGTCAACCATATAGTAGCAGCCAACCTACAGCCAAACAAGGAAATAAAATTTGGGCCAAAGCCCAATTAATGTGAACAGTGACGCAGCAGCAGCGGCGCCATTTTTGATAACGTCCAAATCCACCCTATTAATTAGAATGGGCACGGTCGTATGCAAATATAATTTACCCAACTATGATTCGGGGTCGAATCCCACAGAGAACAATATGTAAGTGATTTAAGCAGATTAGGAATTATCACTAACAATAGCTATGCCCGAACGCATCAATGGTGGTTTTTTATAAGGTTTTGATAAAATACGGAAATATAAATTCTAATCTAGAAAGCAAGTAAATTGATCAATGGCAACAAGAATGGAAGGAGGGAAACTACTTCTCAAGTAACGATCCAATCTATTTCACGAATTGTAAATAATAGCAAGTTTATGTTATTTAGCCTCGGATAATGACTCTAAATTAACTTCTTCCGAAGATTAACTAGACTACCCAATTGAAGATCCCTCAAGCAATTAGGAGCATTAAGAACACCCGAATATGGCTACAAGTGGTATTGCCTATTCCTAGGTCAACTTCCATTAGATGAGGGTTAACGCCCCAAATTCATGTTAATTATCCTATCACAACTCCGTTTTTCCTCTTCCGAGTTTCAAACAAAGTAAATGGGCGAGTTCAAAGGTTAGCTAATCCCTTGAAAACATTCATGAACAAGAATAATTAAAATAGCAAAAACTTACTTGATTAAGAACAATGCAAATGAATAAATAACCACAACAAGAGTATCAATCTTAATTGTCACCAAAAGATTTCCATCAACAAGGATTAAAAAGAAGAGAGAACATTTTTGTAGGAACCCTAGCCTCCAACTTGTGGGAGCTGCCAAAGATCTGTAATATTTTGCCCTAGTTTTCTATTTATATGAACTGGAATGGAAGACATCGTCAAAATCCGAATTCTGGTCGAAAATGCCGAAAAATCCTTCATCGCGATCGCGCCATGTGTCTGCGCGATCGCGTAGATGACGTCAATCTCCCCTGCTCCCTTCATCGCGATCGCACGTCGATCCTGCGCGATCGCGTGGAATTAATGCCGCGCGTAGGCGCGGTCGCGTTTCATTTTAGCGCGAACGCGTGGATTTCAATTCCCGCGTGGGCGCGATCGCGTGGGTACTCTGCGCAATCGCGCAGAGCAATATTTCGCCAGTAATTTCCAGAACCTCCAGTTATTTCCAGTTTTGCAACATTTTTGCTTGTTTTCCACACTTTGGCTCCAGGGACCTCGTATTACCTGAAACATGACAAAAACTACGTAAAATGACATAGACTTGCTTAAAAACAAGTAAAACTTATAGTTAAAAAGCATCGATTGTGGCGTAAAATCACGCCACATCAATGGGCCAAGCCCATTCAACCTATTTGCTCTCCTATCTTATTTTTGTGCATCCGATTTATGTTGTATGATTAACATTGTGTTTGCTAATTTGGATAAACTTTAGTAACATTAAGGGTTTTAGTTTAGTTATGGATAGTTAATTCCATAAATTACATTCACTCCTATTTTTTAAAACTGCTTATACAGTATCTATAACATTTATTCAGAGTAATTGATTTTTAAATAGCATGACTATATATTTGAGTTAAAAGAATCAACATTTACTCTTTTTTATCTTAGGAAACTTTGAAATACACATTCGTTAAAACATTAATATTAATCTTGCAATAACTTTACAAATACATTTTAATTTGCTAGTTGACGTAATTCATATTCAGAATACGTATGAACATCACTCATTCCATTTCTTTTGGTTTATATATAATTAAACTTTTTTTTTTTTATTAAATCACTATTTTTCTACAAGTTTTTCTACTTTAAATAACATTTTACTTTTGTCTAAAACTTTAGCAATACTTTAAAGATATTTTCTTAAATATCTTATAATACTATTATTTACACTTAGTCTAATTAATTGCAAGTCCGGTCGGTTAACCATTGTTAATGGGTCTTAAAGGATGCCTAATACCTTCCCTTTAGACTAATTGAACCCTTACCTGGAATCTTAAGTTTCGTAGACCTTAAACAGAGTTAACTTTAAACATAACTTTAATAAACTTTAGGTGTCCTAATTCACCATAAATAATTAGGTGGCGACTCCTTAAAATAAATAAAAACAGGAATCTCCAATATGTCGTACTTCTACTTTAATCCCGGTTAAAATGGGGTATGACAATGGTCAACTGCAGAATTGAACACTCCCATGATCTCTTTTTGTGCACTAACTGGGTTGCAAGGGGCTCAAACTATTCATGTGGTTGGTTACCATGAGAAGAGACCTATCCAGATTTTATTAGATGGGGTACGTACTCATAACTTCATAGATGTCAATGCTGTGAAGAAGTTGGGTTGTACTGTCATTCCCACACCACCAAGTAATGTTATCTTGGGTAATAACTCAATAGAAGCAACTTTTGGTTTAGTCAAGGACTTCAAATGGATGATGGATAGCACTACATACTGCCTTGATTTGATAGTATTCCCTGTAGGGATATATGATGTGGTTTTGGGTGCATCATGGATGAAAAATTTAGGCCCTGTTACTATGGATTGCACTAAGTTGACTATGTCATTTGATTATCAGGGTAAACACCAGGTGCTGAAGGAAGTAAATGAGAAATGCAAACTGACTAGTCCTAAATCTGTGAACAAGAAGCAAGGACCTGATGTTCAGTTCTTTATGTTGCAGTTGCTGCCTAAAGAAGTTAAAGCTGAAGTGCATTATCATCTTAACTCTTTACATCTGCCACAGGTCACTGAGACACATGTAGTCTTGAGTGCACTCCTTCACCAGTACCAACAGATCTTTGCAGAAGCAACTACTTTTCCTCCTCAGAGGGGAGTCTTTGACCACAGAATTCCCCTCAAACCAGGAGCTAAACCTGTCAATTTAAGGCCCTATAGGTATCCTTCTATGAAGAAAGACATCATAAAGAGGTTGGTGCAGGATATGCTAAACCAAGGGGTCATTCAGCATAGCAGCAGTCCCTTTTCTTCTCCTGTGGTGCTGGTTGGCAAAAAGGATGGAAGCTGGAGATTATGTGTCGATTATAGGGGACTGAATAAATGCACTATTAAGGATAAGTTTTCTATACCAATTATTGATGATTTACTTGATGAATTATCCGGTGCTTCAATATTTTCTAAGGTAGACCTAAGATCAGGCTGCCATCAAATCAGGATGGTGGATGAGGACATTCAGAAAACTGCATTTAAGACTCATATGGGCCATTATGACTTCCTAGTCATGCCCTTTGGCCTTACTAATGCTTATTTCAGCAGTATCTCAGGAAATTTGTTCTTGTCTTCTTTGATAATATTCTCATTTATAGTGTGAGCCTACAAGATCATGCTATTCATCTGCAGTTGGTGTTTGATCTCATAGTGCAACATCAGTTGCTAGCTAAGCATTCTGAGTGTGTTTTTGGGGTTCCTAAGGTTGAGTACTTAGGCCATTTTATATCTGCTGAAGGTGTTGCTACTGATCCTAAAAAGATAATAGCAGTCCAAAAGTGGCCAGTTCCAAAAACTCTCAAACAACTGAGAGGGTTCCTTGGATTAGCTGGATATTACAGGAAGTTTATTCAAGGTTATGGGTTCATAAGAAGGCCCTTAACAGACCTGCTCAAGAAGGATAATTTTACATGGTATGAAACTGCTGCACAAGCTTTTTCTGATCTCAAGATTGCTCTCACAACTGCACCAGTATTAGTTCTACATAACTACTCACTACCCTTTGTAGTTGATACCGATGCAAGTGGAAATGACATTGGAGCAGTATTGATACAAGCTGGCCATCCAATTGCATACATTAGTAAAGGGTTGGTTGTTTCACATGCAGCTTTTTCTGTCTATGAGAAGGAACTTTTAGCCTTGATTATTTTTGTTACTAAATGGTCTCACTATTTGTTGGGGCAACACTTTATTGTCAAGACATATCAGAAGGCTTTGAAGTACTTGCTAGAGAAAAAACTCCACACTGATTCTCAAATCAGATGGTTGGCCAAGTTACTACCATTTGATTTTGAAATTCAGTATAAGAAGGGCAAAGAAAGTGTAGCTGCTGATTCTCTTTCAAGAATGCAAGGTGCTGAGTTGATGTCTATGTTAGTTTCATTTGTGCAGACTGAATTATGGGATGAAATCAGACTGGGGTGGACTACTGATCCTGAATTAGTTTCAATTATTACTTCTCTTCAAGTTACTTCACAAAAGCATTTTACTTGGCTTAATGATCAGCTTAGAAGAAAGGGAAAATTAGTTATTGGTAATGATAAAGATCTCAGGACCAAGACTATTACTCTATGGCATTCCACACCATCTGGTGGTCACTCTGGTAGTGATGCAACTACCAGAAAGATACTCACTTATTTTTATTGGAAGGGCATTAGAAGTGATATTGTTGACTTTATTCATAAGTGCACCAGCTGTCAGAGAAACAAGTATGATACCTCTACATATGCTGGTCTTTTACAAGCCTTACATGTACCTGCTTTACCTTGGTCTTCCAAAATCCAAAGGCAAATCAGTAATTTGGGTGGTAGTTGATAGACTCACAAAGGCTGGTCATTTTATTGCTTTATCACATCCTTATACTGCACAATCATTGGTGCTTGTTTTCCTTGACAACATTTTCAAACTCCATGGTTTCCCTACCACTATTACAAGTGACAGAGATCTTATATTCATTAGTGCATTTTGGAAGGAATTTCTCACTGCTCAAGGTGTCACCCCACAGACCTCTACATCTTACCATCCTCAGACAGATGGTCAAACTGAGGTCCTTAACAGGTGCTTGGAAACTTGTCTTAGATGTTTCTGTGCTGATTCTCCTACTGATTGGGTTCAGTTCCTTTCTTTAGCTGAATGGTAGTACAATTCTACTCCACATTCAGCTACTCAAACCTCTCCCTTTGAACTACTCTATGGTTACCCTCCTCCTATTCATTTACCCTACTTGCCTGGTGATGCTACTGATGCCCTTATTGATGACATGCACCTTCTTAGAATTCAAACTTGATCTGGCTAAATTCCATCTCAGCAGAGCTCAGCAGAGAATGAGAGATCAGGCTAATGCTCATAGAGCTGATAAACAGTTTCAGGTGGGAGATTGGGTGTTTGTTAAACTTCAACCATACAGGCAATCCTCTCTTTCTCAATGTCCTTACAACAAACTATCTTCTAGATATTTTGGCCCTTATTTTATTGTTGAAATGATTGGTGCTGTAGCTTACAAGTTGCTCCTTCCTCCTGAGGTTCTTATCCATCCCACTTTTCACATTTCCCAACTTAAATACTGCTATGAAATTCCCCATGACATTATCCATCCCCCTGTAGTTGATCTTGCCAGTTCCCTTTGTCCTACCCCTGAATTAGTCTGGGATAGATCATTGATCAAAAAGGGTAATAAGGTAGTGGCCCAATGCTTAATCAAATGGTCTGGTTTGGATGCTTCGTCTGCTACTTGGGAGCTTGCTTCTACATTTCGTGTGAGATTTCCTTCATTCACCCTTGAGGACAAGGGCGTTGTTCCACAGGGGGTTATTGATACACAATTAGATGATTTGGATGCCATATCAGCATGATCCACATGGGAATTACATGAAGATGCCACATCAGTGCCAATTAGATCAAAGTCACACGAATTGGATGAAAAAGAATTCTGGCGGGAAAGTTAGTTAGCTTTCAAATTTTAGTTATTTCATTTTATGCATTTTTGCAATTATGTCATTTCTTTTAGCTAGATTAATTCAGCAAGTATAAATAGGGAAAATGTAATAGAATTCATAACTTTGGACATGTTAATGCACTGATTTCTCCTTTCTGATTCTATCTCACTCTCAATCTCTTTTCTTCTCCTCTTCTTCTCAATCTTCTTCTATTTCTCTTCTGAAATTCTGTATGATACCAGTTAATTGGTATCAGAATAACCTCCATAATGGGTGATCTTGAACTTTTGGCCTTACTCAATGAAATTTTTTAAAAATGTCTTTCGCGTAAGAAAGTCTGTTGGACAAAACTGTTATTGCCCATTGGGCATAAGTTAGTTCTGCCTATGATGCATGACTTTGGGACATTTCAATAAGTCAGAGACAGTGAACCTGCTCAATTTAGGTTGTCTCATAGACAAAAATTGCATGTGTTGCTCAACTATTCACAAGTTATGATGGAGAAGCAAGATTTGGTACTGCTTGTTCTACCCCTCGTGTCAACTTGTCACAAATTGTGATGTATCTACAAAAGTTATCTGTATTATTCAATTGTTCACAAGAACCCACCCACGGTCTTCAAATTTCCAGATCCGAGAATGCTTTTTCAAATTGGATTTTCTAAAGATCTTGACCTTTGTTCTCCGACAGTAGTTTCAATCCTAATTTTATCACCAAATAAACTCTATTAATCACAAAACTAAGCCTACCAACAAATCAAATCCAACAAATTTTGGTTGGAGGGCATTCTCGTCCAACTAATATTCATTAAACCGAATGGAGACTATTTTTGCTAAACTTAATTTAACTGGTCTAAAAATTAAAGACCAAGCCTTATGAAGCCACAAAAACCCTTTCTCCAACATTGGTGTCAGTCCACATTTGCTCTTCAACTCAAAATATATAACCCATTAATACCATGGAAATGCAAAGGAAAATGATGGGTAGAGGAGACCGACTCTATTCTAATTCACATACTCTCTATGTTGTCCTACGGTGGTAAACAAGTGGTGAGAACCAGTTTATTGTCTAAACGATGGCTGTCTCTTTGGAAATCCGTTCCGGTATCACTTGATTTCGACTTCCCTACTACTGACAGCGAAAACGCCACTCTTGATTACTTAGCTTCCATCCACACAGAGCTTTATTATTGGAGGTCTTGCCACAAAATCCTGAAATTTATGGTCTGGCGCCTTTGTATGTGGAACATTTTGCTAAACATGTTGATTTTATGAGTACATTTTGCTACTAAACTTGCTAATGTTCAACATTTTACTCTTGGACTTCGTATAAATAACCAAAGGTATGAGTTTCCTCAGTTTGCATATAAAAAAATGCGTCGTTGAGGAAATTGTCTTTATGGGACTGCCAACTAAACCCTTCCCGGCAGTGTTAACTGGAGTAGTCTCGTTTCTCTATCAATTGCGTACATGGAATTCACAGAAGGTGTCATGGAAAAGATTTTAGCTGGTTGCCCTAACTTGGAGTGCTTGGAACTAGATAATGTTTCGGGCATACATCATTTGGAAATCAGCTCTGTGAAGCTGAGAGAATTGGGCATACAAGACTACGACGATGACCTTCAGCTCGAAATAATAGCCCCGTATATACAAATATTGGAACTTTCGGGGTTGTGCAGTGAGATACGAATAAGACAGAGAAATGTGGCATCACTTGTTACTGCAATGCTTCATTTATATTTTGAAAACAACTTGGAGGAGAAAATTAGCTAACTTGTGGAGACTGCTCCCATGTGCATTGTTTCATAAGAACTAAAAAATAGAAAAAGTGAGACAAGTAACATGTGACCGGACGGAAGGATCAAACTGGGAAGTTCTTGCTGCATTATTGGAGATAAATTTTGGGATTTCTTTCGAATTCAAAAGGAAGGGAGCTTCCACTTGTCAAGGCTTAAGTTCCCTCTAGCTTCTCTTGTGAGTTAAAGCTGAAAATGTTATTCTCTGTATCCACTCGGTGACTGTATCTAGCTAAAGAATCAGTCACACCATTGGCTTCTCCGTAACAGTGTGTCACCTCGAATTGTGAATCAACTCTTTAATCTTTTCAATAATAGGGTCATATTGCCAAGAAGGTTTTGTAACTCGCTTGACAACATTCACAATAAGTAAAGAGTCATCTTCCTCCAAAATGTTTTTGATACCATGTTCAAGAAACCATTTAAGCCCATAGGAAAGTACAAACACTTCAGCCATATTTTTTGTTCAAATTCTGCTTTTCTAGTCTCAAAAGTTGATCATTTCTGTTTTTTAAACCTGCTTCAGCTCCGTGCTTATTATTCCTTTTTCTTGTAAGACATTCAGAAGAACTTTTTGTTCTCTCAATTTATTTTCCTTCACAAAATAGTTCAGCTTGCGTTGCTTTGACAGGATTTTCATGTTTGGAGTAATCTTTTTTGTAGTTGTTGGACAAAGATGTTTAACAAGGGATAGTACTCACCTTCATGCTAGGGGATAAATGATCAGATGCTTTGAAACATTTTTTTGTTCCTTGCATGTACTACATTGTAACATTTGCTGAGGACTTGAGATTATCCTTGAATTTAAAATTTAATCAACTTATTATTTTATCCACAATCAACTCCTTGGATTCCTACTTCCATCTACGGAGAATAGTGGGTTAATATAGCAGATTCTTTCCTACAGGACCTGTTGTCAATGTACACAAATGAGGATGAACAGACCAGGAGGTTTGAGACACATAATTTTAACTGCTTTCATTTCCACATCTGAAGACCGTTAAGGTCATTAACTTTTATGGATCTCTGCTACCATTGGTGAAATATTTGCTCAAGCATGCAACTGTGCTAGAAAAGTTTGTCGTTGTTGCCGCATTCGAAGAGACGGATTATGAGAGTGATGTGTCTCCGGATTATGTTGAAATGGAACAGGAGCTCCTAAGTTTTCCAAGATCCTCTCCGCACGCTTCAGTTATCTTTTCTTTTTGATAACCTTTGGCCCTATTGTTTGTATTAATCCCGACATACTTAACATCTGTTACTTTATGTTTGAAACTGGTTTGAGCTGATAGACTAGGCTTGGACTTTACTTATCAGTATTCAAGGAGTTATTAGTAGTTCCTCATGTGTAAGTAACAATGTCTTCATTCTCTAATCATCATGTAAGAAAACTTGTTCTAAGTTTTTTGTGATTTCAGTTCATATTGCTGAATCCTGCTCATGCTTTTATATTATGAAAATTTAAGTTTGAAAATCATTTCGCCAGAATTGTACTTCAAGATTCATTGCTTGTCCAGGCACTTGTTTCTTTCGCATATGTTATTTTAATTGGGGGAAAAGAAACTTTAAAATTCTTAAATTCTCCCACCACATTTTCGCACAAGTAGAATAGTTGCTCTCTCCCACTTTATTTCTTTCGAAACAAAGACTTGGAGGGGGATAGGGGCGGAGCTAGAACCACTGTTGCAGAAAAAGGTTCAGAAACAAAGAACCACTGTTCTGAATTATTCAAGGCAAAAAAAGGTTCTGAAGCTACTTTTACTTGGACTTGAAAGTTCCGGAACACGCACTATTTTCAAACAGGTATTGCCTTTTTGGCTCTATCTAAGTTATTTATTGCAAAGGCTTGTTAGAAGAAATGTTTGTTCTATATTAACTTTTTTATAGCTGAAGTCAAGCTTATATATGGAATCTCGAAGAAATTTTGCTGGAATTTATTTGGTGGTTCTGTATATCCACAAACATTTGGAAATGCCTGTATACAGCTTGCTCATTTGTCTGTTTAGTCTTTTTAACAAGTAAAGTGCAGCCCGGTGCACTAAGCTCCCGCTATGTGCGGGGTCCGGGGAAGGGCCAGACCACAAGGGTCTATTGTACGCAGTCTTACCTTGCATTTATGCAAGAGGCTGTTTCCACGGCTCGAACCCGTGACCTCCTGGTCACATGGCAGCAACTTTACCAGTTACGCCAAGGCTCCCCTTTTTAACAAGTATTATATAAAAACAGCAGAAAGATTGTGCTGAAACCCAAATGTACAAGGAAAGCAAGAATTATATCCTTTTTCTTCTTAGAATGATTCTATGACATCTATCAGTTCTTATTTACACCAAAAAATGAAATAAAAGTACATCTTGACTCTCTGCAGTTTGGACATTACTGGACTTATCTTCAAAGCATCTTGCATTTCTTTCCTTTCAATGGTCCGCCCATATGTAAGCTGGGATAACTTTCCACCATTTTTTCTGTCTGACAGAATCCTCTGTATTCTTCTAGCAAGCTAATAGCTGCACAACAGAACTTTGTATGGCCCATTTAATGAGTTTCATGTTTAAGAGAAACTTTCGTGGCTGGATAGTGACTCCACAATGCAAAAAAGATGATTGTTGCTCTGACTCCTCACACAAAGATAATTTGTCTGTTGACTCTTGTTCATTTGTTTAACTGAATAGAAACTGCTTCGAGCGATACGTTTCATTTGTTGCTAGTAATACTTTTTAAACATTTGGGCACATTGTTTTGGGATGGAACAAAGAAGAAAGCTGAAGATCCAAGTTTGAGACAAAAGTAGTATTTGGTCTCACGGCAATGTACTAAGTTAAATGGATTTCAGTTCCTCTTCTCCTCCCCAGCTCTTGCCTATGCTTCCTACTCTTCCTTGTTGCATTTGCTGTTGAAATGAAAACATTGGTTAATATTGACTTTCTTTAGTCATTAAGTGCTTGATTGTTATTCCATGCTTTCTATTATTCTATGTTATTAAAAGCCGTCGCGATAAGCGATACGAATCGAGGGGTTCTCGCTTCATAGGTGAAGCCATGCGCTTTAGAGGATTGGTGCGCTTTGAGGAGATGCTTTAGTTCATCAAGAATAGAGGATGAAGGTTCTTTCATATAAGATTCTAAAAGTAGTGATAACAAGTGCTCTGTTAATTTACTAAGTACTTACCTCAGTTGTAGAGGTCACACCTTTGTCTATGGAAGTGGAAGTCCATTCCTTCTTTACAAATTGCAGAGAAAGAATAAAGGAAAGAATTGCAGAATCTCCAGAGTTTCACACACAATCAAATAGTCAAAGTTTCTGAACAATTTTGTTGGATTCTTCCTCAATTAGATTAGCGAGAAGTGAAATTGAGTTTATTTATGCATGTCTAGATATTATGATTATAGTCTAAGGTTTAGTCATTTAGGTTCATGAGTTTGAACATTGACGAAGTCGGAAGATTGTTGCAGAAAGATAAAGAGCTATACTGCCCTTTACAACATAGAAGTGTGGGGGCTCGTCCTATAAAGCTTGTGAATAAAACAACATATCCAGTGTAATTCCACAAGTGGGGTCTGGGGAGGGTTGAATGTACGCAAACCTTACTCCTATCTTTGTGGGGTAGAGAAGTTGTTCCGGCTCAAAAGAAAGGTAATCGATGCAGGATTCTAAGAAAGGAGACATCAAAATAAAGCCTGTAAATATTCTAAAAATAAGCTTTCTTTACTTCCCAACTTTTTTTCCAGCTCTTCTGTGCATATCCCTTTCCTGAAATGGAAAGATGGAACTGCCATTGGAAGGTAATGATGTGCCAGGACACTGACTTGACGTTTCTTCCTATATAATGTATAGATTTCCTTGCTACTCAACTTAAATTGAGTGCACAATGGTGGCGTTTAAAAAGTGAGACCATTGCCTCTGTGATTTTCTCATATGTCATATAATAGCAATATCGTCCTCGAGCAAGGAACTTTTGGGAGTATAGAAGCGATCTTATTTGAATCAAGTTATCCAATAAGAGCATTCTTGTGTAACTACATAAATATATTTTTGCCCCAAGCATTCAAAATTGCAAACAGAGCACGATAACTATACACTTATCTACGCCCCAAACTGATAACGTCCAAATTCACTCCTCAAAGAGAAAGTGTACATAGTTATCGCAATATAATTTACCCAATTATGAGTCAGGGTCGAATTCATAGGGAATAATATGAAAACGATTTAAACAAGTAAGGAATTATCACCAACTAGGCTAAGCCAAACACTTTTTCAATATTTGATTTTTGGTTTAACAACTAACAAAGATAAAACTAACTAGAAAGCGGGTAAAATGATCAATGGCAACAAGTATGGATACAAAGGAAATTACGCTCAAGTAACGATCCTTGCTATTTCACGATTTTACAACTAAAAGTGAGTTTACGCTAATTAAATAATGATTTCTAAAATCTCATCAAAAGTCTCTCAACCAAATTGATAAATATCATTACTAAGCTTTCTCAAGCCTTAGAATGTAGACAATATGAACAATCAATATAATCTCAAGTAACTTTCCTATCTCTAGCTCAAGTTATTAGATGAGATTTAATGCCTCAAATTCTTGTTATTTAATCTTTTCCAACCTCAATCTTCCTCTCTCGGGCTCAAATCGAAGTAAATGGGCGGGATTTAGGGTTAGCTAATCCCTTAAGAAACATTAAAGAACAAGATTAATTAAAACAACATTAACTCACTTCATTAGCAATAAAAATCATTTAATACATAAGCAAAATAAGATTTTCATCCAACACTTTAATCATAGAATATTTTCATAAACAAGATTCAAGTGGAGAAAATAAATACTACACACTTAGATAGTCATTACAAAGCAAGGAATCAAAGAAGTGGAGAAAAGTTTAAGAAAGTTCTCAACCCAATCTTCAAATCTTCAACCCCAAAGTGTGGTGAAAAAATCCCAACCTCCAATACTTGTGTTTTCTGCCAAAGATGTGTTTTCAAGTGAGCTCGGTCAAGTTTTATATGAGTTGGGAACAAAAAACGTGAAATTCCATTTCTGTCTAGCTTTGCCAGAAAAGACTCTTCGCGTTCGTGGCTATACCTTCACCTTCGCGAAGGTTTATTGACCCGTTGACCATCATAAACGCGGTCAACCTTCGCAAACTTTTGGCAGAATTTCCTTTTCTTGGTTTTAACTCCTTTTTAGCTAGTTTTCACTTGGTTTGATCCCAATTCTCTTCATGACTCAATGCACCTGAAATAATAGAAATACACACCAAGAATAACCACATAGTATAGATTAAGAACACAAAACTCAAAGCAAAGAGACTAACATAAGTGGTAAAATCACCATTTATCACAAGCGTTCAAAAGTATGATGGTTTGTTTAGATTAAGAAATACTTCCTCAGAAGAAGAAATGTAAATAAAACTATAATAAGATCTAACTTGCATTTACTTATTAAATATTCTGCTTTAATCAGCAGAGTCGTCACAATTAGGCCTCAAATTTTTAATCTCGTAATTGTCTCCAAAATTCGAAGATAACAATAAAACAAATACATAAAACATAGGATGTTAAATGGATTGATAACTGAATAGTTTTATCATACAATACAAGAATCGTACATACAAACACAAACAAAATTTATATATGGGTAAGTAGAAAACAAATGAACAAAAATAACGAAAAGAATACATGAAGAGTTCATCAGGCAACATAATAGTTGGCCTTGGCCTCGACAATAATGCTAGAACTCCAAACTTTGGCACAAAAATATAGAGCATATGACATATATTGAATGAGGCCTTCTGAATTCCTTTTGCTCTTCCACCTTGCTAATCAAGATGATAACTCATTTGTCATTACCAGTAAATAGCAGTGTAGATCAATGAAACAATAATTATTTTCTCATGGTCACAGAAAAATGTTGTGAGTTAATTGTACTTATAAGCCAAGAAACACATTAAAGGATTATGCAAAAATCTCAAAAATCACACTAATGAAAGGTTATTTAGCTGGTTTTCTTCATATCAGTTACAAGTGAAACATACATGGTACAATAGAGAGACTTTAATTTCAGAATAACTATTAATTATCTTTTAAGAATATATTTATTGTTACAACTAAGAAGTTGCAGCACACAACTCCAAATGGGCAAGGAAAATGTGCAACCGTACGTATATTTATATATAACTAAAATTATCTCTCTCTCTCTCTCTCTCTCTCTCTCTCTCGCTCTCTATATATATATATATATATATATATATATATATATATATATATATATATATAATAGGTAAAATTTCTCAAATGACTACCTTATTGTAGCTTCCTACCATTTGTAGCTACCCTTTTTAATATTACCATTCGTAGCTAAAAATCAGCTGATTTGTGTATGTTTTCGCATGTATTTGTTGCCAGCAAATACATGAGCATGCGGCAAAAAAAAAAAAGGAACATGCTCCTTTATTTTAGCCTGTAACAGTGGTGGTATTAAATGAGAAATTAAGATATTTTTTACCTTCTTTTCCACAAAATCAGCTGCAATATTCTCTTTCTTTACACGTATCTCTTCTTTCATGCATTCTTCAACATTCAAAACGTAAAAATTCAAATTTCAAGTTAAATCTTCAACACCTCTGAAAATACATTAACAAAACAAACACGATCAATCATCAGGTAATTCGTGCAAAAACACCATTTTGATTTCACAAATTTAGTCTATTCAAGTTGTATTTATGTGATTTCAATTTTTTTCTTGGAGCATAATGTCAAAGTTGTTTTATTCTTCTGAATTTTTTTTTATTTCTATCTTTATAACTGATATTCGAAAATAATGATGTAATATCATTGTAAGCGTGTCAATGAATGAATAATGCTCTTGAAAATTACGGTTGAAAGTATTGAAATGTACATGAATGGTTAGGAATAAAAAAAAGAATCCAGTTCAATGTACATGAATGGTTAGGAATTAAAAAAAAAATCCAGTTCATATCTTTTATTTTTCTGAATCTAAATGGCATAGTATAATGCATGATCAGCTAAACTATGTATTTCTGAAGTGTAATTCAATATGTGTATGTTGTATTTGAATTATTAGTGAGCTGTAAATCTAATTTGTATAAATTGTTCAAATTTGAAAGTGAATCTTATGTAGGGCATACATATTACAGGTTTTATGTTGAGACAGTGATTCAAGGTTTTTTTTTTTTTTTTTTTTATAAAATGGCCAATATTTCATCGTTGATTAGATACTCTGGTATTTGGAACGACGAGAATAAATATGTCAATTACAAAATCGATGCTGTGACTTTCAAGGAGTATTCGACGTATGAGGAATTGTTACAAACAGTTGCAACCCAATTGAATTTGGACAAGAAAATGAAAAATATAAACATAAAATACATGATTGAAGGTGATTATATTCCAATGGAAATTCACAATGATATGGGTGTTAGGATGTATGTGGAACTGAAAAAAGAGAACAAAGCATTACCAATGTACCCATTATGTATCATTACAACTGATAGAAGCATGGAGATATGTATATCGGGTGAGAGTTGTGTTGAAGGTGATTTTTTGCAAATCGGATACACGAATCAAACGAATATAATGGAAACAGTTGGTTCCCGTGATTTGGCATCATCAAGTTGTGGAAAGGCTGATTTGTTATTCGAAAACAACAAGGGTATGGTTATTGATGACAAGAACCAAAAAGTAGTTGTCGTCGATCAAGTATACAAGGATAAAGATACATTAAAAGCTGTGATGGTGAATTATGCAATTATAAACAGGTTCAACTATTGGACAGAAAGGAGCAATGCAATAAGGTATTAAAATGTGCATTTGTTTATGTATTTGCAACTGTGTGTTGTTATGTATTTGAACCGTGACAGTGTATGTTTGTTAATTTGTACGAGTGGAAGTATTTCTCAGCATGTGTATGTTTATTATAAAGTAGAATCAAAACTGATTTGTATGTATTTGTACTCATAAATAATGTATTTGGCCCGGATTGCATTTGATTAACTTATTTACATATGATAAAATTACTCATCTGTCCTTTGTATTAATAATACAAGAATAAATACATTACTGATGTATTTTACAATTTTGTTATGACCTAGAGACAATAACTGAAGTTCTCTCCAACAAGTAACACATCTGTTGGAACAACTAACTCACTTGTTGCAACAGGTGATTAAGTTGTTCCAACAACTCACTTAGTTGTTGCATTTTGTTATGACACAGAGACAATAACCGAAGCTCTCTCCAACAAGTAACACATCTGTTGGAACAACTACCTCACTTGTTACAACAACTAAGTAAATTGTTGCAACAGAAGATCCATATGTTCCAACAGATTCCTTACTTATTGCAACAACTTAGGTATTTGTTCCAACATATCTGTCACTTGCGTAAAACTACTGAAACAACTTAAACAATATATAAGGGTACTGAGCATATAATATATATTTAACAAATTTACATAATGTGTTCATCCACCATAATTCAAATGCAAGCAAAATATGAGAGAAATTGTTTAATGCAAACAAAGTTTAAGAGAAATTGTTTGTCCCCACATTAGGGCTCCAACACCTTATCAATAATTCCACAAGCCCACCTCCATTGCATCCTCTCCACAGTATTGTCACTCAATAAGGTATCGGGCTTGGTCATATTCGTGCGGATAAGCAAAGCTTCAACAAAAGCAAGTGACCAGGAAGCACATGCCTTATTGGTCTCATTGCGGGGGATATCCTTCTTCCGAACAAACTTTCATGATTCATTCAGCAACTTTTCAGGTAAGTGTGAGAACATGCCACTCTGCTTTAGCAACTTAGGGAACAAATCCATTAACGGCTGCATGTGGCAGAAGAAATCACCGTTGTCATTACATGGGATGTTGCAATCATAAACATTTATGATACCCTCCTCAATGATGATCTCAACAGTGATAAAATGGTTGTCATTAATATTCATGACAGCTATGATCCTTTTGGAACCAATCCACTCGCAGCCACCTGGGTAGGGCACACTACTTCTGGGAAAAGCGTGACCATCATCGTCCCACCTAAAGAGAGAAAGTCTTTGATCATAGGGCACGACACCCACATTTGTAGACTCATCGGACAATCCTAAGTACCTGTTGCGACAGTGATGGTAGAAGTTGAGGTCCATGATTCTATCAGAGGAATCATAGTACTAAGGGAAATTGAGCTGCCTCATACGCATCAGCAACAAGATTTCATCTACATATTGCAGTAGAAGTATCAAAACAGTCAGCCACTTGCTGCAACAGGTAGTTAGAGTTGTTGGAACAACTAGTGAACTTGCTGCAGCAGGTTGTTAACTTGTTGGAACAACTAGTTAACTTGATGAAATAAGTTAGTAACTTGTTGTAACAACTAGTTAACTTGTTGCAACAAGTTCATCGAATTACATGACTTGTTCAAACAGCATACTGAATTATATACATATATATGAGTGTTGAAACTTACCTAATCCTCCCACCATTCGTGCATGTTTGTCATAATCTTGAAGTCTTCGGCCCTAAATTCATGCATTGAGTACAGTGATCTCCCACTCTTTTTGGATTTGATCAATGTTTCAATTTTTTTTGGGGGGTTTACACGCTTGAAAATATCAACTTTTTTCAGCACTTGTGGCACAACTTCAGTAGGAGGAGTAGCAATAGACTTCTGTGGAGTACTTGTTTTCCTTGCTCTACAATCAGCAAGTGCCTTGGAAATTGTTTTTGCCCTCTTGCGAATCCCAATAGGAGTATAGGGTTAACTGAGCTTTTTGGATGGCTGGACACCCCTCTTGGACATCAAACTCTTTATAGCTGAATTCGTATCTTTTTGTGCCTGAAGCAACTCTTCAACCTTGTTTATCAAACCTTCCATTTTTAGCCTGCAAGTACTGCATTCACAAGCACAAGTATACACCTTGGAGGAACCGGCACCAACTGAAGAATATCTACCCAACCTATAAGGGATATCTGTGGTCTGCCCACCACCACCACCACTTTGGGGAGTGTATCCACCAACTTCATCACCACCACCATCATCATCTCTTCTTTTATCAACAAGACCTTCCACTGCTTGTCTTGCAACATCAAAAAACAGTATTCATATCAACAGCATCACCATCACCACCACCAACTCTATCACCACCACCATCAACAACACCAGCCCTTATGATGGTTGTGGCTCCAGCCAATTATTCTTTTATATGATCAATCAATTCATCATGCACAGATTCCCTATGCCCTAAACTAACAAGGAATGGCATCTGCACCTCTCGTTTTGTCGGGATAAGCCTTGGATGTACAACCCACAACAAACAAACATATATATTCAACCAATAAGTGTGTAATCTGTTGGAACAACCCCCACATATGTTTCAACAACCTCCTAGGTTGTTGCAGCATATTCTTTAGCTGTTGGAAAAACCAAAACAGCTGCTGCAGCTTCCTCTGCAACTGTTCTGATATTTTTCAACAGATTATGAACCCGTTGCAACAACTGATAAAGTTGTTCCAACATCTTAGGAGTTGTTGCAACATATTCACTATCTGTTGGAAAATATCAGAAAAGTTGCTGCAACTTCCTCAGCAACTGTTTTGATTTTTCCAACATATTTTGAGGTTGTTATAGCAGATAAATGTATCTGTTGCAACAAGTAGTTACTTGTTATAAAACTATTCAGGGATATTTTCCAATAGATTCTGACTTACTGCTTCCTTGGGGGGGTTAAAAGGATCAAGATTCAATTTTTTGTTGCTGTTTTTGGTAGTCAACCATCTGAGGATCCTTGGAAAACAAACTTCTTCTGAGTAGTCCCTGACTTGAATCCGTAGGTGAGGAATGGATTCAAATGCCCAAGCCTAGAAAAAATTATGCCACCAAAAATCAGAATAATCAATGAAGGAAAAGAATTAAAAAGATAAAACATTGAAGAAAGAAAGTTTACCATGAAGTCCCAAGGGAAGCCATAGATGTTGGAAGTCTTCACATTAGGGTTCAAAGCTTTGCACAAATATTCAACAGTCAACTTAAAACTTTTATGACCCCATGGATAGTTATTGAATGCCTTATGATCCTCCGACAGTTTAATCAAACCAAGTTCTATATTATTCTTTACATCCCTTGCCCAAAGAATAGAATTCACAAACCAAACTAAGCACAATGACTCCTTGTGCTTTCTTGACATAGTTTCTGACTTCAAGTCTGCTAGCAAATCCGCTGCCTTGTAGCTCTTTCCACAAACATCCACTAAATCCAAATCATCATCAACCTTGGCTTTGCCTTTCTTGGCTGCCTTGGATGACTTGGGTGTCTTGGCTCCCTTGGATGACTTGGGTGTCATGGCTCCCTTCTTTAATGTAACTGTAGGAAGAGGCTGAGAAGGATCATGACACCTCAGTCCGGTGATTATGGCAAACTTCTTGATGCCAAAACAAACTGGCATGCCGCAGTAGTTTATCCATATCTCATCAGTTTTGCTGCAAATAATTCTTCGTTTGAGAAGACTATACAAAATGGTCATTTGAAACCTTGCATTGTTGTCCTCAGGAAAATCTAGATACATGCCAAAACATGTGGCCCTGAAGAAATCCTCCAAGTCCTCCTCCTAAAGTATCTTCCTAAAGTGATCAAAGGGCTTGCCCATGACTGATTTTACAACAAGATCACCATTCAAATCACCTAGTTTATTGTAACACCCCGCATCTTGGAACTAAGTTTAAGCTCATATCATTAGAAGTCTAGTGAAAACACTGTAGGTTTGAGCGTTTGCAAAAATGGTTGATAGGCTTATTTCGGGCAGTGATAACTCCTTGATCCATTGCGAATCTGGAAGAACCTCCTGGATGAAGGTTGTAGCCCTATTGAATAGCTTTCTAACGGTATATTATGAGGATTAAACGGACATATGTGCAAAGAGTTATGCCCATTTGAGTGAAGCCTGTTCGCTGGAAAAGTCGTCTGCGTTACGGTGACGTTACGGACCGTAACTCGTGTTACGGGCCGTAACAGTGAGCCGTAACACAGACGAAATTTCCAGAACCTCACTGGAAATTTCGTTCACGATACGGTCTGTCCCTTGTGTTACGGGCCGTACCTTGTGTTACGGACCGTAACAGTGTACCGTAACACAGGGAGAATTTCCAGAAACTTTCTGGAAATTTTCGATTAATGGCAAAATGATTAATGTTAAAATGATTAATGTCAGCTATCCAGTGCCCATGTTCATGCCGCATTATGCAAGTTTCCATATAACCATGTCATGTTTCCTTCACGTTCATGCAGCCAAGCCATGTCCAGCCATGTTCTCAACCATTATCCATCATTCGAGGACGAATGATCCCAAGGGGAGTTATGTGTCATACGGGTAGTGCCATTGCACAAGACTCTAATCTTTAAGGTGCTCGTGGAAGACTTAGCGAACCCGTGACCTGCTGATCACATGGCAGCAACTTTACCAGTTACGTCAAGGCTCCCCTTTTTAACAAGTATTATATAAAAACAGCACAAAGATTGTGCTGAAACCCAAATGTACAAGGAAAGCAAGAATTATATCCTTTTTCTTCTTAGAATGATTCTATGACATCTATCAGTTCTTATTTACACCAAAAAATGAAATAAAAGTACATCTTGACTCTCTGCAGTTTGGACATTACTGGACTTATCTTCAAAGCATCTTGCATTTCTTTCCTTTCAATGGTCCGCCCATATGTAAGCTGGGATAACTTTCCACCATTTTTTCTGTCTGACAGAATCCTCTGTATTCTTCTAGCAAGCTAATAGCTGCACAACAGAACTTTGTATGGCCCATTTAATGAGTTTCATGTTTAAGAGAAACTTTCGTGGCTGGATAGTGACTCCACAATGCAAAAAAGATGATTGTTGCTCTGACTCCTCACACAAAGATAATTTGTCTGTTGACTCTTGTTCATTTGTTTAACTGAATAGAAACTGCTTAGAGCGATACGTTTCATTTGTTGCTAGTAATACTTTTTAAACATTTGGGCACATTGTTTTGGGATGGAACAAAGAAGCAAGCTGAAGATCCAAGTTTGAGACAAAAGTAGTATTTGGTCTCACGGCAATGTACTAAGTTAAATGGATTCCAGTTCCTCTTCTCCTCCCCAGCTCTTGCCTATGCTTCCTACTCTTCCTTGTTGCATTTGCTGTTGAAATGAAAACATTGGTTAATATTGACTTTCTTTAGTCATTAAGTGCTTGATTGTTATTCCATGCTTTCTATTATTCTATGTTATTAAAAGCCGTCGCGATAAGCGATACGAATCGAGGGGTTCTCGCTTCATAGGTGAAGCCATGCGCTTTAGAGGATTGGTGCGCTTTGAGGAGATGCTTTAGTTCATCAAGAATAGAGGATGAAGGTTCTTTCATATAAGATTCTAAAAGTAGTGATAACAAGTGCTCTGTTAATTTACTAAGTACTTACCTCAGTTGTAGAGGTCACACCTTTGTCTATGGAAGTGGAAGTCCATTCCTTCTTTACAAATTGCAGAGAAAGAATAAAGGAAAGAATTGCAGAATCTCCAGAGTTTCACACACAATCAAATAGTCAAAGTTTCTGAACAATTTTGTTGGATTCTTCCTCAATTAGATTAGCGAGAAGTGAAATTGAGTTTATTTATGCATGTCTAGATATTATGATTATAGTCTAAGGTTTAGTCATTTAGGTTCATGAGTTTGAACATTGACGAAGTCGGAAGATTGTTGCAGAAAGATAAAGAGCTATACTGCCCTTTACAACATAGAAGGGAGGGGGCTCGTCCTATAAAGCTTGTGAATAAAACAACATACCCAGTGTAATTCCACAAGTGGGGTCTGGGGAGGGTTGAATGTACGCAAACCTTACTCCTATCTTTGTGGGGTAGAGAAGTTGTTCCGGCTCAAAAGAAAGGTAATCGATGCAGGATTCTAAGAAAGGAGACATCAAAATAAAGCCTGTAAATATTCTAAAAATAAGCTTTCTTTACTTCCCAACTTTTTTTCCAGCTCTTCTGTGCATATCCCTTTCCTGAAATGGAAAGATGGAACTGCCATTGGAAGGTAATGATGTGCCAGGACACTGACTTGACGTTTCTTCCTATATAATGTATAGATTTCCTTGCTACTCAACTTAAATTGAGTGCACAATGGTGGCGTTTAAAAAGTGAGACCATTGCCTCTGTGATTTTCTCATATGTCATATAATAGCAATATCGTCCTCGAGCAAGGAACTTTTGGGAGTATAGAAGCGATCTTATTTGAATCAAGTTATCCAATAAGAGCATTCTTGTCATGACCCAACCCCGTGGGCCGTGACTAGTGCCCGAATTGGGCACCCGAACACAATCACAAATCCGAGTGGCAAACAGATAACTTATACCGACACAAATATCAAACACTGCCTCAGATTATATCAAACCCATCCAGGTATATAACAGAAGCCGACAAGGCGGTGTTTCAAATTTATAAGATTTTCAAAGAAAATTTCGGCAGAGTTTCCTTTGTTTTTCGGACTATCCAAAATAACCCTGTACACAGCAAATACCAACAAAGGCCACACAGGGCCAACAAAACAACATATACATGTGCGAGCCGACAAGGCTGCCATAACGAAAGAGATCATATGGACACAACTGTACAGAAGTAGGCACACACACCCACAAATAAGTCTACAGACCTCTAAACAGACCAAACGAATCATATGGCGGGACAGGGCCCCGCCGTACCCCGGAACAAATGTATACATGCATAGCGAACAAAAGTATATACCAAAAGTGTATGCTCTGAAATGAGAAGAGCACTCCAAACAGCTGAAGGGGATATCCTAAACTGGGGGATCACCGAACTGTGCGTCTGTACCTGCGGGCATGAAACGCAGCCCCCCGAAGAAAGGGGGTCAGTACGAAATATGTACTGAGTATGCAAAGCAGAAAATACAGAAACAAATCTGAGGCATAAACGAAATAGTAGTACAGAACATAAGTATAAATCCAACATATCAAAATTTGTTTACTTTCAAAAATATGTAAGTCATGCGTAGGGTACAGAAGAATATGGTCGCCCGCCCGTCGATGGCGCCATAACACAGCATAACACCAGAATGTTTCAAATCTCCGTATCCCCGTCACATATCACAACACAGCATAACGCCATACACAGCATAACACCAAATATAAGCGGAACCCGACCCTCTTTTGCGAGTAGCTCGGTGAACCATAAACACAGCATAACTCCGGAGTATATCAAAATGCGCACGATAACAGAACCGGCCCGGGAACCGGCGAAAGATATAACAAAACGCACGAGCAGAGTCATGAGTAACCATATGCATAAAATCATTATCATAGACTCAAATATAAGTAAATGACCATACTTGAAATTCGAAATGATAATCATACCAAATTCTTTCAAAAGTCGTCCGAATTACATAAAGGAAAGTCGCGGGACCCACGGACGGGCATTTACCCTAGTCGGGCCCGCCTATGGAAAACATACATATCATATGTCATATAGACTCCTACAAAAATATTGAGGTAATCCGAGCATTTATGTGCAAGATATGGCATTCAAAAGTTATGGAATTCTCTAAACAAACTTTTTGTGCAACATTTGGAAAACGATTATTTCGAAGATATAATGGTTCATATTCTTATCAAATCATACATAAGAGTGCCAAGAATTATATAAGGATCATATCATGCTCGGATTTCGAATTTGGAATTCCCTTAAGGCTCTAATCTAGCCTATGTAAAACTAATGGCATGCCAAAAGAAGGAAGGTTGCTTTACATACCTTACGTCGTTCAAGAGCTCAGTCCAGCCAAGAACTTCCACAATTAATATGATAAACCTATAATCGTAAGAGTACACACGTGACTTAAGAAGGCTTTCACATACCATATATATTAATTGATGACTTAATTCAAAAACGGAACGGGCAGCATCTCCTCTATATCATTAGCATCTCCCAATTTGGTATATCAGCCCAACAACAAATAAATCCCAAAAACACAACATGCATGTCCATAACGATTTCGTGATACTCTATAACGAGCGACAAGTTCGAATTACAATCCGTATACTCCATGGCACCTTTTCGTATGTTTTCTTCTTAACCTTAAAAATATTCTCAATATGATAAGGACATCCTTTATCACAAATCTCGGCTTTATATCATATATTTACAACAAGAAAAATAGCCCACAACTCCAACTATATCAATTGACAATTCTATTCGTAAGTTCGCGTTTATTCCATCAATTCCTATATCGATACTTGTATACACTTCTTTATTTTTGTATATACATTGTAGAACAACAAGCAGGATAACAATAACTACAACACGTTTCACGATATTCCAGCTCACTAAATAATTTATAATAACCACCAAACAGTCCGTATGATAACAATAACCATTTATCCGATTTCCCGCAATTAATTTCCGTAGTTCCCATCTCAAATTTTTGCTATAACGGGGATGAATTTAAATATGCTTAGGAGAGAATAATTCTTACCTTATATTTCAAGAAATGATCTTTTTCCACCTTACTTCACTTGAAGAAAACCGGATTTAACAACACGACAAAGCGAAACAACGAGGTTGAAGCAGTGAGCAAAACCCGAATATTGTTTTTGAAATGCAATATATTTTTCTTCCTTAAAAAGGAAATCATGTTGCTGCTACTAACATTCACGTTGCTGCTTCCATAATATTGTAGGAAACAATGTTTTCCTTCCTTCAATTGAACCCCAAAGACCAAAGACGTATGCTTGCAATTCTCCTACGTGAAAAAGACTTGATGGTCTATTTGCTTAATTAATATTGCAAGAACCGAATTCACAGTTCCATTAGTACTGCGTTCTGCCCATACTTATATTAGGGAAAAGTTCGGCTAAAATGTTCCCCAAGGGTTCTACATCTAATAGACCATGGGTCCTGCCACTTTTATAAAATGTTAAATTTATTTGACTATTCCATATGTGTCACTAATAGGAATGTATTAGTCACTTGATCATCTTTGTGCTGAGTACACACGTGGACACACTATCTTTAATACTTATCCACTATTTAATGTATATTATCCTCCCACTAAACATCTAATGATTAACCAATTAGCCACATAATTAATTTTTTTTTTGATCCAATTCACTTAAATAGCAATCATTTTTAATACACTTCATATACTCATCATCATAAATCATGAAATATGCTACTACTCCGTAGCCTCTTTTAGCACACATAAAATATTATTTCCAATCACCGTCACCACAATTGTTAAATGCTAAATTATTTCGGAATTTCATTCTTTATATACACCGAGTTCTTGATTTTCATGCTTGAATATGACCAAATCCTTCGGGTTCGGGTAAATTTGCTCATGCTGGACGTTTTAATTTCCTAGTCCAAAAATACGGATATTATAGCTTGGACCGTATTCCATTCAGATAAATTTCGAACCTCAGCAAAAACTTATTTTCTTCAATTGTTTAACTTCTAATCCCTTACGACACATTTGTATCATCACCCTAACCACTTATAAGCTTGGGGGATAACCTCGTTTCCGTTACTAATGTCATTTAACTTACACACTTTCCAACGCATGAAAACACGGGATGTAACAATTCTTGTGTAACTACATAAATATATTTTTGCCCCAAGCATTCAAAATTGCAAACAGAGCACGATAACTATACACTTATCTACGCCCCAAGCTGATAACGTCCAAATTCACTCCTCAAAGAGAAAGTGTACATAGTTATCGCAATATAATTTACCCAATTATGAGTCAGGGTCGAATTCATAGGGAATAATATGAAAACGATTTAAACAAGTAAGGAATTATCACCAACTAGGCTAAGCCAAACACTTTTTCAATATTTGATTTTTGGTTTAACAACTAACAAAGATAAAACTAACTAGAAAGCGGGTAAAATGATTAATGGCAACAAGTATGGATACAAAATGATTAATGGCAAAATGATTAATGTCAGCTATCCAGTGCCCATGTTCATGCCGCATTATTCAAGTTTCCATATAACCATGTCATGTTTCCTTCACGTTCATGCAGCCAAGCCATGTCCAGCCATGTTCTCAACCATTATCCATCATTCGAGGACGAATGATCCCAAGGGGGAGATATTGTAACACCCTGCATCTTGGAACTAAGTTTAAGCTCATATCATTAGAAGTCTAGTGAAAACACTGTAGGTTTGAGCGTTTGCAAAAATGGTTGATAGGATTATTTCGGGCAGTGATAACTCCTTGATCCATTGCGAATCTGGAAGAACCTCCTGGATGAAGGTTGTAGCCCTATTGAATAGCTTTCTAACGGTATATTATGAGGATTAAACGGACATCTGTGCAAAGAGTTATGCCCATTTGAGTGAAGCCTGTTCGTTGGAAAAGTCGTCTGCGTTACGGTGACGTTACGGACCGTAACTCGTGTTACGGGTCGTAACAGTGAGCCGTAACACAGACGAAATTTCCAGAACCTCACTGGAAATTTCGTTCACGATACGGTCCGTCCCTTGTGTTACGGGCCGTACCTTGTGTTACAGACCGTAACAGTGTACCGTAACACAGGGAGAATTTCCAGAAACTTTCTGGAAATTTTTGACAAGGTACGACGCCACGTTACGGTCCGTCCCTTGTGTTACGGGACCGTAACATGGGCGTGTTTTGGTCCGCAGTTGAGTTTCGGGTCACCTGACTTCGACAGGCCATAACCCCATCGTAAGTTGAGAATTTGGGAAAACTCAAAGAATGAAAGTTGTAGATAATTGAAATACCTTTCCAACCATAGGTTGTGGGTTCACAGGCGACGTCGCGATAGGGAGATATGGACGTTTTAAGACAGAACAGTCCCGACCCGTTTTCAAGTTGGGTCAACCCATTTTTCCCTTGGTATATATAGAAAATAAAACCCTAGCAGCCCACTTTTTCTCCAAAATTCAGATTTTAGAGAGAGGAAGTGAGAGAGAAGGGAATCTAGAGAGAAGAAGGAGAAAATCAACCAATTTTAAGGCCCCAAATCCCAAAGTTCGTGAAGGATAATTTGTAGTACAAGTTGTGGTCGTCATTTTAAGCTAAAGATCGGACTTGGGGGTGTTGATTTCGTGGTGACTACCCAAAAAGGTAATATTTCTACTCCCTAATCACTTATAGTTGTGAATTGATGAATTCTTGGGAGAATAATAATTGGGTTTGTTGAAGATGATTATATAAATTATGCTAGAATTGTTGGATTGTTGACTTGGAATTGTTGTGTCCATATGGTTGATGAAAAATGATGTTAATTACATCTAATGGGATTGTAGAATTAGCTAGAAGTAAAAGGATGGGGATTTGGTGAAGAAAACACCATTAATGAGGGTTATAAAGCTTCATGCCTATTAAGTGTTTGATAAAATGCTTAGATGAACAAAACATGGATATGGTTGCTAATATAGAATCCCTTTGACTTGTATTGCTATAGATTGAAGTTGAAGGGATTGAAAGACATTGTGATACGCTCAAAAGCGGGAGGTTAAGGTATGTAGAACTTCCATCCACATGTGGGAATCTCTACGTTCTTCCCCATGATCCGTTTCGTAACATCTATGAAGTTCAAATCCTAGGGCATTAAACCCAACATATTGGTAGCCCGTAATTATGTATGTATGTACACGAATTCCGTATCTATGTTCGTTATTGTATTTCCTAATCTTCCATTACGAACATTAGGGATCCTAGCTTAATCCATGAATCATGAATTCTTCCTCATGTGTTCTCATTATGTTCATATGAAACTGCATGAGTTATTTTGCAAGTTATAAACATGTTTTCAAGTCAACTACAAATATATGATTATGAATTATTGTATTACTCATGAATCAAGAACATGTTTGCAAGACTATGACAAGTCATCTTATGAAACTATGTTTACAAGATTATTTCATGAAACCATGTTTACAAGATTATTTCATGAAACCATGTTTACAAGATTATTTCATGAAATCATGTTTGAAACCATGTTACAAGTTATTTCGTGAAATCATGATTACAAGTTAATTCACGAAAATCATGGGCTTTTTAGCCAACTATATTATGTTCATGTTTTTGGGAGTTGCACGAATTACCGAGAAGGCTCAGATAGCCTGAAACTATGTAGCCACCATAGGACAAGGATCGCTCCGCTAGTTAGGACGATACCTTAATTTCACACTGAATGGTTCCATCAGGTACGTTATTACCTTATACCCTGGCAAGGTATAGGGGCTCTGCTGGTCCGGCGAGGTACCAGACTCCACGTATCCACGTGGTGATATCTTGTGTCGGTTTATGAAATGCTCTCCCTACTTATCATGTTTTACTCATGTTATATATATATGTACTCATGCTCATGCTCATGTTCATGTCCAAGTTTTCAGTTTCAGTTCTTATCATGTTATTCCATGTCTCTTGTTGTTTCTCTCGGTTGCTTTACATACCAGTACATTCAATGTGCTGACGTCCCCTTTTTATTGCCCGGGGGCCTGCATTTCACGATGCAGGTACTGATATACAGGACGACACATGTGCTCAGTAGGACAACATTCGTATCAGCTTATTGGTGAGCCCCATCTCATTCGGGGTTTAGTCAACTTTTATTTTATGATTAATTATGCATCTAAAGGTATGCTGGGGGCCTTGTCCCAGTAAGTATGTTTTCCAGTCAGACTCATGATAGAGGTTTCATAGACTAGACAATTCAGTTATGTCATGTCAGACATTTGGAGTCGTATAGCCATTTTGGCTCACTTATGTTTAAACAAGTATTTTATTAAGTATTATGACTTACCATGTTTTATAAAGGCTCATCATGCATTCACGTTATATTCCGCTTATGTTATGCATCATGATGATTCAGCAAGTCATGTGGTTCGCTCGATCACATGCAGTCAGGCACCGAGTGCCGTGTTACGTCCAGGCCATGGTTCGGGGTGTGACAAAGCTTGGTATCAGAGCCTAGGTTCAAGTGTCTTAGGGAGTCTATGAAACCGTGTCCAGTGGGGTCACTTTTATATGTGTGTGCGCGCCACACATATAAACAGTTTACCACCAAGACATTCAGGATTGTCTCATTTCTTTCTACTCTAGATCGTGCCATGAAGCTTAGAGCAATAAGAAACTTATCTTCCTCTCGAATTACGTAAGTTTCGAATGCGCAGGAGATGAACAGAAAATTCAAGGTCCAAGTAAGGATGTTTACCCATAGGGGGTACAATTGTGCAGTACTTACTGGTAACAAATGAGACTTCAAGTGCTATTGAAAGTGGAATACAATGTAAGTTGCCCGAGAAGGGGTGTAGTGGAATGAATGGTATGTTGAATGATAATGATGTTCTTGAGAAAGGAGAATGGAATACAACAGAAAAAAGGTAAATCATGGAGGATCTCAAGGGAGTGGTGGTAGACAGTTTTCTACCGGAGGTCATCAGGACCCACTCTATTTGCAGTTAAAGATTGAAAGGGGAAATAAACAGGAAAGTGTAACAGGTACAGTTTGAGTTGGACATATGAGGTAAGTTCATCATTTTTATACTGTTGTCGAAATTGGGAGCCATGTGTGGCTAAAATATGATATGATATATGTATATATGTTGGCCTTGTGAGGCATTGTTGGTATTTCCTGCGTGCAGGTTTTGGGATAGTAAGAAATACAGAGGAAACTCTGCCAAATTTTTCCTAGAAATAGAAGAAGAATAAGATATAAGTTCGTAATATGTCTGTAAAAGCCATGTCAACAGTAATGATAAGATTTGACTAAGTTACGAGTACGGCTGACCTTGAGAAATATAATTTGATTTCCTATTCAGATGAACACCTTGAGTGGGTGGCAGTTCGGATACATCCGAATGTGTGTTAGAAACCAAGGGCTTAAGTTAAGTTCAGAGTAGAGTGATTAGTGGAAGAAGAAATCAGCTAAGCCGTAAAAGAGCAAACTACAGAAGAATAGCCTTTAAGAGTTGTCAAAAAAGGGTTGTCCTAATATTTACAGTGTGAGCAGAGTTAAGTCGTTAAGATGGAGTATGCCAGTTATGAATACAGTAGCAACCCGTTCATGTAAGTAAATTTAGTTTTTCCCCATGAGAAATTGCTCAGATGTGAGTAAAAAAAAAATCATCAGTGTTGTAGAGTACAAAGAAATTACAGAAGATAAGGAATGTTAATTGCAATCCCATCAGAAGAGAAGAATTTATAAGTATAAGATGTTAGCCTTGGTCTAAGGGGGAGATGCATAAATCGCTAGTAAGTCCAGCGAGATAATTAAAGACTTGAATGGTTAGTATGAGACATGAAGAACCTCAGTTCAGTTAAGTTGGCATAATGAGATAGTCTCCATAAGGAATATGCCTCATCTTAGAGGAAATACGAATTGAGCAGAATGATCGTCGAACGAATATTGTCAAGTTCAATTACTATCGATTAGGCGATCACAGAAAAGCTATAAGATCATGCCCAGTTATGTGTCATACGGGTAGTGCCATTGCACAAGACTCTAATCTTTAAGGTGCTCGTGGAAGACTTAGCGCACCACCGTACTATGAGTATTTTAGGAAGTATCTCAAAAAAAAAAAATCAAGTATGGGAAGTACAACTCATGATTTAGGCAGACAAGAGAACTAAGGTGAAAGAATTTCACTACTTCTCCCAGCTAGGAATTCGACTTTTAGACTCCGAAGTGGGTGGAGTTATTGCCCAGAACATGGCATTCCTGCTTGGTCATTTAAGTTAGAGAGAAGCAGTTTGGTGATTCCTACTTGCTGCAGATGAAAGAGGGGATTCACGAATAGAAAGCCTTAGCTTTTGAACAAGAGGGAGATAATGGTACCTTGAGATATCGAGGCAGGTTATGCGTTCCAGATGTTGATGGACTCAAAGAGCGAATTATGTCAGAAGCTCACAATTCCAGGTATTCCATTTACCCAGGCTCCACTAAGGTGTATCATGATATCAAGGAGATTTACTGGTGGAACGATATGAAGAAGGATGTGGCAGATTTTGTAGCTAAGTGCCCGAATTGTCAGCAGGTGAAAGCCGAACACTATAGGCCTGGTGGCTTGGCTCAGAATGTTGATATTCCTGTCTGGAAATGGGAAATGATCAATATGGGCGTTGTATCACGTCTACCTCATTCAGCTAGGAGGCATGATTTAATTTGGGTGATTGTGGACAGACTTACGAAGTCAACGCACTTCTTGCCAGTTAAGACCACAGATTGAACAAGAAGATTATGCCAAGTCATATGTTAATGAAATTTCCATATTGTATGGGATCCTAGTGTTCATTATTTCAGATTATAGTGCTCAGTTCATAGCGAACTTCTGAAAATACTTTCAGAAAGGATTGGGTACCAAGGTGAACCTTAGCACAACTTTTCATCCTCAGACAAATGATCAGACAGATACGCTATTCAGATCTCATGTTATAATATTCATGTTAGTTCAATACTCAGATATTTATGTCAGCTTAGTACTCAGATATCAGTCCAGTACTCACGTATTCAGTCAGCTCAGTATTCAGCTAATGCAGTATTCAGTTAGCCCAGTATTCAGCTAATGCAGTATTCAGTTAGCCCAGTCTTCAGTCAGTTAAATAGACGTTCAGTTTAGTATCTCAACAGTTTAGTAATCTTGTATTCATTCAGTTCAGTAACCATGTGTCCTTGATTTCAATGGTAATTGGGATGACCACCTGCCTCTTATTGAGTTTACTTACAAAAATAACTACCATGCTAGTATTAGGTTAACACTGTTGGAAACCCTTTTAAGCAAAGGTGTAGATCACCAATTAGTTGATTCGAAGTTGGTGAAGCAGAGTTGTTAGGACCATATTTGGTTTATCAGGATATGGAGAAAGTCAAGTTAATGCAGAAGCGATTGAAAACGGCTCAGAGTCGCCAGAAGTCTTATACAGATGTGAGGCGAAGGGACTTAGAATTTTCAGTTGATGATTGGGTGTTCCTTAAAGTCTCACCTATGAAAGGTATCATGAGATTTGGCAAGAAAGGGAAGCTAAGTCCCAGATATATTGGACCTTACAGAATTCTACGAAAGGTTGGTCTAGTAGCTTATGAACTTGAGTTGCCACAATATTTGGCTGCTGTACACCCAATGTTTCATGTATCCATGTTGAGGAAGTGTGTAGGAGACCTGTCGTTGGTTGTTCCTACTGATACTATAACAGTTAAGGATAGTTTGACGTATGAGGAGATCCCCATAGCCATTCTTGACCGTCAGATTCGCAAGTTGAGGACTAAGGAAGTAGCCTCAGTGAAAGTCCTGTGGAGGAGTCAGAAAGTTAAGGAAGCTACATGGGAAGCCGAGGAGGATATGAAATCTATGTACCCGCACTTGTTTCAGCCCGCAGAAGAGATTTATGATGAAACACCAAGATTTTGAGGTATGTAAGCTTTCTTTTCATGCTTTTGGTCGTGTGTGGCCAATTTATAATGCTATTGTGATGTAGACCTGTGAGGCAATGATATTATGGGCTGTTGTGACAGGTTGGTAGTGCCATATTACAGGGGAAACTCTGGCGAAATTTTTGTAGAATCCTGAATATTATCATTTTAGGACGTATGTTCCAACAGAGGGGGAGAATGTTACACCTAGGAAATTTCTCCGTTAGCATACCGCGAATAGACCCACGAAGGGTATGACATATGCGACATGTTGATGAGTAAAGAGTAATATTTAATGATTCTAAATGAGATTTCAAAGACATTTGAGGTAGGAGACGAAAGTTGTTAAGGAAAGCAAGGTATATGTTGTGTGTCGGGCAAGGATTACGAGTATAGACATAATGATGGCTTAATGACATTTTGGAGAAGAGTTATAATGTCCCTTATGTATTCCTGCCTCACGTTTCACATTCGAGTTCATGTATTCGCTATTCATGTCTCATGTTTAGGCACTGATGTTTTCATGAAACTATATCATGTTAGTTTCCATGCCCCATGTCATGTTATGTCTCATGTTCCACGCTCATGTCAGCTATCCAGTGCCCATGTTCATGCCGCATTATTCAAGTTTCCATATAACCATGTCATGTTTCCTTCACGTTCATGCAGCCAAGCCATGTCCAGCCATGTTCTCAACCATTATCCATCATTCGAGGACGAATGATCCCAAGGGGGAGATATTGTAACACCCCGCATCTTGGAACTAAGTTTAAGCTCATATCATTAGAAGTCTAGTGAAAACACTGTAGGTTTGAGCGTTTGCAAAAATGGTTGATAGGCTTATTTCGGGCAGTGATAACTCCTTGATCCATTGCGAATCTGGAAGAACCTCCTGGATGAAGGTTGTAGCCCTATTGAATAGCTTTCTAACGGTATATTATGAGGATTAAACGGACATCTGTGCAAAGAGTTATGCCCATTTGAGTGAAGCCTGTTCGTTGGAAAAGTCGTCTGCGTTATGGTGACGTTACGGACCGTAACTCGTGTTACGGGCCGTAACAGTGAGCCGTAACACAGACGAAATTTCCAGAACCTCACTGGAAATTTCGTTCACGATACGGTCCGTCCCTTGTGTTACGGGCCGTACCTTGTGTTACGGACCGTAACAGTGTACCGTAACACAGGGAGAATTTCCAGAAACTTTCTGGAAATTTTTGACAAGGTACGACGCCACGTTACGGTCCGTCCCTTGTGTTACGGGACAGTAACATGGGCGTGTTTTGGTCCGCAGTTGAGTTTCGGGTCACCTGACTTCGACAGGCCATAACCCCATCGTAAGTTGAGAATTTGGGAAAACTCAAAGAATGAAAGTTGTAGATAATTGAAATACCTTTCCAACCATAGGTTGTGGGTTCACAGGCGACGTTGCGATAGGGAGATATGGACGTTTTAAGACAGAACAGTCCCGACCCGTTTTCAAGTTGGGTCAACCCATTTTTCCCTTGGTATATATAGAAAATAAAACCCTAGCAGCCCACTTTTTCTCCAAAATTCAGATTTTAGAGAGAGGAAGTGAGAGAGAAGGGAATCTAGAGAGAAGAAGGAGAAAATCAACCAATTTTAAGGCCCCAAATCCCAAAGTTCGTGAAGGATAATTTGTAGTACAAGTTGTGGTCGTCATTTTAAGCTAAAGATCGGACTTGGGGGTGTTGATTTCGTGGTGACTACCCAAAAAGGTAATATTTCTACTCCCTAATCACTTATAGTTGTGAATTGATGAATTCTTGGGAGAATAATAATTGGGTTTGTTGAAGATGATTATATGAATTATGCTAGAATTGTTGGATTGTTGACTTGGAATTGTTGTATCCATATGGTTGATGAAAAATGATGTTAATTACAGCTAATGGGATTGTAGAATTAGCTAGAAGTAAAAGGATGGGGATTTGGTGAAGAAAACACCATTAATGAGGGTTATAAAGCTTCATGCCTATTAAGTGTTTGATAAAATGCTTAGATGAACAAAACATGGATATGGTTGCTAATATAGAATCCCTATGACTTGTATTGCTATAGATTGAAGTTGAAGGGATTGAAAGACATTGTGATACGCTCAAAAGCGGGAGGTTAAGGTATGTAGAACTTCTATCCACATGTGGGAATCTCTACGTTCTTCCCCATGATCCGTTTCGTAACATCTATGAAGTTCAAATCCTAGGGCATTAAACCCAACATATTGGTAGCCCGTAATTATTTATGTATGTACACGAATTCCGTATCTATATTCGTTATTGTATTTCCTAATCTTCCATTACGGACATTAGGGATCCTAGCTTAATCCATGAATCATGAATTCTTCCTCATGTGTTCTCATTATGTTCATATGAAACTGCATGAGTTATTTTGCAAGTTATAAACATGTTTTCAAGTCAACTACAAATATATGATTATGAATTATTGTATTACTCATGAATCAATAACATGTTTGCAAGACTATGACAAGTCATCTTATGAAACTATGTTTACAAGATTATTTCATGAAACCATGTTTACAAGATTATTTCATGAAACCATGTTTACAAGATTATTTCATGAAATCATGTTTGAAACCATGTTACAAGTTATTTCGTGAAATCATGATTACAAGTTAATTCACGAAAATCATGGGCTTTTTAGCCAACTATATTATGTTCATGTTTTTGGGAGTTGCACGAATTACCGAGAAGGCTCAGATAGCCTGAAACTATGTAGCCACCATAGGACAAGGATCGCTCCGCCAGTTAGGACGATACCTTAATTTCACACTGAATGGTTCCATCAGGTACGTTATTACCTTATACCCTGGCAAGGTATAGGGACTCTGCTGGTCCGGCGAGGTACCAGACTCCACGTATCCACGTGGTGATATCATGTGTCGGTTTATGAAATGCTCTCCCTACTTATCATGTTTTACTCATGTTATATATATATGTACTCATGCTCATGCTCATGTTCATGTCTAAGTTTTCAGTTTCAGTTCTTATCATGTTATTCCATGTCCCTTGTTGTTTCTCTCGGTTGCTTTACATACCAGTACATTCAATGTGCTGACGTCCCATTTTTATTGCCCGGGGGACTGCATTTCACGATGCAGGTACTGATATACAGGACGACACATGTGCTCAGTAGGACAACATTCGTATCAGCTTATTGGTGAGCCCCATCTCATTCGGGGTTTAGTAAACTTTTATTTTATGATTAATTATGCATCTAAAGGTATGCTGGGGGCCTTGTCCCAGTAAGTATGTTTTCCAGTCAGACTCATGATAGAGGTTTCATAGACTAGACAAGTCAGTTATGTCATGTCAGACATTTGGAGTCGTATAGCCATTTTGGCTCACTTATGTTTAAACAAGTATTTTATTAAGTATTATGACTTACCATGTTTTATAAAGGCTCATCATGCATTCACGTTATATTCCGCTTATGTTATGCATCATGATGATTCAACAAGTCATGTGGTTCGCTCGGTCACATGCAGTCAGGCACCGAGTGTCGTGTTACGTCCAGGCCATGGTTCGGGGCGTGACATTTATCCATCGACATCTGCACACGGAACTTCTATATACTAAAAGTTTTGACAACTTCATCAGTGGAAGGTCTGTCAATATCAGTCCCAATAGAAGAATCAACAGCCCCGGTCGCCGACCTTTCAAAAGATGCAATTTTATCCTCTTCATTGTCATCATTATTTACATCATCATCATCATCATCTTCTTCTTCTTCTTCTTCTTCTTCTTCTTCTTCTTCTTCTTCTTCTTTTTCTTCTTCTTCTTCTTCTTTTTTATTTTCTTCTTGTTCTTCTTCTTTATTTTCTTCTTGTTCTTCTTCTTTATCTTGTTCATCTACTTGATCTTCTTTACTTTCTTGGCCAGAAACTCCTACTTGAGAGGTTTCCTGTTCAGCAGTTTGTTCAGAAAGAATATTTGCCTGTTCAGCAAGATCATCTAACGATGGCCCCTTAGCTTTTTTACTAACTGTAGATGATTTCGATGATTCTTCCCCTTTTCTTTTTCGTGAAGACATTTTATCTGCACACAGGAGATAAGCAAAAACACTTTCAATTGATTTGTGCACCATTTAAAGTAAATAAATAATGAATTTTTACAAGAGCTGAAGCATATGTTGCAACAAGTGTGTAATATATTGGAACAACTCCATCATATGTTCCAACAACTTCATAAGTTGTTGCAACAGATTATACATCTGTTGGAAAATATTAATACAGTTGCTGCAGTTTCCTCAGCAACTGTATTGATTAATTCCAGCAGATGGATAATCTGGTGCAACAACTGGTAAAGTTGTTGGAACATATGATTGAGTTGTTCCAACAGACTAGTCTGTTGGAAACATCAAAACAGTTGCTGCAGCTTCCTCAGCAACTGTTTTAACAATTTTCAACAGATTTTAAATCTGTTGCAACAACATATTCACTTGCTGCAACAACCTCAGCAACTGTTGGATTTTTACTAACAGATTAGAATCTGTTGCAACAGATTACTCAGCTGTTGGGTAAAAATAAAAAATAAATGGCAAGGCCATTTTTCCTAAGCCTTACAAGGACAACAATAGGACAACAACATATATTTCACTATCAGGCTGCAATATCAGTGTATTACAAACACACAACAGTCAAAAATTGAACAAAATACACAGCATTGCATAGACACCCTGCCCATGTTCTTCCTCTTCTTCTTTAACCAAAATTAGTCATTTTCGTACTTTTATTTCAAAACTCTAACTTTTGAACCTGAAAAAACATTTGTTTCAATACAAACACACAACCATCACAAGTTAAACAAAATAAACCAACCTCAACTGTCAAACAAGTACTGAAGTTGCTGCAACAACTTACTCAGCTGTTGGAAAAAATCCAAAAAAAATTCAAACCCTTTTTTCGAAACCCCAAGGAGAACAAGAACACAAACAGTATCAAAAACCATGATTTCGCAACCACATACACTATTTAACAACACAGAAACCCCAATAAGTGGAACAAATAGAGCAAATGCGGGTTTTGTCAAGCCCAACAAGCCTTTTTTCGAACTCCTAAGGAGAAAGAGAACACAAACAACACCAAAAATCAGAATTTCACAACCACACAAACCCCAACAACTCGAACAAATACAGCAAATAAGGGTTTGTCAAGCATCGAACAACAAAATCAACAACATTGCAGATAAATCCATGTTATTCTTCTTCTTCTCTCACCAAAATCATCATTTTCTCACTATGATTTCAAAACCCTAACTTTAAAAGAAGAAAAAGTTGAGCGATTTTACCTGAGAGAAATGGAGAGCAGCAGTTCGTTGCTGAGTCGGCTTTTGAAGAGGTTGACGATGGTTTGAAAAGGTACATTTAGCAGTTGAGATCAGTTCGTGGGTTTGAACTTGAAAGTTTGAAGGAGCAGTTGAGATGATCGTGTGTTTTGAATGAAGTTCGTGTGTTTTGATATGGACTGATGTTGAGTTTGAAATAAATAGGGGGTTGGATTAAATGGTTTGGGGTCTTTTTTGTATTTTATAAAAGATTAACAAGTTTGGAAAAATACATTTTCAACCCCAATTTTCTTAATCCCAAATTTAATTGAGTTTTGACTTCATGTGGTCCCTACAAGTCACCTCTAGTAATTTCCAAACTTAAAGGTCACCTTTACTTAAATTTTCGCTGAAAGTTGGACTCCGTGGAAAAGCAAAGTAAAATCACGGCGAGAGGAGACAGACTTAGTGATTTGCTAGAGCCAATTGTACTTCACAAACTCTCTATGTTGCCCGATGAGAAATAAGTTGTGAGGACAGCGTATTGTCTACACGATGGCGGTCTCTTTGGATGTCTGTTCCGGTATCCATCAATAGAGAGCTTCTTTATTGGAGGTCTTGCGAAAAAATTAAGTGTAAGACGCCTTGTGTACATGAAGGAATATGTTAAAGATGTTGATCTATGGGTATTTTTTGCAACTAAAATTGCTAATGTTGAAAGTCTTAAGCTTAAATTTAATTGTTATAGTAAATCTAGTTATGTTACCTGTTACACAAAAAAATAAAAAAAATAAAAAAATCTAGTTATTAGTTTCCTCAATTTGCATCTAAGAATACGTTATTGAAGAATTTGGTCTTTTGGTACTGTCAATTGAAACCTTGTGGTAGTGTTAATTGGACTAGTCAAGTTTCTCTTAAAATTGGGTGTGTGGAATTGACAGATGATGCCATGGAAAAGGTATTATCTGGTTGCCCTAACTTGGATTGCTTGAAATTAGATGTCTTTTCGGGCATTCATCGATTGGAAATTAGTAGTGCCACACTGAGAAAATTGATCATTAAAGACTACTACAACTGGTGTGATGACCTTTAGCTTGAAATATTAGCCCCCTTTATTCAAACTTTGCAACTTTTGGGGCATTGTAGTGACGTATGCTTGCCTTATGGAAATGTGCCTTCACTTGTCACTACAGTTCTTCATTTAGGTTTTGGTTTCGGTTTCGACGAGGAAGATGATGATGAAGGAGACCAAAACTTGGAAAAGCAGTATGGCAATATGAAGCAATGTCTTCACAGTGTTGCCCATGTTGAGAATCTTGAATTGAGTCCCTGGTGCATTGAGGTTTATTCATACTCTTCGCTATCCATAATTCCATTTTTTCTTTTCTTTTTGGGACCTTTTATTTTCTCTTGAATCATCTGTTTACTAACACTAACAATTCCACTACTTAGGATTATCTTATAGGAAAGTTGGCAAGTACAAAAGAAATACATTCTCATGGCCAAGAACAGGAGATAGAAACAAGACCTTTTTTAATCAAACGCTTCTTGGGAGGCAACCCAAGTTTCACTGTCATGTGTTTGTTGTTTTGAATTTCGTGATATTTTTGATGTGTGTCTAAGTGTGTAGGAATAAATTGTGTGCACAAAGAAGAATATTTGGGAAAATTCCAACAGGCATAACATGCTACAGCACATGCCACTCGCATGTCATGCCTGCTGCAGCACCTGCGCCTCGTAGGTGATGCAACATTTCAGGCCAAGAAAGACAAATTCTCTGTCAGCAGATGCGAAGAACTGGCAATACATGCGACTCGCATGTTACACATGCTGCACCACATGCGAGTCGCATGTTGTGCAGGTAAGTGTGATTCAGGGGTCGGACCGACCCGACTCAAACTTTTTTCTTTTCAAATAAAAGAAACGTAACTGGTGTTTTCATCAGTTACGCTCTTCATTTTCCCTCCCCCCCTCCTCCTTCTTTCCTCCTATATCATCCCATAATCCCACTTCACTCCAATCATTCTTAATCACATCACAAATCTTAAATAGTGTTTCCTTTTCTTTTACCTTGACAAAGATTTCAAGGGTTCCAACTGTCATCAACTCTTAAGGTATGTCAACTCTTACCTTCTTTACATTAGGTGGTATCTACGAATTGCTCAATCCCATGTTATTACCATGCCCTACCACTTGGTGTAATTAGTTAGTTGGGTAGATTTATCTTATGCATTGTGTGGGTTGTTGGAAATTGATGAACAATGGGGAATTCTTGAGTACTCATGCTTGTGCAGTCCTTCTAGGAAGTGGTTGTTGATGCATAATTAGATAGCGACTGGGGAATTCTTGAGTACCCATTTGTTGTAAGAATTGATAGTTGATGCATGCTCGGAACTCGTTTGATGAAATGCCTAAAAGAACCTGTGGGTGTTTGGATGTTGTGGAAATATGATCATTCTCCAACAATGGGGAATTCTTAAGTACCTACAGCACATTACCTGTAGAATAGGACCCATGATGCCCTCTGATTTGTAAAATTGACATTGTCTTTTATGAGGGATGACCATCGAACGTAGGCGCGAGTAATTAAATAGCTTTTCCCGATGATAGACGGGGTGACAGCCCTCTTAAGGTAAATAGTTACATAAGTATGTTCTTGTGTGTGTGCATCTGTGTTATGTGTTTATATTTATTTTTTTTAAAAAAAAAAAACAAATTCCTTCAGTGACTCACCTGCGAGCAGCATCTGCGATTCGCATGTTTAACATGCGAATCGCACCTGCTGCAGCAGGTGTTGACAGTGAAGAACAAGAATCTGCAATGCTATGTTTTTTTTCCCATACCTCTTTCTTGTTGCTTAAAGAACACCATAAATAGTGGGTATATTTTTGTATGTTGTGTAGGATGGCTCGAACAAATAAATCTCAATGTGGAGGAAAAATAGCAACACGACAAGCCTCCACCTCTAGAAGAAAATAAAAGGCACCTGCGGATCCCGTCCCCAGTCTGAAGAGGGGACACATGAGGCTTCCTCACCTAAGCCCGAGGATGCCATCACAAGAGGTGAAAGAAGGGAAGCAATGGAACAACGATTCACCCTGCCTGGATCCAGGGACCTATATAATGCTTGGAGTGTCATTAAGCCCGATGGAAATCCAGTCCGGGGCTTCATTGTAGAAAAGAGGGTCACTTTGCATGGTCTACAAGACCAATGCTCGGGCATCATTCGTAAGCTCGAGGCCTTAAGATGGACCTATTTCATGCAGCCCGTTGAATACTGCCCAGCCCTTGTGATGGAATTCTATGAGGCTTATGCGGCCAAGTTGAATGCAAAGATCTGGCGCTGTCAACCAAACAAAAATATGGAACACTTCTGTTGGGTTTCGGTTTAGGGGAGAGATATTGATTGTGCTGCTGATACCATAACTTCTATCATATATGAGCAACGCAGCGAAACAGACCCTATTGAAGGTTGGCCTCCAGTGAGTTCTAAATATGATTTAAGGATAGAGAACCCGGAGGAGCAGCGAGAGTCGGTTGCTTCGGTGATTGCCTCAGGGACTCCACCATGGCTAGATCCATCTGTCTCCATTGAGAAAAACACTTTCAACCGCGAAGCCAAGTTTTGGCTATCCCTAGTATCATCGCGGGTGATTCCCTCCAAGATTAACACCGACATACCCATTGCAAAGTGTATTCTCATTGCTTCACTCATGTCCGGGTACCTCGTTAATATGGTGGTAATTATCCGAGACGAGATCAAGAATAAGTCCACTCAAAAGGGCACATCATTCCCTTTTCCTTGCTTGATCACTGAATTATGCCGACGAAAGAAGGTTTGTGATATTCCTTGGGTGGACAGGATGTTAAAAGCTGACCAAACGATAGATTACACCAAGTTAGAACTGGGGACTAGAAAGAGAAAGCGAGTGAGCCCAGAGCCAAGAGCCTCGGTGACAGTAATTGATGCTCACATTCTTGAGCCCGAGGACTTGGCCACAGATGATGATGCGACAGCTCTTAGTTTTGTGCCTCGAGCTCCGGGGCCAGACCCTTCGAGTTCTTCCACTACAGTTCCCTCTGTCCCCGTTCCACCATCCACCACAGCAGCTCGTGGAGTGTATAGCGAGGGTATGCGAGTGCTTCGGGCAGCGGATGCTAAGGTCAATTGGTTGGTTGAGAAGTTTCCTAATTTTTTGAAAGTGGATATTGAGGCAGCAATGGCGCCATACACTTAGGCTGTCACAGATATTAGGAAAGAGCAGGACAAAATTAAGGAGCATGTACGCCAAATCGATCGTCGGTTGGAGCGTATTGAGAGTAGTGGTGAAGGTGGACTTCCAGCTATTCGTGCGGACCTGGCTAAGGTCAAGGGGGATATTCGAGTATTGAAAGTCCCAGACATTGAGCTCAGTACACCCATTCTACCATCCGGTGCCTCCTTATTCTCTATTGGGCCCACAACACCTACCATGCCTTCGGGGAAGGGGGTTGAGAAGCCAGCTGGAGAGGAAGAAGATAATGAGGAAGAAGAGGCAGAAGAGGAGGAAGAAAGTGAGGAAGAGTTCGACGAGGAGCTTGAGGGTGAACCAGTTGTTGAGAGGGTACAACCATCTCGAGTTGTTGAGACAAAGCAGGAGGTCCAAGAGAGAGAGCGTCTTGAGGAGGCACGTACTTCCGCCCGGGCTGCTGGTATTCCTGAGGACGAGATTGACACATATGTGGCCATGCAGCAGTCCTATGAGGCGAGCAGGAAATCAAGGGGGGCCTACTGACCCCCGAGGGTGGGGGGGGGGGGGGGGTGAAGCCAGTTCATCCGTCGCCCCTCCAGCTAACACACTATTGCCCCCGTCTGTGGGTTCTGAGATAATGACACCCGAGCCGGAGGCAACGATCGAGGGTGATACTGCGCCGCCTCCATTGGTAGTACCTCGGTTGGAGGTCCTCCCTGCTGATCAGACACCACCGGACGCCTGACGCGTCCATCGTGAGTTACTCATCTCTTGTACTACATTTGATGCATTAGGGACACTGCATATTCCTTTTGTTGGGGGTGGGACAGCTCACACTTCATATGTTTGTTTTTGTTGTTGTAGGATAGCTCATGTTTAAGTTTGTGCACTTGTAGTTTTTCATTGCCAAGTATAATAGTGATGGTTGATCAATTTATAGCATAAATGTTTTTGTCTTGTTTCATTTTTTCCATCGTATTTTAATAACACTCCTCTCCCAAAATTTTTGCATATGTACTCAGAGGGAAGGAGCAACACTAACATGACTCGTTTGGTGACACACAAATATTTTGCAAAGCCTAGAATGATGGGTTGAGAAGTAGTTAGAAAATAGCAAAGTAATCCATGGAAAATGTGTGTGAGAGGTTATTGTTTTAGTCTTGTGCATAATGATCTAGAATTTGCCCGGAAAGTGTCTCAAGGCGAAATCCTAAACTACACTTGTTTGAAAGAGGATATTACTGTTACACCTCGGAAAATTCCCCGTCGATGCACAGTGAATAGACTAAAGAGGAGCACGAGTATACGATATTTCAATATGTAAGAAATGACATTTGATGACCCTAGTTAAGATTTCAAAGACATTCGGAGTAAGAGGAGAAAGTTTGCCAAGAGAGGGCAAGGTATACGATGTGTATCGGAAAGGATTTACGAGTAACGAGTTAATGATGATTTAATAGCATCTTGGAGAAGAAATATAATGTCCCTTAGATCGTTAATGAGGCGATAAACAAGTATCAAGAAGGTTCCGTAAGGATTGGAGATCAAACCAAGTGACAAGAACAAGATCGGAGAAAAGATGGGTTCCACGGCCGATTATACGGTCCGTATAATGGTCCGCAGAATTGTCACAGTGAAGCCCCTCACTGGTGAGATTGTACGGTCACTTATACGGACCGTATAAAGTTATACGGCCCGTATAATGTGCCGCATAATGGTCACAGAGGCGAGATGTTGAAGAGGTGATTTTACGGTCACTTATACGGACCGTATAAACTTACACGGCCCGTATAATGTGCCGTATAATGGGCACAGAATCGAGTGGAAAAAGGGGTGATTTCACGGTCACTTATACGGACCGTATAAGTTTATATGGACCGTACAAGTGTCCATATATTTTCCCGACAGATAAGATTTTCACGATATTAAAAAGGGACCAAGTCATTATTTCATTTCATTTTTCATCCAACACTTCAAGAACTCTCTAGAAACCCTCTCCACTCTTCATCCATAAGAACACAAGAGAAATTTATGATCAACTTCATCAAACTAAGCAAACCAAGTGTAAGAAACCCATTAAAGATCATCCAAGCCAAGAAATTTCATTGGAGATGAACTAGGGTTTTGGCTCAAGTGAAGTATTTCCATCCAAAGCTTATTCCTACAACATACAAGGTAAGTTTTATGATCTTTCCATGTTATTTAAGGTATTGAGAAGTTGAAACACTTGGATTGTAGAAGGAGATAGAAAATGGGTGATGAATATGGGAATAGTGTCATTTTTTAGTAATAGCTTGAGTTGAGTAATGATTCTTGATATGTAATGAATATAATCATGTTATAAATGATATTGATAATATGGGATAGACATTATATATGAGCAAAGATAATAGTGTGCTATGACCATGGATATGGATGACTTGAAGTGAATAGAGGAATACGGATAATGTAGTTAAATAAAGACTATTGTTATGATATTGTGAATGTTGTTATGGATGTTTGGGAGTTGATATATGATATGGAGGAAGTCATATAAATAAAGGAGATACGGTCCAATTTTCTCTAGCTTTAGTCATGTATGCTAGCTATCGATCTTTCTAATAATAGTATAACTCTAATGAAGGTAGAAACGTGAGCATTAAAGAAGAACATACAAGTGATAGAATAGTTTAACGGAAAGGCATGTAAGGCTAACCCTTCTTTCATAAGGCATGGTTCTTTGGCCAAATATCTAATCTTCTATAAGCCCATGATGTCCTCCAAATGATGCTATCTTCAAAAGCTACTAAGCTCATAATTCTCGATATGTTACGATTGTACTAAATTCCCATATGACGAGTAATCCTATAGAGATAGATGTAATGAACGACGATAATAGTGATACGATGATGATGACGATGATAATAGTGATGACACTAAAGATACTTATAAGGTTTCATGTGTATGTGCCTATGTATGGCTATTGTGAAACCCCGAGCTTATATGGCCGGGTAGAATATAGAATATATATATATATATATATATATATATAATGCGCGCGCACCACTGCAGTTGGGTACGGATAACCCTGAAGCCTTGGTAGAGCCAAGTATGTGTAACCCTAAGCCTTGGTTAGCCAGATATGTATGACAACCGAGCCTAGCCATGGCCGAGTACGTGAAACACCGAACCTTCGTGGTTGGGTATGCTATGTATATGATATATATGAGTATAAATACGAATATGATATGAATACGACTATGGATACGAAATGTAAATGAGTACGGATATGAGTACGGATGCGGTTACTGATATATGTACATAATCTCGCATTAGAAATGGAAAGTCCCTATGAAAAGCAAGTGCTTATGACGATGATACTACTATCTCCCATCTTATGCTATTTCCTATGTTTCTTATTATGCTTCTATAATGATATTGATCATGCTTTACATACTCAGTACATTCTTCGTACTGACGTCCTTTTGTTTCTGGACGCTGCGTCATGCCCGCAGGTGGCCAGGGAGACAGGCTTGATCCATAGCTATATTTCTCAGGGACTGCATAGCGGAGCTCCATTTCATTCGGAGGTATAGCTTTTGGTATTGATTTTTTTGTGTACATATTTATGGGAATAGCGGGGACCTGTCCCGCCTATATGATATGACATACTCCCCTTAGAGGCTCGTAGACACGTGTATATGGTTAGATGTGTTTGGCCTTGTCGGCCTATATTTTGGATATCATTTTGTTAGCCTCGTCGGCTTATGTACATTGCTATGGGCATTGCTATAAATGGTGATATATAAATATGTATTGTTGCCCAATGGAAAAAGTATGATTTAATATGTGGCTCACCTAGATGTAAATGTAAAGGTATGTTAAGAGGTGCCCGGGTGGGCTAGCATTGGGTGCCCGTCGCGGCCCTCCGATTGGGTCGTGACAATTAGGCTTTCTTTGGACCGCCACTAAACCTAAAAATTCCTACCCATTGCATTTATATCCTAGTTAACCCATTTTTTTAGCCTTAACTTTGTTTTTCTTTTATTTTATTACAACCTTGTGACAAGCCCTGTCTCTTTTTGCCCTTATTTACCCACCTTTTGGCACCCTATCTTCCTAAGCAAGTCGAATACGCTAAAATAGGATAGAGCGCTTAAGTTTGGGGGTGGTAGCTGGCAATAAAAGGCATGGTATGTGATGGAAAGTAGAGGACACAAAAAAAAGTGTATATGTAGACATATGTGTATAGAAAGGTGTGTATGTGTACATATAAATTTTATGTTTAGTTGTGAACACGAGGATGTGAATAATGGTTGTGACGTAAGAAATAAATGGGGAAACTAGGGAGGCAATAACGATATTGGCTAAGGGAAGTACGAATGGGCGGTAAATTCTTAAATGTTGAAGAAGGGACAGATTAGGTGAAGGAAGCGTGTTCGAAAATGCTTAGGGAGAAGTCAAGTCACTCTTACCCAAATTACACCCTACCTTAACCTTGAACCTTAGCTATGACCAGCAAGTCCTAATTGATTTTGAACAAAGTATGTTTACATTAGTGGAGAAATACTTAAAGGGCAAGCTTATGGCATCGCATTTGTGTACTTGTACATTATCTTTTCTGAGTGTGAGTTATTCTCCCCTTATTCGTCTTTTGTCCCAGTTGCTATTTGTGAATATGTGTGTGGGGGACTTTCTTTGGTCTTTTGTGAGGGCATGTGGATTACTAAGCTCAACGAAAGAATTACTTCTTGATGCTTCATTTGAAGCCGTTTCCTTAAAAGATAGAGTAACATTGTGTCACCAAGTGCAGCGGTTGGTTAATGCTCGACCTCTGAGAAAAGGCACCATGTTTCGCAACAAAAGAGAGGGGAACTCATATTTTAAATGAATATTTTTTGACTGATCACGATCATCACTGTAGTACCTTAGCAATTGGCATATATTGTAGTTTTGCTTTAACTGCTTGAGGACAAGCAAAAGTATAAGTTTGGGGGTGTTGATGTGCCGTGAAATTACGGCACATGTGATGCCAACTGCTTAGTCTTTTGTAAATCCCCAAGTACTTTTGATGTCGTTTCTCGTGTTTTTGTGTTAATTTGTAGAATAACATGTGCTGGAAGCCACTTGAGGCAAAATGAAGCAAAAACCAGTTGAAATGAACCAGAACATCACCTGCGAATCGCATGTACTGCATGCGAGTCACAGTTGCTGCAGCATCTATTGACAGAGATGGCTAAAAAGGAAGACAGTGGTGCAACACATGCGAGCACCACATGCAAGTCGCATGTGGTACATGCGAGTCGCACCTGATGCGACAGATGCTGCACTATAGCTGATTGAAGATGCAGTACCTGTGAAGATTTGGTGCAACCTGCGACTCGCAGGTTGCACATGCGACACCAAGTGCGATTCGCACTAGATGAGCAGGGGTATTTTTGTCTGGAAATTGTTCCCGTTTTGGACATTCTATAAATAGATTTTCTAGGGTTTTGGACTCATTATTCAACAGATTTTTAGTTGTCTTTTTGTGGAGCTCATTTATTATTGGTTGGTGAAGCTTTTAAGAGATTCCTTTTGCTTTTGTCATATTCTCCATTCAATACTTTTGTAAGCTTTATGAATACACTTTACATTATTGCTTTACCTTTAATGAATATTAGTAGTTAATCTTTTTAGCTAAGGTTGTGGGACCAAATGTGTTAGTTATGTGATTGGGTTTCATACTCATACTTTATTTATATACTAATGGTGTTTTCTATTAACTCTTCAAGCATTAATGTCTTGTGATGGTGTACAACATTACTTGTGCCTTAATACTATTACTTTGCTTGGAAAAGAAAGTAGAGGTTAGGAAAAGAGTTAATAGCAACAATTTGGGTCATTAAATCTATCTAATAGCTTAAGCTAGGAATAGAAAAGTTAGTTGAGGCTACATGGGTGTTCTCTTATAAAACATTCTAGGGCTTGGAAAAGCCTAGGATGAAATTTGCGAATTTGGTTGGAAAACTTTTAGCAAGATTCGCGTGACCCTTGGTTTAATGCATCTAGGCATATAAATAAGTTGAATTGATACCCAAGCACATCACTTTTCATTGGAACCACAACCTTGGTCCCATTTACTAATAGTTTACATCTTATAACCACTCTTAGTCTTTAATGAACAAACACCAACCAAACTACTATTATACTCTCCTCTCCCTTGAAATATAGACTAATAGTCGGGCGTTACACTTGACAAGTATATTTTTTCATTGTATTCTCTGTGGGATTCGACCCCAACCTCGTTGGGTTCTATATTTGACAATGACCGCTTACTCCTGATATTAAAAGGTGTAATTTGGGCGTATCACCAAGTCAAACCCCAGGGAAAGAATCATGTTACATCCATCAGTCCCACGAGCTACACGCCCCAGTAAATACAAGTCTTCACCGTTTGTGACAGATTTTGGTATATATCTAATTTTCATTTTTCTTGTTTGTTTTTTAATACGCAACTGTTAATGTTTAAAGACCAAATACACAGGTAGTAGTTCGGGAAAGGATTATGTTCATGTATTTGATAAAAAAATATTCATTCCAGCAAGATCCCATTACCGGTCCACTTGATGTATAAATTGTGGATGAATACCGTATTTGGCTTCAAAACGGTCTGCTTGTGAGGCACGATAGCAAGTATGTTTTTATCCCAGTATTACATTCAATGATTCCGCATGGGTTTTGTGAATAAGTTGATGTATTTGTTTGTTTTGTTGCCGCAAAAAGAATTACGAAGACCATTACAAAAAAAAGGGCAGTTTTTGACAATGTAGTCAAATTCAATTTTGGCATCACAACTGTCAATGATAAGAACTGGTTTTACCTGTTATCGATGGATGGTCAGCTTTGGAATGATGAGGTGATTTTTATCAGTAATGAAATTCACCTTTTGTTACTAAAATGTTATTATGTATTTGAATGTGATCTAATTGATGTATTTTTTACAATTCCAGCACATTGATGTCATTTTTTATTACTTTCGGAAGAAAGGAAAGTATAATAAAAGGAACAATTTCAGCTTCACCACTGTTGACTGCCTATTCAAGCAGAGAATTGATGTGGTCCACCACGCATATCACAATATTGAAACCCAGACAAACGTGGCAAATGAAGAGCAAGTATTGATTGAGTATGTTAAGGGTCACAGGCTTATTGCCAATGTCCCGTGGCATATGGTTGACAACGTGCTAATACCGGTGAATATAAAAGAAGAAAATCATTGGTTATTGGTACTCCTTTCATTTAAGGACAGGTATTTTTGATGATGAATTAAATATTTTATCATTAGTGTTTCATTCATCATTTTTACCGCTGAATTCTTTTTTTTTTTTAAATGTACAGGCATCTATATGTTTACAACTCGTATCAATCAGCCGGGCACAACACAGTTGTTAGGAATGAAATAAAAAAGTTTGCTACACTTCTGCCACATTTCCTACATCTGGCTGGATTCTATGTAAATCAAAAAAGCATAGATTTGGTGAAAGACCCAGCATATGCGGATAAGGGACAGATCGATATCCTTGAAGTTGTCTATGTTGAAAATCTGCCGCATCAACCTGTTGGTAGCGCGTAAGTAGTAAACATATATTTTTAAAAATATCATAGTGTATCAAATACATGATATATCCTATCAATTTATTATTCTTCTGAAATACATGAGTTGTTTGAACTTGAAATACTTTATTTAGAACTTGAAACATATATTTTCTAATATAAGTTCTTATCTGTATTTTTTTTAGGGACTGTGGTGTCTTCGCGGCAGCGTATGCTGAGTATTTGACATCGGGTGAAAGGATTCCAGATGTCATTAATGCACGCATGCAGCGTATGGGATACAGTGCACTCTTATGGGACTACGCTGAACGCAAGGTTGCTGACAAAGCCGAGAGTGATAATGAAGTTCCACCAAGACCGATTAGGCCAGCAATCGATTATGACACTATAGATGCAATTGATGTTTGATAAATACTATTCGTGCATTCGATGTTTTTTGTCCTTTTTTTCATTAGAGCAAACAATATGATGTTTTTAGATGTATTTTGACTGATGTTGGATAATTATCATTTAACCAAAGAAATCTCAGGGGGTTTATATTCCATATGTTTGGTGTACTTAGTTCCATATATTGTCAAATATATCTGAAGTTTGGAAAAAATAGAGTAAAATGTGACATCATGAATCCACAAATACATTTATTCACCAGGTTCACAAAATATATATGTTTAATTCACCAGGTTCACAAAATATGTATGTTTTAGTAAAATTTATTCATTTTTGTTTTAGTTTAATAAACACATCTTGCGTATTTGACATGACCAGCACAACTATATGATTTCAATCAAAAAAAATTGCAAAAAATAAACCAACTTCATAAGTTTCGGAAACAATACGTACGTTTTTATACCACATATGCAGTGTTATGAAGTTGAGTAGACAACACCATTTTCTAACCGGAACATGGGTTGCCTTTTTTTGTGTTAAAAATACATGAACATTACCGTGTAATTTCAGACACCAGGATCACAAAATACATGTATGTTCTATTACAGTTTATACAATTTTCAGAAGGCCAACAAATACATAATGTTTAGTTGACATTACCAGCACAACTACGAACCTCCAATCCAAAAAAAATTCAAAATAAAAACAATTTTATCATTTATACAGATATAATATGTATGTTATTTTACAAAGTACGCAGTATTTTTTGAAGTTGAAAAAAACACTACACGTATTGGAAAAAAAAATCAATTAAGATCAGTTTGAATGGGACATTCATTTCATAGCAAAAATTTCTGTAATACTACAACATGTGTCAATAGAAGTTTTTGACACAAGTGTTCAAATACTTAAATAACCAATCTATCTTCGCTAATAAAGTTAAATGGATAGGAACACAATAAAAATTCACTTCCTTAGAGGCTCAAAACTACATGAACGTCTGTTGTGCCCAAGTTGTCCACAAGTACTGCAAGCATGTCTGCTCTTTCCAAACAACAATTCACTTAAAGGCTTATCATGCCTCTTCTTTGGCCTACCATACGGTCTCTTGTATCTTGGTGGCAAAACCACATCCTCCAAGATATTTTTGGGAATGTTCCATTCACGCTCGTCGGGTAGAGGATCCACAGGCACATCATATGTCTTCAACACGGTCTCCGATTTGAACAAATCAGAGCAATAATCATCAGCAACCAGATTTTTCTTTTTAATGACAGCCCATGCATGCGGGCAGGGGATTTCATCTAGTTGAAACATACGACAACTGCAAATTTTGCTCTTCAAATTAAGAATGAATCGTCTTCCTCCATCATGTACTGTGTACACGAATTCGGTTGACAGTTCTACCTGAAAAAATAAATATTACATGTATTTGTTATTGAACCAATCAGAATTTTAAAATAAATGAACAAACCATTAAATAAATACATATCAATTCAAAGAAGCATATATTAAATTTACGTTAATACTAACTGTTCATGTATACCAAATACACATCTATATAATGTGTAGAAACACCAGATTAGTACAAGTACAAGTTTGTCAAATAAATTATAACAAGCATTAAACTGAAACATACCGTCACTCGTAGATATAGATACTCGTTGATTGATAGCATCTCCTGAAACTTTTTACCGAGTGTAGTGAACGTGTATGTTCCATTTCTCCGGTTATTGTAATTCCATCTCCCAAACATCCTTCTAACTTCTTCGAGAAAGTCATATATAGGCAGTTCTCTAGCTGTTAGAAGATGTCGGTTAATGCACTCTGCTATGTTAGAAGTCATTGTCCACCCTTGGTTAACAGATGCATACAATCTAGCCCACTTGTCTCTACCAGCCGATTCCAAATACTCTGCCACGCGCATATCTACCTTTTGAACCTTCCCCATCAACTTATCAAAATCATCCTGCGTGTATGCCTTTTCCATGGAATAAAAAATAGGACTTAGCACATCATGGCTCTTCTTGTATTTTTTACATACATTACCCCCACAGATGCCAAATACATGCATAATGTGCAACTGCTGGATAATGTCTACAAACAGCCTTGTTTATACTTTCATGCCTATCTGATACGATACACAGATTCTATCTAATTCCATATGTTTCTCTGAAACGCTAAAAAAAATCACGTCCATGATCTGTCATTCTCAGAATCAATCATACCATATGCTTACAGTTAAGAAGAAAAAAAAATACATTTTTGTATTTGTCTAAAACAGATAAAATATATATTGAGGTAATAAATTAATATGTATTTTTTTGACATACCTGCACCGTCTAATGTGCTTGCCGAGACAAATGTTCCATTGTATGGTGTTTTTAAGTGGCTTCCATCAACTACCACAATTGGCCGACAATAATCGAAGCCTTTGATAAATGCATACAGTGCTATAAAAACATACATAAATTCATTTTCGCGGGTTTTATGCATTCTGATATGTGAACCCGGGTAAGTCTTATCCAATATGTATAGATATCCAGGTAGTCTTTTATAAGATTCAGCCGGTTCACCCATTAAATCGTTCATTGCCTTTTCGTTGGCCCGCCAAGCAATCATGTATGAAACATCCATTCCAAAATCATTTTTGACGTCCTCCGCAATGTATTTAGGCGTATATTTACTCTTATGATTTGATATTTTTGGTTTGACAGTCCCACTTATCAACCGACTTGTAGCTTGGCATTGGGAATAAACCTTTTCCTTTAACGGACATGTATGTTTGTCTTGAAACTCCCTAACTCTAAACATTCCTGACTTACCTACACTTGACGCCCCGAATTTCCAATCACACTCTCCTGATGCGCACACAAGTGTGTAGCTACCAAAAAAAAACAAAAAAAAAACACACATTAATTGCAATAACTAAGTGAGTTGTTGGAATAACTAACTTACTTGTTGCAACAAGTGAGGCATCTGTTGGAACATATGGATCTTCTGTTGCAACAATTTACTTAGTTGTTGCAACAAGTAAGGCATCTGTTGGAATATATGGATCTTCTGTTGCAAATAATCCAGCAGCTGCTAAAGATGTTGCAACAAGTGAGGCATCTGTTGGAACATATGGATCTTCTGTTGCAACAATTTACTTAGTTGTTGCAACAGGTAAGGCATCTGTTGGAACATATGGATGTTCTGTTGCAAATAATCCAGCAGTTGCTGAAGATGTTGCAACAAGTAAAGAATCTGTTGGAACATATGGATCTTCTGTTGCAACAATTTACTTAGTTGTTACAACAATGCACTTGCAAATTGATTAAGTATTCCATTGTTTATCACTAAATATGGTTGATTTCCTTTGTTTATCACTAAATATGGGTGAATCGAGTAGTTCACATCAATTCTCTCTAATGATCACTCGATTTAGTGCATGCTGGCTTAGGAGATCCTCTTCGCTGACTAAAAATACATCAAATTGATTAAGTATTCCATTGTTTATCACTAAATATGGTTGATTTCCTTTGTTTATCACTAAAATGGGTGAATAGAGTAGTTCACATCAATTCTCTCTAATGATCACTCGATTTAGTGCATGCTGGCTTAGGAGATCCTCTTCGCTGACTAAAAATACATCAAATTGATTAAGTATTCTATTGTTTATCACTAACTATGGTTGATTTCCTTTGTTTATCACTAAATATGGGTGAATCGAGTAGTATATGCTACAGCAAGTATAGTATCTGCTGCAGCATGTGAGTAATCTGCTGCAGCAAGTATAGTATCTGCTGCAGCATGTGAGTAATCTGCTGCAACAACTATAGTATTTGTTGCAGCGGCTATAGTATCCGTTGCAGCAAGTACAGTATCTATTGCAGCAAGTACAATATATGTTGCAGCATATGTAGAATCTGTTGCAACAATTGTAATATCTGTGCAGCAAGTGATTAAGTTGTTGAACAAATCTTTACTCGTGTTGGATAAAACACAAGTTTTAACACATAACTTAGTTGAAAAAACACCAACATATAACTTGGTTGTTGCAACAGATTTATTACTTGCTGGAAGTTAAACATAAATTACCATGCTAAGAAACAATAACATTACAATGTCATAAAGTTCCAACAGATAACTATTGTTAAAGCATAATGCAATTTACAACTATGAAGCATTTAGGCTTGGACATGTTGTTTTTTTGTGGCCAGCTTTTTTGCATAAGGAGCATTTATTTTTCCTCGTTGGAAATGATTCCTCGATTCCGCGCCTCCTCTTTGTCCGCCTTCTTCCGGGTTTGCTTGGATCAACATATGGAGGAGGTATCTCTCTCTCTAAAATCTCCAAAGGAACTTCCCAAGATTCTTCAGAAGGCACAGGACAAATTTGCTCACAATATGCAATTACGTAATTCTCCACCTTATAATATGGAGATGAGTAGTCATAAATCCGCCTTCCAAAGTCGTCACCATATTGGACACGAAGCGCTTCCATTGCTTGTTGACAAGGTATTTTGTCCAGGTTAAAAACTCTACAAGTACAAGATCTACTTTGCAGATCGACTGTCGCAATTGCACCGTGACCGATGACGCTGAACTTGTAGTTGACTATTTGATGGGCTAACAACTTGTTCCCCAAGTTGACAAATTTTGAAAAAAAAAATCAACTGAAGGAACAAAGATGTTTGGTGAGTCGATGAACTCCATACGTCTCTCATGAAATTTTTCTGCAAATCTCCTATTTATGGCATCAAATAAAGCAGTAATGGGAAACTCTCTTTCAACATTGAACATTGAATTCACCGACTCAGCAATGTTTGACGTCATAAGATTATACCTGTGAAAATAAAGATCTTCAGTTATGGTCTCTGTGTCATACCAAGATGCAATAACTAAGTGGGTTGTTGGAACAAGTAACTCACCTGTTGCAACAAGTGAGGTAGTTGTTCCAACAGATGTGTTACTTGTTGGAGAGAGCTTCAGTTATTGTCTCCGTGTCATAACAAAATGCAACAACTAAGTGAGTTGTTGGAACAACTAAATCACCTGTTGCAACAAGTGAGTTAGTTGTTCCAACAGATGTGTTACTTGTTGGAGAGAACTTCAGCTATTGTCTCTGTGTCATAACAAAATGCAACAACTAAGTGAGTTGTTGGAACAACTAACTTACCTGTTGCAACAAGTGAGTTAGTTGTTCCAACAGATGTGTTACTTGTTGGAGAGAGCTTCAGTTATCGTCTCTATGTCATAACAAAATACAACAACTAAGTGAGTTATTGGAACAACTAACTTATCTGTTGCAACAAGTGAGGTAGTTGTTCCAACAGATGTGTCACTTGTTGGAGAGAGCTTCAGTTATTATCTCTGTGTCATAACAAAATGCAACAACTAAGTGACTTTTTAGAACAACTAACTCACCTATTGCAACAAGTGAGGTAGTTGTTCCAACAGATGTGTTACTTGTTGGAGAGAGCTTCAGTTATTGTCTCTGTGTCATAACAAAATGCAACAACTAACTGAGTTGTTGGAACAACTAAATTACCTGTTGTAACAAGTGAGTTAGTTGTTCCAACAGATGTGTTATTTGTTGGAAAGGTAATGTATGAATACCTATTTCCGGGGAAGAATACCCTGCTCCATCTGTGGAATCCAACACGTTCAAGATGTTCGGCGGCCCCAGGGACGGTGTCTCTGATTTGATTGAAATGGTCATTGAACTCATCTATATTGTACGATTTTGCTGCTTTATAAAACTGAGATATGACCTTCGTATTTTGAAAGGTGGTTCGGAGATTTTCCCCAAGGTGCTTCATGCAACAACCATAATGAGATAAAGGGAAGACAATTGAAACTGCCTTTTTGATACTTGGATGCCTATCAAAAATTATGCACAACTCTTTGGTATCATCTACAAAGCTTCTCATTTGTTCAAAAAAATATTTGTATGAGGCATCACACTCCTTGTCCACTACACAAAATGCCACAGGAAAAACATGATTCTCCGCATCTTGCGCCACGGCTGACAATAACACTCCTTCGTACTTGCTCTTCAAGAATGTCCCATCGACAGCTATGACTTTTCTCATTTGTGCAAAACCAAGCATCCAAGCCTTGTAGGCTACAAAAAAGTACTTGAATTTCCCATTAGCATCAACCTTCAATGTCGTCTTGCTTCCTGGATTTGCGGAACGAAGCATATAACGGTACGCATCGAGCACTGCATACCCGTGCTCATGTGTCCCCCTTGTCAAAGATTTTGCAATCTCCATGCCCCTCCAGACCTTCCAATAACTTACCTTACAACCCAATTCTGTGCGGAATGATTGGCTCATATCTTTTGTAGATGGGCCTTTACCGTCGGGAAACCTATCTTTGAAGTATTCACCAATGACTTTCGCTATGGCGTGTGGATTATGGCTAGTAATATTCTCAGAACCACATGTGTGATACTTTATGTAGGTTGTAATACAAAATCTGTCAGAACTTAAAAGATTCATAGCCCTCAGCCACCACTTGCACTCCGGATGTACACATCTAAAGCAATACACAGTACGTGAATTAATCACCTTCTTGAGTGTAAAATCTTTCTTCACGCAAGCAAGTTTCAACATAGTTGCTAGTTGTTCCTTGTTCTTGAATGACATTACTTTATAAAAGCCTGTTTCATCATCTTGAACATGGCTGCACTGTGAAGATTGTGTAGAACACGGTGTATTGCTCGCAACTTCGGGTGTAGGAATCGGCTCACCCCCACTTCCATTATCTGGAATATCCATATCCATATCTATCCCATCCAATTTATCATTTAACACATCTTGTTGGTCTTGACCTAAATTATGGTTCTCTACCGGGCTTCCAACCACGTATACCCTTAAAATGTGCCTAGCTACATCATTCAAATAAGTACGCAAGCGATCCTGATCGGTTATCTTAAAAGGCAAGACCCTCTGGTTTTCAAAAGAGCTATGCATGTAAGTGATGGCAAGATCTTTCGGTTCACAAGTTAATTCAAAATAGGTGATGATTAAGTTCACAAAATCATCAAACACAACATCTCTTTGGACACTCATCGCTATCGTCTCTAACATGTGACTACCCTTCCATCGCCAAATATATCGATTGTTCTTCTCGATCCATTCGCCATGGCAATTAACACCTATTGTTATTGAGTCCCCCATTAATGCTACCTGAATATATTTTGTTTTTTTAAAAAAAGGTCATGACTGTATAGTAACAAAATACAATAACTTAATGACTTGTTGGAACAGATGAATCAGGTGTTGCAACAAGTGGATTACCTGTTGCAACAAGTACTATCCTTGTTGCACCAACTAACTAATCTGTTGGAGTCAGCTTCAGTTTTTTGAGTTCTGTTTAATCTAAAGACAGTTGAAGATGTCCAACAGATTAGTGAGTTGTTGCAACAAGTAAATTACTTGTTGCAACAGGTAATACACTTGTTGCAGCAACTAACTATCTGTTGGAGTCAGCTACAGTTTTTTTTTTTTTTTTGGGTCGAGTTTTTGGGTTCTGTTGGACTGAAGCTGAATCCGACGGATCAGTGAGTTGTTGCAACAAGTAAGATACTTGTTGCAACAGGTAGTAAACTACTTGCAACAACTCACAAATCTGTTGCAACTTATTCATACTACGTATTTAACAACAATTAGTATAGAAGTTGCAACAACTACATAATCTGTTGTAATTGTGGCAGCAACTACAATAGCTGTTGCAGAAACTACAACAGTTGTTGCAAAAATTTAGAAGCTCTTATACAGCAGTTTTAGCACTTGTTGCAACAAGTACAATTGCTACTGTAAATTGTTGGAAAATCAGCAACAAAACCCACATAAACAATTGAAACAAAACAACAATATTTTACTTATCAAATGAGCGGAAATTACTTCTGAAGTAATGCCCAGCCAAAAAATTGCAAAATCTGCTGGTTTCGTTTTTTTCTTTGTTGAGCAAATTCTTCAAAATGTTGCACCAATGGAAGAAGAAGAAGCAGGGGAAGCAGCAATACTTATGAAGTAATGCCCATGTAGACACTAACGAAATCCAACCAAAACAATTACAAATTTGGTGGTTTAGTTTTTTCTTTTGTTGAGCAGATTCTTCAAAATGGAACAACAATGGATGAAGAAGAAGCAGGGGAAGCAGCAATGGAAGATGAGGAAGAAGAATGGAGGGAGAAAAAGAATGAGAACAGACGGATGAAAAAAAAGAAGAAGAAGAAGAAGAAGAAGGAGGAGGAAGAACGAATCGAGGAAGGAGAAGAAGAACAGAGGAGGGAAAAGAGCAAAAACGGTGCAGCTATTGGCGCCCTTTTGTTTTGGACCCATTTTGGTATTTTAGGGTTTATATTGACTGGATCAAAGTGTTAAAAATAAAACTTGAGGGCAAAGTATTAAAAATAAAGTTAAGAGTCAAAGTGTCAAAATAAAAACTTTTGGGCAAGGTCAAAATCTCTTAATCGCTAATCAAAAAACACCACCTCCACTCAATAATTAAAACTTGAGTCACCTTCTCTCAATAAAAAGACTTAAGAGGCCACAGCCTACATAACTCCTCTCCCTCTTTTCAAGGAAGTGAGTCTCAGACCGTATGTAGTTCTCCGTCCTTTTTATACAGTTCCTGACAGGTTCTTTTGTGGCTCTTCACTCCAGCCCTGAAGTATTCTGTGAGCCCAATCTGTTTAACGTGGACCCTCCGTTATGAGACTTAAGTAAGGAAAGAAGTCACCTCTAGCTAAATGCCCCAACTTTCAGTGTATGTGGTCTAACACTGATTTTGTGTTTCGGAGAAGGAGAGGATTTGTGGTATTAATGGGTTATTTTGACAGATCAGTGGAGTCCGGTAATTGGGGTGTAATTTGTTGTTGTCTCATCAATTTGGGAAAAAGGACATAAATTGCCAGCCTAGGCATATTTATAGCAATGGATTTCATAGGGCATTGTATTTAATTTTAAGACCTGTTAAATCAAATTTAAATAAAATTATCTCAGTTAGTTTGGTTCAGTTGTTCTTTTGGTAAAGTTGAAACTTGAGCCCTTTGTGTACAATCTACTAATAGGGGACTTTCATAAATACTAGTGAATAAGCATAATATTACATAATCTACAACTGTTATCATAATATACAATATATACAAGGGAAATTAATAAATGAGAAACCCTTTGAATATGGAAGTTTTCCCATAAATGAAGAAACTAAATTTGATCAGTCATATTTCTGCCTTATACGAGGAGCATTTAATAAAATCAATTAGTCAGCTACAAATTTTCCATTTTAGTAAATATACTACCTATTATAATAAGGAAGCACTATTGGGTGTATCTAATATATAGTATATCATGTTCAGTATATATTATATTAATAGTTTATATCATGTTCACTATTGGATAGTCAAATGTACAGATCTAATTTATAGTATATTATGTTCAGTATATTATATATATATATATATATATATATATATATATATATATATATATATATATATATATATATATATATATATATATATATATATATATTTTGATGAAGTAAGATGTTGTCATTGATATAGGGCAACTGGAAGGTGCCTTAATATAGAAACAAAAGCCAAAAGGCTTTTGAGGCAAAAAACATGTTAGTCTCCATTACATTAAAGTTATACTAGCACCATGGAGCAAAAAACATGTTAGTCTCCATGACGTTAAAACTATACTTAGCACCATGGAGCTAACAGAGTCCAAAAAACTGTCAATGCTATTAATAGGAGTAAGAAAATTCCAGCTAAACAAAAAAATTAAGCATTTAGCCGCGGTTTCTTTCATTCCACACGACCCAAAAGATGACTGCTGGAATCATTTCCCAGACCTTCTTGATGTTCAGTATATATTATATTAGTAATAGTTTATACCATTTTCCCATTAAGTAGTGTTAATGTACAAATCTACTCCCTCCGTTCACGTTTACTTGTCCACTATACTAAAAATAAATTTTCACTTTTATTTGTCCACTTTAACATATCCAGAGAAAGACAATCCTTTTTTCTTGTCTTGCCCTTATCAACAACTAATTCCCAAGATTTTTTGAAATTCCAACAGTCATGGTTAACTTATAGTAAAATATGCACTTCATTTATTATTTTCAGTGAAACCACCCAACACTTTCGGAGGACAAGCCAACAGCAAATGATTGCAGCGGTAATAGGGCCAGCAAAAAATCAATGTTGCTGTTAACATTTTCTGAAGAAATCCATAAGAGATGCAGCATGACAATAAGTGATAAAATTGACCGAAAAAAGAGGGACTATGCTTCACCACTTACAAACAAGAACACTTCAAGTGCAAACGCATAAACTGTGGCTAGTAAATAGAAGATACCCATTAGCTAGGCATTAAAAAAGTGGACAGTAACGGTTGTATGAAACTTAATTGTAGTATGTACTGTGTACAAAGGACATGCCATCAGCACTTCGAGTTCCATTGCTTGTATGAGGACTAAGTTTCCCAGTAAAATTAAGGTTTGAACTCACAATACCATCAGGTCTCTCTCCTTCCTGTTAAAAAGAAGTCAATGTTGCATTAACATTCTTGCTTCTCAATAGGGATTACAAGGAATAATTAGTTAAACTTCAATAACAAAGTTACTTTTCCCCAAAGTTCAGATCCCTTGTCATACCAATAACTTCCAGGCTTCAAAGAAAATCCATTAACAATCAGCTGCTCTGGTCGGAGCTGATTAGCAACACTTTTTTTCTCTATTTCATTCTTTGCTTGACTGCCAAGGGGCTCATATAAACAATGTTTGCCAAGTTTGAGCCTCTTTGACTCATCAACTGGCTCACCTATGAAACTTACACATTTGTGCCCATCCGGCATTGCTCTGAGGAGACCAGTATACTCTAATGCTATTGTGTAATCCAAGTTAGCACCTTTCTTAGTGAGGAGAACTCCCGGAGGAAACAATCTCCATAGCATTCGACTTCCAATTCTTTATTTAGAAAAGAAATAAACATGGGAGAGAGAAACTATTCTAATTGCCGTGGAAGGAACAAGTACTAACAACTTCCACATTGACAAATATTTTGAAGTCTCTTTTCCACCAATAAAAAGTAACATAGGCCAAAGAAACAAGTCGTAATGAATCTTGATGTACTATTTTGGTAAAATGATTTTCAACATTATATTTTCAAAGTAAAGAAACATCATAAAGATTCAACAAATATGAAGTGGAAATCACAAAACATTTAGAGCAAGCTTTCTTAAATGATGATCAGAGGATAAAAACGTTGTTACTTAGACATGAAGAACTACTGACGAGTACAATTCTAGCCATGTCTACCAACTACAAACCAGTTTCAAACATAAAGCAATAGTGGTAAGTATGTCGCGATCAATACAAACCATAAAAAATAAAAGACAACTGAAGCATGCGGAGAGGATCTGGGAAAGCTTTGAAACTCCTGTGTAACATAATCCTGAGACACATTAAACTCCCTTTAAACTTGGCAGCAATGACGAAATTTTCTAGCACTATTGCATTCTTGAGCAAATACTTCACCAATGGCACTACAAGATTATTTCCACATAGTGGTCCATCAAAGTTGATGATTTTGATGGTCCAAATGTAGCAAAGAGCCGTTAAAATTATGTGTCTTGAACCTCCTGTTCTGTTCATCCTTGTTTGTGTACCTTGACTGCAGGTCCTGCAGAAAATAATCCGCCATATTATTAAATAGTTATTCTGCTTAGATGGAAGTAAAAGATCAAGGAGTTGATTGTGGATTTAATAAAAGGTTACAAATTTTAGATTCGGAGAACATGTCAAGTGCTTGGCAAATGTTGCTTACATGTAAAAAGAATGGTAAAAGCTTCATTGAAGCTGATCCATTGTTTTAATTATTTGAGCTAAAAAAACTGATTCTTTGAGTACTATCATTTATTAAACATCGTTTCCTACAACTACAAAAAAAGGTCAATTGTTGAACTGGCTTAGTCATACATTCAGTTTTGAGTGACCACATGAAATTCTTTTAAAGCAACTCAAGTTGAACTTGAAGAAAACAAACTGAGAGAACTAGAAAGTTCCTTTAAAACGTCTTACATGAAACAGAATAATAAGTTTTATGATTTTCTTGCCGAAAGTATTTAAGATCAGAAATATGTTGATATATATGATCTTCTTTTCTGCTAAGTTTTTTGATATCAATAACATGAAGTAACAAAAGTAAAGCTCTAAAAGAAACTTACTCTTGCTTGGTGATTGTGCCAGTCAATGAGCGATGTCTCCAGGGAAGTCCCACTGTGTCAAGTTTTAGGAATTTCCAGCTTGATGGTGGAGCCTGCCAGCCTTTCAACTCCAGTATGGAAAGGCACTTATAAACTAATTATGTCAAAACAAAATGCAACACACTTAATATTTTAAAACAAGGAAACTTAATTAATGACATGCTAATTGTTAAATAGTTTGTAAAAACAATTTGGACTATATGACTGGTTTTTGCCACATCAAAGTGTTCAATGTTGGCCTGGAAATCCAAATATGAACTTTTGAACAGTTCGACAAAACCCACTTCCATGATTAAACATGTTGTAATGTTCATTGCAAACACTTTACTTTCACAGTTCATCATCCAAAATTTTGTTCAAAAGATCTTATTTAGGGGTGGATCCACAGTATCCACTGGCCGGGGATCAATTCCCTCAGGTCACTTATTTTATAAATGGTCTTTATTTTGTTTCTCCTTTTAAACCATTTTGTTATTGCCTCTAGGCACTACCAGGTCCCTCATTTTTATTTTATTTCTTGTTTTCTTCTTATATTGTAATACAATTTCTCTAAAAAAATCAGTTATTATGTTTATCTAAATTTGAGATAGTTGGGAACCCATAAACTTCAAATCCTGAATCCACCTCTGATCTTATTTCAATCACCTACCACCGTCCAACCAAATTGCCCATGAGAACGTAAATCATTAGATAACAACCTTAATTGTTAGATTATCCTAAGTAGTGGCACACTTAATATTACTAAACTTATGAATTCAACAGCACATAGAAAGTTCAAAAAAGAAAATCTGAATTTTGGATAGTGAATAGTACGAACAAACCCGGATGCACCAGGGACCCAATTCAAGATTCTCAACATGGGCAACACTATAAAGAAGTTCCTTCATATTATTATGCTGATGTTATCTAAACGAACGACTACAGTGACAAGTGAAGGTACATTTACACGCGGCAAGCGTATATCAGTGCAGTGCCCCACAAGTTGCATTGTTTGCATAAAGGGAGCTAATATTTCAAGCTGATTGAAGTAGTTATATTTATTTATGATCAATTTTCTCAGCTTTACACTGCTGATTTCCAAACGATGAGTGTCCCAAACTTAATCTAATTTCAAGCACTCCAAAATTAGGGCAACCAGATAATACCTTCTCCATGACATTTTCCGTCAAATTCAGGTTCTCAATTGAAAGAAAAATGAGACTACTCCAGTTACTCTATCAGATGGGTTCAATTTGAGTTTGCGTAAAACCAAATTCCTTAACGAGGTATTCTTAAATGCAAACTGAGGAAACTCATATGAGTCACCCTCACTATCACCGTAAATTTCAATAGCAAAACCTTCAACATTAGCAAGTTTGGTTGCAAAATGTAGCCATAAATCAACATGTTTAACATAATGGTTCCTGTAGTTAAAGAGACAGACCCTGAAATTTCTGATTTTGTGGCAATACCTCCAAATCAGGAAATCAAGAGTGTCCTTTTCGTTTTTACAGTAGAACACGAAATTGAGTGATACGGGAACGGACTTTCAAAGAAACCTCCATTGTGTAGACAATACACTGGTCCTCACAACTTGTTTTGCGTGGGGCAACATAGAGAGTATGTGAGTAAGAATCGAGTCGGGCAAATCACTGAGTCGGTCTCCTCCAGCCATGATTTTCCTCTGGATTTCCATGGACTTGATTAAAATACCTATTATTACTGTTAACAATTTTGGAAAAGAGTTTATGTAGGTGTTAATGTGTTACATTGAGTCCGATTGAGTCGAGTCCGTGGCATTTTGCACCCTTAATGTGTGCTCTTTTTTTCAACTTGCACCCTATCCTATTTTTTTTTTATGATTTAAACCCCAATCTCTTTATTTCCTTGCAAAACAATAAATTCACCCTTTTTATAAATTTACCATGAGGGCAAAATAGGAATACAAATAATATATCTTTTTTTCCTTCAATTTATTTATTTTATTAGAACTGCAACAACAATAAATTTTATTTTCAAAGCTCTTTTTTATTTTTTTATTTTAAGTGATATTTCTCTATCAATAGTTGCTAAACATTTGAAGTTCTTATTGTTACAAGTTTGTCGTTTTTCCTTTATAAATTAGTAGTAATTAAATTATAAAGGAAAAGCGACAAACTTGTAACAATAAGAACTCCAAATGTTTAGCAACTATTGATAGAGAAATATCACTTAAAATAAAAAAATAAAAAAGAGCTTTGAAAATAAAATTTATTGTTGTTGCAGTTCTAATAAAATAAATAAATTGAAGGAAAAAAAGATATATTATTTGTATTCCTATTTTGCCCTCATGGTAAATTTATAAAAAGGGTGAATTTATTGTTTTGCAAGGAAATAAAGAGATTGGGGTTTAAATCATAAAAAAAAATAGGATAGGGTGCAAGTTGAAAAAAAGAGCACACATTAAGGGTGCAAAATGCCACGGACCCGATTGAGTCTGTAATTAATTTGGGGCTGATTTCCCTTGACCAAATATCCCTTTATCAACACACTTTTCCTTCCTATTTTAAAACTGGAAATTAAGTCATTTAAGCCTTCTAATTGTTTTTTTAAATAATATTTTTAAACTAATATTTAATAATAGCTTACAAAAATATAGCAATTTCTTGATTTTAGATTTTAAAAATAAAATAATCATTTAATATGATTATTCTAAAAAGGGATAACATACGAGAATTTCATAGTAATTTATTCTAGGCTCAATATTTTTGAATCTTTTTACACAGTATGTTAAGTTTAAAAAGTTATTATTATAAATAACATAACTTTTAAAATCTTCCAAACTAACAATTAAAATAACATCCGCAGCAAATTAATTTAGCAATTAAAATTTTAATAATTTACGAATTCGGCCTCTTGCTTATCCCTAATTCACGTGCGGTCTTATGTGTGTTGCTTAAATATGATACTAATACTTTACCACTTTCCAACAATCATCTTATGATTGAAGTAATGAAATATACTTTTTTTAACATGTTGTATATTTACCTACGTTTTTTGTTTTGCATTAATTGACATTTTAAGTTGCTTAATAGCCTATTTGGTCAAGCTTATAAAAATAACTTATTTTAAAAAAAAAATCAAAAATACTTTTCAAAAAAGTTTTTTGACTAAAAACGATTCGTGTTTGACCAATTAATTTAAAAAGTACTTTTGAACAACAATTAGTGTTTGGTCAAGCTTTTAAAAAGTGTTTTTAAGTGTATTTTTCTCAAAATTACTTTGGGCAAAAACTATTTTTTTTTAGCTTCTGAAAAACTGATTTTGTTACTCCCCAAAAACACTTATTTTCTCCCAAAAGCTTGGCCAAACACCTCACTTTTTTTTTAAATAAGTATTTTTGGGGGAAAAATAAGCTTGGCCAAATAGACTATAAGTATGATATAAAATGTGCTTCATGTGATGCCTTAAATTGGTGGAGAATGTTAATTACAATTTTACCAAATTATTGATTAATTGCATTTAGAAATTAAATTGGATCAAATATGCCCTTAATATATGTGTGTAGGTCGTAATTGCTCTCCAGTTAGTTTTCTAATTATGCTCCATTAGGTTCCGTGTGAAATAAAGACATATTTGATCCAACTAAGTAACAATAAGGACATGGCTAGACTAAACTATTAACGGATGACAAATATTAAAAAAATTGCGCAATTAAAGAGCATCTTTTACTCTTTTCCTTATACAATATTAATTAGGTGTTTTTTTAAAATGCTTATTTTCGAAATTTTAAATGTTTGACCAGGCTTTTCTTAAAAATAAGTACTTCTGAATGGTTGCAGAATTTATTTTTCCAAAGCTAAAAAAAATAACTTTACTTGTAAGCATATTCAGAACCTTTGCCAAGCATAAATTGCTAATTTAATAATGACAATTTTTTTTTTGTATTTGATTAACTGTACACAAATTGTCATTCCAAAAGTACTCTAAAAAATACATATGGCAAACCGCATATTTCAGAATAAGTAAATTTTGGAAGTTTGGTCAAATATTTCATGAATCCATGGGTCAAAATGATTAGGGTCATTTAGGCTAAACAATAGGTCCCACCCTTATTCACCCAACTTTATTTTTATTTTTATTTTTTACCGATGTTCGATATCGATATTGGAGTCCGACTATATTCGAGTGCTCATTGTAGGGCTCATTTTGGAGAGTCCGGAACCTAAATGACCCAATAAAAATCCAATTGAACCAAAATACCCCAAGAAAAAAAAAAGAGACACCAAAGTACCTTTAACGCACTTTTTTCCTGCGTTATATAAAAGTGAGTTAACGTCTCACGTTAAAATTCGTTAACGGTTTTTCTTGTAAAAAAAATAAAAATAAATTGCATAACGCATAATTTAGTGCGTTATGCAACCAGGCACAATTTGCTTAAGTTAGGCATCCATTTCATAACTATGCAAAAGTTTCCATTTTTTAAAATATTTATAAGATTAATATATCTTCTAATACTATAAGAATCTTTTAACAATCTTTTATCAAAAATATATATTCTATTATCTTTTGATATTTATGAAAAAACATTTATTCTTATCAAAAGTATTTATTCTTTTATTTTGATATTATCTTTTAACAATTCTTTTTGTCCTTTTGTTCATAGACTTGTTGCTACCTTTTCTTAATTAATGTTTGTTTAGCTAGCTCTAAAAACAATCGAGTCTACGATTTATTTATCGCCAACAAAAGTAAATAATTTTTTATTATAATTGAGGGTTAGTTACATTAAACACTCATATAATAAGAATTAATTCGAGATACACCCCTTGTATTTTAAAATCGAACATTTACACCACTTATATTATGAGAATCGTGCACTTAAACTCTCTATGGGGTATAGTCGTACCTAAATATATTAAATATAATAATTAAAAAATAATTAAAATTATAAATAACACAAATTACTTAATAAAATATGCCACCTATTATTATTGGCTTTCTCACACATTAAGCAAGCAAATTATTTTAGTTTTATTTAAATAATATCTTATTATATAAGAACTCCTCATCTTTAGTTTCTTTATTTATTCTTCGCTTTAAAATTATTTTTAATTTGCTTATTCCGATAAAGTTTCATTAGCGTAGGATTTCTTAAGAAGTTAATTTTTATTTTATTTTTTGAAAAATTGGGATTACATCACTATAATTTAGATTTTTTAAAAAAAAATATTTTGCCAAATTTTTAAAATTCTAGTTATCTTTTCATTAAATACTCATGTAATAAGAATTAATTCGAGATACACACCATGTATTTTAAAATTGAAGATAGGATTTTCATAATATAATGGTGTAAATGTTCGATTTTAAAATACAAGGTGTGTATCTCAAATTAATTCTTATCACATTAATATTTAACGTAATTAACCGTCAATTATAATAAAAATTATTTACTTTTATCGGTAAATAGATCTTAGACTCGATTGTTTTTGGAATTAGCTAAATAAACATTAATTAAGAAAAAAGAGCAACAAGTCAATGAACAAGACAGTAAAATTCTTTGTTAAAAGATATTTATTCAAAAAGTAAGAAAATAAATACTCTTTATAATAATAAATGTTTTTCATAAGTATCAAAAGATAAGATAATACATACTTCGGTAAAAAAAAACTTGTCAAAAGATTCTTTTAGTATCACAAGATAAATTAATATTCCGGCCGTTCACTTTTACTTGTCCACAACTTTGCACATCCCTTAAGAAATAATAAATGAAGTGCATAATTTACCACGATATTCATATTAATTGATGCATATTTTTAATGGACTTGAAAATGATTTGAAATGAACAATTAATATTATGGGTAAAACAGGAAAAAATTATCTTCTCTTAATATGTTAAAAGTGAAAATATATTTTTAAAATAATGGATAAGTAAAAGTGAACGGAGAAGCATTATAAAATGAAAGTTTTTGCATAATTTTGATTTGAAATGAATATGGTTGGATTGGCAAGTATATTGACACGGCCTAACTTAGCAAGGCCTAACTCAGGAAATTGACCATGGTTGCATAGCGCAGTAAAACTAAGCATTATGCAATTTATTTATATATTTTTTTTAAGAAAAATCGGTAACGAATTTTAACGTGAGACGTTAATTCACTTTATATAACACAGAAAAAAGATGCATTAAAGATACTTTGTTATCTCTATTTTTTCTTGAGATATTTTGGTTCGATTGAATTTTTATTGGGTCATTTAGGTTCCGCACTCCATTTTGGAGACAACACTCCCAACAAGATTTTTCAGTTCTTCGTGTATTTATTTATTCTTTTTTAAATACCAAATCAAAATAACAAAATACTTTTCTTTTTATTTATCTTTAGCTCATCAATAATATAATTTTATTTTTATAAAGAAGTAGTCCTAGTTTATGTTTTGCTAAATTTTAGCGGGGCACATTTTGGCTGCATAAGCTGCCCCAATTTGGAGCTATCGCCATTGACGAAGCATCATCAGGTAAATTTTTTTCCTCAAAATTATACAAAAGCTACAATATTTAAAACTACAATCTGGTGTGTGTGTTGGTTTTCCTTTTGTGTGTGTGTGTTGGTTTTCCTTGTAAGCTTTTGCTTGTCTTATTGGCATTAATTGATGCTATGCTACTGGAAAATATCACTTTCTAAGGGTGGGAGGTAGGCAGGGGGGTAGGTGGGTTGAGGGTGGTGGGGGCTGTGGGGTTGGTGGTGGGATGGGGGTTACGGAGGGGGTGTGGTAGGTGTGTGGGGGGGTGGGGGTGGGAGGTGGGTAGGGTGTGGAGGTAGTGCGGGGGTTGGGCGTGGGAGTGGGGGTAGGTACATAGCTCTTATTTTAATGCAATCCTGCTTCGATTTCTTCTTTTCTTTTGAGCCGCGGGTCTATCAGAAACAACCTCTCTACTCCTACAAAGGTAGGTGTAAGGTTTATGTAAATCCTAGCCTCCCCACCCCAGGCTCCACCTTATGGAATTACTCTGGGTATGTTGTTGTTGTTTGAAAAGCGATTGAGATAGGGTAAATTCATGTATGAGATTTAAGGTGTTTGTGTTAATGTTTCTAAGCGCTACCTTTTGAGTTCAGACTACACCGGAGCTCCATCAACTTTTACCCAATTGCAACTGAAGGTTGTATTCCAGGAAAATCATGGTGGGAGTAGACCGACTCAGCGATTTGCCCGAGCCAATTCTAATTCACATCCTCTCTATGTTGGGGGAAGGAAAAGAAGTTGTGAGAAGCGGCGTATTGTCTACGCGATGGAGGTTTCTTTGGATGTCCGTTCCGGTATCACTCTACTACCATCTCCCTGTTGACCAAGGCGAAAATGAAGTTCATGATTTCGTGACTTCCATCAACAGGGAGCTTCATTATTGGAGGTCTTGCCAGAAAATCCGAAGATTCAGCGTCTTTTTCGATATTCGCGAGGAGAAATTTGTTAGTGATGTCGATTTATGGGTATATTTTGCAACTAAACTTGCTAATGTTGAAGATTTTACACTTGGACTTTTCTTTATGAATGACCAAATATATGAGTTTCCTCAGTTTGCATATAAGAATACGTCCTTGAGAAATTTGTTTTTATGGTTCTGCCAACTGAATCCTTCCGGTAGTGTGAACTGGAGTAGTCTCGTTTCCCTTTCAATTATGTATCCGAAGAATACAACGGAGGGTGTCATGGAAAAGGTATTAGCTGGTTGTCCTAACTTGGAGTGCTTGAGATTGCACTATTTAAGGGGAATTCATCATCTGGAAATCAGCAATGTGAAGTTGAGAGAATTGATAATAATGGACTATAAAACTGATGAAAGTGACATTTGGCTTGAAATAGTAGCCCCATATATTCAGAATTTGCAACTTATGGGGTCGTGTAGTGAGATACGCTTGAGAAATGTGGCTTCACTTGTCTCTGCAGTGCTTAGCTTAGATTTTGATTTTGGAGATGGGGACGAATGGCAGAAGGAGTCTAGCTGTTTGAAGCAACTTCTTCACAGCGTTGCCCGTGTCGAGAATCTAAAATTAGGTCCCTGGTGCATCGAGGTTTATTCATACTCTTCACTATCCTAAATTCAGTATTTTGTTTTCAATTTGGGTCTTACTATTTGCTTTTAAATTCATTAGTTTTGTAACATCAACAATGCCAGGATTTAGGATAATATTATGATAACCAAGTTGGTAAGTATTAAATAGTTACATTCTTATGACCAATCTAGTTGGACAGTGGCAAGGGATTGAAACAAGACCTTTTGGATGAACACTGAAAATAAATAGTTTGCAATGAACATAACAACATGTAAAATTTGGATTGATTTCCACTGATCATAATCTTTAGGTCATGTGAATGAGTTTTTCAAAGTGTTTAAAAGTTCATCTTTGGAAACAAGCCAACCCTGAACGCTGTTTAACAATTTGCATGTCATTTATTAAATATGTAACATTTCCTTGTTTTGACATATTCTGGTTTATCAATTTGGTTTATAAGTGCCTGTCCATACTGGAACTGAAAGGATGGCAGCTTCCACCATCAAGCAGGAAATCCTTACAACTTAACAGAAGCTTCGAACAATTGGACTTGCCTGGAATTTGCAGATTTCTACAGAGTTCATCAAATATTGAGACATTGGTGATTGATGGGTTCAGTCACGACACAAGAGTGAGTTGTTTTTACACATATATTTCTTTTACAATACTATGGTATCCCCAAAATTTGTATAAGGACTCTTTACTTTGTTTGTTGGATCTCTAGGAATTCCTTTCGACCCTTAGTTAATAGTATTGGAGTTTTCGCCCCTTGCTTCTGGCTTTGATGAAGGTAAATAGTTAAAAATGTTCGCGTAGAACGCGAGTCATGTTCAAGAAACCATTTAAGGCCCATAGGAAAAGTGCAAATGCTTCAGCCATATTATTTGTTCCTTACTAGTCCACATTGTCCTTGTCTGGAACTGCTATCTGCGTCTAGTTTTACCCATCCTAGATTAGTTTGCACCATTTTACAATAGTGCTTGTCCATCAATGTGAGAATTTCTCAATATGTTCACAGCAATTTCCTCAAGGAATACGTAGTTCAAATTCTAGCATTTGAATGCTGTTTTGCAAGGATTTAATGATCTAAATCTGCAGCAGCTTGTGCTTATTATTCTGTTTTATGTAAGACGTTTAGTGGAACTTGAGTTGCTTTGACAGAAGTTTCATGTTGTCACTATGGAAATTGATTCTTTGAGTAAAGTCATTTCTACAATTAACTTTTTTACAATTGTAGGAAAAAGATATTTAAAAAGTCGATAGTGCTCAATTTCATGCCAGGAGACAAAGGATCAACTTCAATCAATCTTTGAAACATTTTTTTGTTGTTGTTTGTATGTACCACTTTGTAACATTTGCTAAGCATTTGATATGTTCCTTGAATCTTAAAGTTCATTTTATCCACAATCATCTTGGCTTTCTACTTTCATCTAAGGAGAATAACTGGTTAATATAGCACACTCTTCTCTGCAGGACCTGCTATCAAAGTACACAAATGAGGATGAACAAAGAAGGAGGTTTGAGACACATAATTATAACTGCTCATTGCTACATTTGAAGACCATCAAGTTCATTAACTTTTTGGGACCACTAAGGAAAAATAAGGCAGTACTGTCATCAGTAAAATATTTGCTCAAGCATGCAACCGTACTAGAAAAGTTCGTCATTGCTGGCAGATACAAAGGGGCTGCTGCGTCTCTGGATTTTGTTAAAATGGAACTGGAGTTCCCAAGATTTCCGAGATCCTCCCCACACGCTTCATTTATCTTTTCTTATTGCTAATCTTGGCCCCTAACGTTTGTATTGATTGCAACATACTTAACATCTGTTACTTTATGTTTGAAACTTGTTATTAGCTTATATATAAGGTTAGGATTGTACTTGCTAGCATCCAAGGGGTTGTTAGTAGTTCTTCATTTCTAAAGTTACAATTTATTTCTCTGATCATCATCAAGGAGTATTGCTCTATATGTTCTGTGATTTATATTCATATTGCTCTGCATTTTTTGAGATATTTGACTTTTCGGGTTGACTATTCTTGGCATGTTGTCTCTAAATTTAGTTTGATATAGTCAGAAACTGTGATAATTTTATGTGCTAGGATTTTAAACTTAGTTTTAATATCAGTAAAATATGCTCCCTCCATTTCATTTTATATGACACTCTTTCATTTTGGTCGATTAGAAAAAATCTGCACCTTTTTTTTTTTTGGAAACTATTTAATTATTTCTTCTTTATTGTCCATATGAGGTCAAATACTATAGCTAGAGCTACCTCTTGTAGTTGTTGGGAAAAAAATGGGATAACAGTGATTTAACAAAGAAGGAAAGTAAGGCTCTGATGGACTGCTTTATTGTTTCTAAACAGTATATATTAAAAACCAACATAGAGTGCCTTTATATAGGCTTACATCAAACAGAAAAAGCTGCTAAATCTTAACAGTATATATTAAAAACCAACATAGAGTGCCTTTATATAGGCTTACATCAAACAGAAAAAGCTGCTAAACTGGCTTCCTCCACTACTGGCTATCTATTAGTAGCTACTTTTAACTAGCTCTCATTTATCCACTACTAGCTTAAATGAAGGAACAATCTCTAACAAAGCATAATATTCAGTCAAAATTTGAATCAGTCCACAACAGCCCCCTTCAAAGTCAGAGACACCAAGCAATCCTCTAAAATAACAGAACTTCTCTTTTGATAAACACTTCATCAGTACATCAGCTAGCTGGTCTTGGGTGCTGCAATATTCCAGAACACTCTCCTCTTTCGCTACCAAATATGCCTTATGTTTTGTATCTGTTATCGTCTTCTAAATAAAACTAGTTGAACTATCAAGTGGTTCCCCATTCTTATCTTTTTTTGAATACTCTACTTTGAGACTGCTGGCTGCATTTGAGTCGGGAATCTGGGAAGAAGTTATTGAATTCCTCCTAGGGTCAAATGCTTTGTTGATACCACCACAAAAGTTGGAAGAAATGCACACTATTGTTTTTTTGAGAATGCGATATCTTTAATGCATGTATTTCATGGCGAAATTACTTCCATAGCTTTTTGGATGACATTGATATAGCCTCCTGCTCTTTCGCTAAAAGCCTAATAGTAGGTTTGGATTTGGATGTGCTCAAAGAGATCTTTTTTACATCAAAAGTTTAAATTCTAGCATGAATTTGCTCCCCATTCCCTACTCGGATTCTTGTATTATTACTGAATTCCTGCTACATCATGCAAATATGTTTCCAAATAGGTACTGTGAAGAACAGGACAACTTGTGTTCCAGCACATTGTCATTGGTCTTATATGCCCACTTTGTAGCTTCTATCTCAATATGACAGTTTTCAGAAAACCTATCTTTGAGTGATTGAAAGAAGTGCCTCCACAGGCAACCCAAAATGAATTGAAATCCAGGAATCTGATTGGTATATTACTTATTAGAACCCAACAGTTTTTAAACGTATGTGGACATTCTATTGGATGGGACAAGGAAAAAACGCTGAAGATCCAAAGTTTGAGACGAAATGAGTTCTTTGTTGCATGGCAATGTATCTAGGTTAATGATTGGCTATGTACTTGTTTGTATGATTTCACTTCCTCTTCTCATATTGAATTTTTCTGGTGACTTGCAATGCATTGGTTAACATTGACTTTCCATAGTCATTTAAGTGCTTGAGTGAACTTCCTTGCTTTCTATTATTTTGCTTCTATCCACAACCATGTTGAGCAGGCGAAATTTTTGTACGGGTCTAATTTACTACTGAAGAAGTTCAAGATATCAAGCTGATGATTCAAAGCAACATGTACAAGTATCTGAGCATTCTTCTTGATGGAAGGGAGCGCTTTGAGGAAGAGGCTGTGTTAAAAATAAAGGCTGAAGGTCATTTCAAATAAATGTCTAAACTAGTGATAAAAGGGCTCTGTTAATTTTAAAAAAAGTACTTGCCGTAGTTGGTAGCGTAGTGGTCATACCATTGGAGCTTGGAGCTCTGGCCAAATATAGAACATAGATCCTTTATTGAGAAATGCTATAACGTGCGAATAAAAATACATTTTACTTTGTTTTCGTGATTACACCTGCTAATGAACAGATTTTCAATTTGGCTAATGCTAACCACTTTGGAAAATAGACAATGGATATTGAATTGGCTTTTTTCCCAGCTTTATAGGCTGCTGAGTTATCAAGCAATGTGTATGAATGTAGGAGTTACCCAAAGGAATGGTTTGGCTTTTATGGTGTTCTTGGATTATCGTAGTCCAATGTCTGAAACCTTTAGAGACAATTATATTTCTTGGTGATAAGTGGTATTAAAGTATCTTATTAGTTTTAAGATGTTGAGAATTCTCTGAGGTACTCTAGTTTGAGACGTAATTCTGATGGGCAGCTTAAATTTTTCATTTTGCATGCATGTCACCTCATGATGATTAAAATATATCTGCAAAATCTTGTGAAGTCATTAAGAGCCCGTTTGGATTGGCTTACAGCTTAAAGCTGTTTGCAGCTTATAAGCTGAAAAAAATAAGTTGGGGTAGTCCAACTTATTTTTTTTGGCTTATAAGCTGTTTTCAGCTTATAAGCTGCTTTAGATAAACTAAGTCAAATGAGTTCAATTATTTTTTTGAGCTTATTTTAAGCATAAAATGACTTTAAGCTGGCCAGCCAAACACTCAAAAAAGCTGAAAACAGCTTATAAGCCAACTTATAAGCCAATCCAAACGGGCTCTAACTTACACTGTTACAGTATTTAACTGGTGTGGTTAGCCTAGATCAGTGTTATTAAATGCGAAAAGCGCAAAAAAGCTCTAAGGTCAGCTGGGGCTTTAAGTGCAAAGCGGAAATAAAGCGTGGGCTTTAATGAAAAAAGGCACAATGGTGAAAAAACACAAATATATATATGTTTAGTCCAAGACTAATAATAATAAGCATGAACAACAAATATATGGACAAAGAAATTGTAAAAACATTCCGATAAAGTGAAATATCAATTATCTAGGGTCACCTCTTCAAGAGAGGTTCATTGTCAAGGAAAACTATGTCTTAGAGCCTTGTTGATGACACTGAAGCGCAAATAAAGCGAGGCGAAGCGATCAACATGTTTTGAGTCTCGCTTCAGGGCTTAAGCGTGCCTTTGATAACACTTGCCTAGATGCCACAGTTAACATTTCACAGGCATACGTTGGAGGGTCTGTGAGATGGCCTGTGATATAGATCCAGAAGATGAGGTGTGCCTTTTTGTTTCATTAGGTAATTGTGCCTAACTGGTGCTAGTTATAAAGTGCTATTAATTTTTTTTTTTTGGAGCAATTTGGGCTGTCTGCTTCTGTGAAAAATATTTCTGGACTTGGACCGTGAAAGTCCTCAGGAAGGAAGTGGAACAGAGTCCTAACATGTGCGCTGTGGGTATTACAGAAGTAAAAAAAACAGAAGGTGTTTGAAAGAAAAGCAGAAGCAACTCGTGACCGAATAATCAGTGTTTGAATTTACTTGGTTTTTGGGTAAACTGAAAGATGATAATGAAGCTATTGCTGATATGGACTTTACCTTCAGGAGTATCCTGAGTTGTTATATATAGTTTTTGTGCTCACCAGTCACCAGCAGTCTTTTTTACTTGTCTAAAAGAAGAAAACATTACGCTAGTTAGTACTTAAGCGGTCCAGAAAGGGAAATCCAGGGAAGAGGTCCTTCCCTAGTCCAGCCCTGTAAAGAAATACGATACAAGAATGATTACGGGTGGGAAAGCTTCTGGAGTTATGCTTTTATAACATTTCATGTAAAATTCACTTGAAAGATTTCTGTATTTCTACACTTTTCAATTTGCCTTGACATTCCGATGTCTCATATTTTAGGGAGACATGAGCAGTTTCTATGGATTGTTCAAACATGCTGAAAAACTAGCTAGAAAATTGAGCCTTTGTTACCTGTATGCTCATCCGAATAATCTACTAGTCGAGGTGACATAGATAATCAAATTTTGATTGGTACCGATAATTGTAACTACATTGATGGTTCTTGAAATCATATGTGCTATATATGACTTATCGTTTCTTCATGTGCCATCACTATAGCTACATGCTTTTATGTCCTTCTTGACAGGTACCAACTGATCAGAGTTAATGCTGACGGAATCAATGAAGGATGCAAGTCGGTGGAGGTGGTTGAAGATGTTTGCGCTGTAGTATTTTTTGTAGTCCTGAGTGAGTATATTATCAGATGTGGCTTGTTCCAGAGGACAGCGGTAGTGGTACATATCGATGAACTCTTTGAAACGATGGTCAGACATTCTGTTTCAAAGGAAGCCCCCATTTTTTTTATTCTGAACAAAGTAAAGTATGATTTGTTTGAGGAGAAGGTCGCTTCTTGTATCATTAAACTCTTGCGAGTGGTTCAGCGATTTCAATCCGGTGTGGACTCACCATCATAACCAGTCGCTAGCAAACCATTAAAAGTTAGAGTGGCTATATATGGAAGTTGATTCCTATCATCCTTTTGTATGATACGTCTCTAGTAAATGTACTCTCAAGATGAGCTTATATATCTGTACTCTCAAGATGAGCTTATATATCAAAAAAGGATGTAAAGCATTAGCCAACTTGAAAGTGAGGGAACTCAAAAATTCAACTCAATTATCCATTGTGACAACAACAATTGACCAATGATTTTATGAGATACACTCCGAGAAAACATCTATGCATAACCTACAAAATCAAGAGCCCTATAGTGTATATAATTCTATAATTTAAGAGTTTGTGATTAGCTACAAGGATTTAAACGTATATCTTCTTAATTTAGGTGACTTGGCACACACTAAAGAAACTTATTTATCTTTTTATTTTTCCCTTTTTCCTTTATTTTTCAGCTTACATACTGAAAAATTAACTTACTAATGCATTGAGCCTTTCTATTTAGCTATCTTATTATGAATGCATTACTATTGAGATATAGAGACAAATTAGAAAGTCGGATTTGAATAAAGAAACGAATTTGAATCCATCAGCTTCTGGTAACAAATTTATAATTTCCTTTCATTTTGTTATTGATGTTATTATTGTTTGTCTTTTACTTCCTTTTTAAGTTTTAAATTAGGAGAAAATCATAAGGTCTAACTCTAATTAAAGGGGAAAAAAAGAAGTTAAATACTTACACACTAAGATCAGGCATATATATACGTTCATATTTTTTTAATAACCGTGGTGTCTGGGTTAGTTTGCGCTCACCTTGATTAATTTTACGAGATACTTGTCACCTCCCACCTGTAACAGGTACTAGGTAAAGCTGTCTACCAAGGCTAAGGCTAGGACAACTGGGAAAAAATAATCTAGTGTTTTTGTCTCTGTTGGGAAAGACTAAAACTATTATTCCTTCCGTCCCATTTTACATGAAGATGTTTGATTTGTCACGAAGTTTAAGAAACAAAGGAAGACTTTTGAAAGTTGTGATCTAAAACAATCCATAGAAATTTGTTGGCTAGTAAAAAACCAAATTTAAAGTTGAATTTTTTACTAAATATCGAAATGTGTCATTTTTTTTGGTGACATATTAAAAAGGAAGAGTGTCATATAAATTGGGATAGATGGTGGAGTATGTTATGATTAATTAGGATTAAGAAAATTTATTTTTTTAAAAAAAGTACTTTATTTTTATTTCTTACGTTTTGTTAAATTTTCATAGGGTTCACTTTGGCTACATAAGCCAAGTTGGTCCAACCCTTTACCCTCTGTTTGGATGGTTGTTTCCCGTGGTTCATTAATGTACAGTATGGTATGATACAGTATGGTGTTGTATTGTATTGTACTGTATTAATGAATACAATGTTTGGATAGACTGTATATTTGTTGTGGTTTAATAACATTTGTATTGTTTGATTTGACTGTATGGTACTGCATAATAACTTGTAAGCTTACTAAAATACCCTTAACTTTTAATTAGAAATTAGTTTATATATATTAATAAAACTCAAGTGAAGAATAAAATAGAAACGTTAAAAAATAAGTAGGTAGTGAGTGGGGTGACGGAGGGGTGGGTGGTGTGAGGTGGGTGGTTTTGGGATGAGGGTAGGGTAAGTGGGTGGTAGGGGTAGGGGTGAGTGGTTGTGGGGGTGGGGATGGGGTTGGGTGGTGGTGAGGGGTAGTGGGTGGTGGAGGGGGTGGGTGGTTGTGGAATGAGGATGCGGGTAGTGAGTGATAGGTTGGGGGTGAGTGGTTGTGGGGGTGGGTTGGGTGGTGGTGAGGGGTAGTGGGTGGTGGAGGGGTGCGTGGTGTGAGGTGGGTGGTTGTGGGATGAGGGTGGGGGTGGTGTTACACTCCATAATAATCTGTGCTACTTGTATTAAAACAAGAAAGAATGAGTTAAGAAGGTTCAAGGAAAGTTAGTCGAGTTAGTAAGAATATCGTTATATACATATGGTTTCCTTAAGTATCCCAAGGTGACACGGTTACCTAAAGGACGTGAAATCGCGCTATGAGTATGTATATGAGGTAATGTGAGTGACCTTTTAAAGTATTTAAGATCATTAGTAATGATATAGAAGATGGACAAAATATATGAACATACTTTTGCGATTGGAGTTTCGTCGAAGCTTTGTGAGTTCTCTAATTATGTTTAAGGTTATTGTGATTCTCTAGACCTTTCGAGACGTGTATATGGATTTTTATTGATGTATACAAGTGTGTACATGTATTCATAAGAGGTTACATGAGGTTGGAAGAGGATTAGAAGTTAAACGAAATGAATCGGAACAACTTCAATAAAATCTCGGACCAGATTTTTAGCCCATATTGTTGGAGGCATATCTCCTTGCATATGAGGAGTTTTAAGGTGTTTGAAAAGTCTAAAATTAAGTTCATCGAGTCTAGTTTACAACGCAACAAACCGCTCGTCAAAATAATATCGGGATAAGGAGATATGGACGATGCAAGTTGGATTATTAAATGGGGATTAAGACTTAAATGCACACAAATTTTACACTAGTGGCCGTGTGGGGTCCACTAGCACATAACAAAAATCAGATTTTTTGCCCATTCTTAGTTGGGGGAACATGTAAGGCCTTCTTGGGCAGCACAATGGTCTCCTTGTTGACCAAAAGTTCAGCCAACCCATTTCCCAACTAGACAAAGTTGAACAAGAGAGAGAAGCTCTCTTCTTCACCAACTAGAGAAAGAAAGCAACGGTTTCCATGGCTGTTCCACCACCAAAAACGGCCAGATCTTCCATTTATTTTCCTCCATTAAACCCCTAAAGTGTTCTACACATTCACCTTTAAGTTTCAAGTGAAGAAGAAACCATAAACATGCCATTCAAGCTCCTATAGCTCACGGCCAGATTGTGTTCTCCATGTAGATTCAAAAAATATATTTCCTTCAAGTGTTTCAACCCTTATAAAGGTGCATAATAACGTGTAGTAGTTGTTGGAAAGAAACAAGGAGGTGTAGCATTTCACTAGGGGTGAAGATTCGGCCAAAGTGAAGAACAAGATTGTAAGGTAAGAATGATCATTTTTCTTGTGTTGTATGATAGTTTGAATGTACAATTCGTGTATGTTGGTTTGGGCTGTTTCTCTTGAATTTGAAATGAGCCGTGTGTTGTAGAGATAAATGAAATCATGCTTAATCTTCTTGTACATGTATTGGGAATGAATTGAATGTGTTGTAGTATGGATAAATGAATGAAAAGCATGAAGTTGTTGTGGTTGTGTTGAAGCCGTGTAGGGGGCTGTTTTAGGAGAAGTTATGGACTGTTTTGTGCCATATTTTGATTGTTGTTGTTATGGACATTGTGGTGTATTGTATGCATGTTGAATATGTGAATTAAGGTGTTAAAGAAATGAATTATGTTGAAGCATACGAGCAGTCCAAAACAGTGGACTGTTTTAGTGCTAGAGGTGAAATTGTATGTGTTGAGTGTTGATTCTTGTTATGAACGTTTAGTGGAAGTGAAGCATAATGATTCAAGTTGAAATTGAGATGAATTGTGGGCTGTTATAAGAATGGAAATGATGCTAAAACAGTTCCAAGAATCATGAAAGAAATGTCATTAAACATGTTGTTGTCGTTGTAAGGTTTTAGTGTCGACAATGTAGCTATTTGCGTACGAATTTGGTGATATATTTATCGTGTGACTGCTGGTCGTATTTTACTAAAATTATATGAAATGAAGACATGAAATAATGTGTAAGAATCATATGTGGTTTGCTTGGTATGTTTGTAAACGTTCGCAAGAATTCCGGGCACCTTTATGTTGTTGGTTAGGGACTGTTTTGGGCGTGTTGTTGGTTAGGGACTGTTTTGGACGTGTCGTGGTTAGGAACTGTTTTGGACATGTTGTCTTCTTTAAATTGGAAAGACTAATGATAGTTAAGAATATATATATTGTATTTACGTTGTTTGGGTTGTTGTAAAGTTGCTACACGAAAACGTTAAGGCTACGAATTATTAGGAGTAACTTGAGAATGTAGTAGCCGTATGTGAATCGATATGGAATGTTGTATTTGGAATGTTATGTGGGCTGTCCGGATTGGTATTGAGCATATGATTATTGACGTTGGATCGGTTGTATGTAGTTGGTTTGAATGCGAACGAAACGTGGTCTAAATGTTTGAAAGGAATTGTTAACGTTAAAGTACGTATTGAATTCCCTCGTAGACTAATTGTAGCTCTTGATATATTGATATAGGATAAGTGTTTTTGGGCAGCAAGTACAAGTTATAATACGACTAAACGCTAAAGGTATGTAAAGCGCAACCCTTCTTTCTTTTGGCATGCCTTAGTTTTCAATAGGCTATATCACAAGTCTCGAGGAAATTCCAAATTCGAAATCCGAGTATGTTATGATCCTTATATATATTTCTTGGCATTCTTATGTATGTTGTGATGAAGTATGAACCATTATGTCTTCGAAAGCATTGATTTCCAAACTTTGTACAAAAAAAAATTGTTTTAAAGAATTCCGTAACTATGAAATGTCATATCTTTTGCATAAAGGCTCGGATTGCTCCAATATTTTTATAGGAGTTTGCATGATGTATAATGAGTATGTTTTCCATAGGCGGGCCCGACTCGGGTCAATACCCGTCCGTGGGTCCCGCGACTTTCCTTTATGTAATTCGGACGACTTTTGAAAGAATTTGGTATGATTATCATTTCGAATTTCAAGTATGGTCACTTACTTATATTTGAGTCATATAAATTATTTTGGAATATGGAAATGATCCCAAGAATACTATTATCACATAATCTATTTTTGTTATCCGAAATATACGCACCGTGACTATCGTGCGGTTTCATTAATACGGTTGTTGTTCGGAATACTCCATCGAGTCCTTGTAAAATGTATTATGTCTCATATTGCATTAGTTTCTCACTACTCCACTCGTGGATGTCTCAATGTTTCCTTCACTGAGCCCGGGCCAGGATATGTTGTCAAGCGTATTCCTCTGCATTGTTCGCCGTGCCTCGATGGTGAGGGGGCAGGTATACGTGTACATGGGTTGTGGAGTATGCTGTGCCATGTACGCTATTTTGATATGATATGATATGATCCGATATGGCCATCTGATATGATATACTATGTTACGGGGTTATGCCCCTATTCTGATTCTTCTGTGTGGTGGCACAAGCGTCGGGAGGGTGGCCACGTTCTGTCTGCCGAGTCCCTTGGCAGGGGCCGGATTTGATATGACATATGTTTCTGTACACACTCCGCATATTTTGAAAATATGTATTTGATACTTTGGATTTTCTACTCACTTTTTTTCTGTACGTTCTGTACCAGTTATGATTTTGTTTCTGTAATTCAGGCTTTACATATTTCGTACTGACCCCCTTTCTTCGGGGGACTGCGTTTTCATGCCGCGCAGGTACATACGATAGGTTCGCTGATCCGCCCGCTTAGGATCTTATTCTGCTATTCTGAAGCGCTCTCTTATCCGGAGCCTATATTTTTGGTACAGTCTCCTGCTATTGTATAAATGTACGTCACTCAGGGGTACGACGGGGCCCTGTCCCGTCATATGATTCTGTTAGTCTGTTTAGAGGTCTGTGGACATGTTTGTGGGTTGGGGTCTTTCTGTATGGATGTATGTACATGTCGTTTGGGCGATCCCATACGCCGAGGCGGCCGGTCCGCATATGTTGTTTGGGCGATCCTATACGCCGAGGCGGCCGGTCCGCATATGTTTATATATTGCTTGGTTAGCCCTGTGTGGCTTTTGTTGGTATTTTCTGCGTGCAGGGTATATTGGATAGTCCGTAAAACAAAGGAAACTCTGCCAAAATTTTTCTGAAAATTACCTAAATTTGAAATAAAGCCTTGTCGGCTTCCGCCATATACTAGAATGAGTTGATAGAATTTGAGATAATATTTGATAGATGGGTTCGGGTGCCCAGATCGGACACTAGTCACGGCCTACGGGGTTGGGTCGTGACAGGTGGGTGGTAGGGCGGGGATGGGGTCAGGGGTGAGTGGTGTGGGTGTGGGTGGGGGTGGGGTGGCTGGATGGTAGAGGGTGGGTGGGCGTGAGTGGTAGCAGGGGGGTGGAGGTGGGGTGGATGATGGTGAGTGGGGTATAATGGGGAAAAGAAATAAGTAATTACGGAAAAACCACCAAATCCGTGGTTACAAAAATTGAGACTTTTCATGGTTATATAACCATGGGATGAACTACGGGTTTACAATACCATACCACATAATTTTAAGAATAATGAAAAACAAACATGATTTCATACAAAACCATACGTTAATGAACCACGGGATACCGCCATCCAAACAGGGGGTTAAGGTTATTTTCTTTGGTTTCCCACTTAGCGCCAAAGTTCCCATATTAAGCCGACAATCCAGGGCTTGAACGAGATCACTCTACAACGACCCTCATTCTTGGTTGTGCATTTCATAACTTAAACTTTTTGAGATCTTTCAACTTTGAAGGTTATACTCAGTGATTTCCCTGACTCAATCCTACTCCACATACTCTCTAAGTTGTGGGACGGAAAACAAGTTGTGAGAACCAGTGTATGTGGTGCTCTTATATTTTGAGCAATGTGGGCTATGTCTGCTTCTGTGAAAGAATGTTTATGGACTTGGACAGTGAAAGGCCTTAGAAAGGAAGCAAAGCAGTGGAACACAGTTCTAGCACGTGAGTTGTGGATAATAATGAAAGAAAGAAGATGTGTTGAAGGAAAAGCAGAAGCTACTCTCGACCGAAAATTAAATGTTTGAATTTACTTGCTTTTTGGTGTAGACTGAAAGATGTCAATGAAGCTATTGCTGTATATAGATTTTACCTTCGACCAGTTATATTAATAAAAATATTTCTTTATTTATCAAAAAAAAAAAAAAAAGATTATGCTAGTTGGTAATTATGAAGTCTAGAAAGGGACCATCAATCCGGGGAAAGAGGTCCATCCCTAGTCCCCACTGTAAAAGATAAATGACAGAGTGATTGTAGGTGGAGACATTTCTGGATTTATGCTTTTATAAGTTGTAGGGGAGAAAAGTTACTCGAATGATGCCTGTGTGCCATTCCAGTGTCTCATCCTTGTAGGGAGTCATGAGCATTCCAGTGTCTCATCCTTCGGATTGTGCAAACAGGGTAATAACTTGCTAAAAGTTGAACATATGTTACCTATGTACTCGTCTGAATAATCTACTTGAGTCTAGGTTTTCAGGTGTTTTAAGCAGAAACAACGTGACTGAAAAAGAAGTGTTTGAATTTAGTTGCTTTTTTGTGTCAACTGAAAAGTCTATTGCTGTGGAACGAAGGAAAAGCAGAAGCAACGTGACCGAAAAAAAGTGTTTGAATTCAGTTGCTTTTTGGTGTAAACTGAAAAGTCTATTGCTGTGAGACTTTACCTTCAGGAGAACTTTATGCTAGTTAGGTAATTAAGAGGTCCTGAAAGGGAGTGCTAGTCCAAATCAGGATATATAAACAAACCTAAAGAACCTCGTGAGTAGAATCGCTTGTGTGGTTTTGTTCCTTTGTTGTAATCTTCCCTTTCTAAGCCTCAGAAATGCATTCTCAAGAAGAGCCTTATTAAAAAGGGAAATAAAGCATTTTGTAACTTGAAAGAGAGGGAACTCAAAAATTAACTTAATTACCCATTATGACAACAACAGATGACCAATGTTTTTATAAGATACAATCTGCACAAACATGTATGCGTAACCTGTAAAATTAGGTGTTAAATGGTATTTGCTCAAGAATGCTACCGTGCTAGAAAAATTCGTCATTGCTGCCAAATTCAAAGGGAGTGATGTGCCTCAGGATTATGTTAAAATGGCCCAGGAGTTCCAAAGCTTTCCAAGATCCTCTGCACACGCTTCAGTTGTCTTTTCTTATTTATAAGCTTTGGCCCCTATAGTTTGGATCTATTGCATACCTAACTGCTGTTACACTATGCTTAGGTAACAATGTGTTTATTTTGATTTTCATGTAAGAATGCTCGCTCTAAATGTTTTGTGATTTCTATTCATTTTGCTGAATCCTAATCATGTTCTTATATTATGAAAATTTATGGCTGAAAATCATTTTGTGAGAATAGTATTTCAAGATCCATTACGTGTCCAAGGACTTGTTTTTGTTGGCCCATGTTATTTTCGATTGGTGGAAAAAATTATTTCTGCACTTGGACAACAAATGGCCTTCGGAAGGAAGCAAAACAGTGGAACCTAGTGCCGGCAATGTATGTTGTGGGTAATAAAAAGGGAAGAATAATTGGTGTTTTGAAGGAAAAGCAAGAGCTATCGTGACTGAATAGTAAGTGCTTTGGTTTAGTTGTTTTTTGGGTAAATTTAAAAGTCTAGTGCTGTTATAGACTTAACACTCAGGAGTAGCTTGAGTTGTATATTGGTTTTGTACTCACCAACATGGTTTAGGTGCAGCCAGTTATGGTCTTAAATTAAATTCTTTCTTTACTCGTCGAAAAGAATAAAACATTATACTAATCAGGCAATTTTGCATCCCTAGTCTCCATTGTAAAGACACTCACACACACAAACACTTGATATTCGATGTGGCATTTATTGGAAGAAAATGATTTTACAATGATCGGAGGTGGAAAAGTTTCTGGACTTGTGCTTTTTAAAATTTTTAAGGGAGAAAAGTCACTTGAATGACATATCTATGAACTCTTTGAAACAATTGCACATATCCCTGTTTCAAAGAGACACAAACAAGTATGATTTGTTCAAGAAGAAGGTCAATCGTGTACCATTGGCTCGTGCGAGTCGTTTTAGTTCAATTCGGACTGACCACAATAACCCGTCACTGGCAAACCATGTATATTATTATGTGACAATGAAGTTTAAAGATCTCTCTGTGTTCTCTCACAGATGGAAAGCTATTTGTGTGGCGAGCGACCAAGTGACAGTTGATGAGACAGTCAAGTATATGGGGAAGATTGTGAAGTGGGATGAGGGAAAAGAAGAAACCTACTATGGTGGAGCAGAGGATTCATTTAACAGTACAGTGTTTTCTCTTCTCCATTTACCTGACAAGAGTAAACAGTGTAGATATATCTTGAATTGCCTCAACATACTAATTTAATCCGACTTAGGAAAACATATGTATGCATGTCTTACATGGTGTTCAGTACATCCATAGACAACCTCTCTTTCTAACATTGTGCCATTTTGTAATGCAAAAGAAACAGCCCCACCCGAAAAAAAAAAATTGTATGCAGTTCACTGGCACACAATTCATCTTTTCTGTCTCACAAGGTTGATTCTTTTGTTGCAAATTCCTTGAAAGACTATTAATCCTAGTTCCGAAGGTTGTTAATGCAACTTGAACTCTTTCACAGGGCATGAACAATTTCTGTGAGAGTTATTTATTTCAATGGTGATTGCTCGGGGTGATTTGTAAGAATTTACTCCATAACGGCTTGGTCTTGAACATTTGGCTCTACTTAATGAAAATTTAAAAAAATGTCTTCCGCCTAATAAAGTCTGCTGGGCAAAACTATTCTTGCCCATTGGACATAAGTTGTGGGCATAAATTATTTTTTCTTATGAGGCAGGAGTTTGAGACATTTCAGTAAGTCTGAAATAGTGAACCTGCTAAACTGGCTATAGGTTGTCTCATGGACAAAAATTGCATGTATTGCTCAATTATTCACAAGTTATGATGGACGAACAAGAATTGGTACTGCTTGTTCTACCCATTGTGTCAAATTGTCACAAATTGTGATGTATCGATAAAAGTTATATGTATTGTTCAATTATTCACTAGAGTCCACCCAGAGTCTTCAAATTTCCAGATCCGGGGATGGTTTTTTCAAATTGGCTTTTCATAATTTCTTGACCTTTGTTCTCCTACAATAGTTTCAATCCAAATTTAATCAACAAAACTAAGCCCACCAACAAATCAAACAACGATTAAGCACAAGGTTCTAACCCATATAATGAGGTTTCAAGCTTTCTTCACTTTAATGCATCAAAGAGTCATCCCATGTGATATTCCAAAACACAAACTTCCATAGAGGAAGAAGATCCAATACAAGAATGAGAAGAATAGATGGGGGTTTAGGTTGGAGGGTATTTTCGAACCAGCACATTATCTAAATGATATCGTTTTCTTTGGAAATCCGTCCCACTATCACTCAATCTCCCCGTCCCCAAGTATAATCCTTGCATACGCGGTAGCATAAACAAAAAGAAAATTCTTGCTTATGTGGCTTCCACCAATAGAGAGCTTCATTATTGGATTGCGAGATAATCAAAACATTTAGAATTTTATCTTACTGAACACGAGCATTTTTGGGTATATTTTGCTACTAACATTGCTAATGTTGAAGAGTTTACACTTAAATTTCACTGTTTTAGTTATCCTAATTACGCGTATAAGTTACCTCAGTTTGCGTATAGGAATAATATATCGTTTTGGGAAATTGTGAGTTGAACCCTACTGGTAGTGTTAACTGGAGCAATCTCGTTTCTCTTTCAATTGGTGACGTGACATTGACGGAAGGTGTTATGGAAAACGTATAATTAGGTTGCCCTAACTTGGAGTACTTGGAACTAGATAAAATTGGTGGTCTTCGTTATTTGGAAATCAGCTGTCTGAAGCTGAGAAAATTTATCATAACAAACTACCAAACAGAAGTTGCTGAAGAACTTGTCTATTGCCTTGAAATATTTGCCCCGTTTGTTCGACATTTGGAACTTTTGGGGTTGTGCTGCGATGAGATACGCTTTCAGCTGAGAAAGGTGGCTTCACTTGTCACTTTAGTCCTTTCTTTAAGTGTTGATATTTATGAACTTGAAGATAAAAAAGACAGATTGGAGGAGTGTAGATATTTGCATGAAATTCTTCAGAGCGTTGCTCATGTCGAGAATCTTGAATTGGGTCCCTGGTGTCCCTGGTGCATCCAGGTTTATCCATACTCTTGGCTATCCAAAATTTAGATTGTCATTTTTCATATTGTGACCTATTATTTGTTATTGAATTCATCAATTCAGTAACATTAACAATGCCACTACTTAGGATAATATGATAACTATGTTTGTAAGTACTGAGAAATAACATTCTCATGGCCAATTTGGTTGGACAGTGGCAGGTGATTGAAACAGGGCCTATTGAACAAAAAAGATTTATGATGAAAATTGTGAGAATAAAGAGTTTACAAAGGATAGAAAACATTTAAACTTTGGATTGATTTACAGTGATTGTACTCTTGAAGTCATGTGAATGGGTTTTTCCAAATAACATACCCAGTGTGATCTCACAATTGGGGTCTGGGGAGGGTGATGTGTACACAGACTTTACCCCTTCCTTTGTGGGTTTTTCCAAGTGTTTAAAAATCAATCCGATGATTTTTAAACCAAGCCCTATAGTCAAATCTGTTTTACGAATCATTCAACAATTTTCGTGTCATTTATTAAGTATATTGAATTTCCTTGTTTTTGACATATTCTGATTTGTCTATTTGGTTTATAAGTGCCTGTCCATACTGGAGTTGGAAGGGTGGCTATTTCCATCATCAAGCTGGAAATTCTTAAAACATAACACAACCTTAGTAGCATTGGACTCACTGGAATTTGCAACTTTCTGCAGAGTTCTAAACAATCACAAACCAAGAGTAAGTTTTCTTTAAACTTTTATACTCATTATTTCGTGTTATCAATATCAAACAACTATTAGTGGTAGACAAAGACGATATATATCAATATATTTCTGATCATAAGTACTTCAGGAAAAAAATCATAAAACTTCTTTTTTGTTTTTTTGTTTTAAATTTAAACCACCTTACTGGTATATTTCATAGACAATGATAAAAGGTTACAAAGAGGGGACTTGACGACCTTACCTCTTCAAAAAATGGGCAAGAATTGAACCGGTTTAATCCTCAAGTAGAGAGAAGGACCAATCTTTTCAAACTTTTAGGAGATAAGCTTCTAATATGTAAGCAAAAATAGTATTCTGGATGGGAAGAGGACTAGTGTTTGGCAAAATTTATCACCTTTTAATTTGTCTGCAATCAACTCCTAGGCTAGGAGAATAACTGGTTAATATATCGGGATTCTATCCCAACAGGACCTGTTGTCAAGGTACACTAAAGAGGATGAATAAGAGTGCTATATCCATTATTTTCGTACGTCGGAAAGCGTGCTAGTTAAATGATATTAGTAACGGACACGAGGTTATCCCCCAAGCTTATAGGTGGTTAAAGTGACGGTACACATGTACCGTAAGGATTTGAGGTTAAACAAATCGAAGAAAATAAATTTCGTCAAGGTTTGAAAATTTATTTGAATAAAATACGGTCCAAGCCATAATATCTTGAATTTTGGATCAGAAAATTTAACCGTCCAACATGAGCAAATTTACCCAAACCTGGAGAATTTAGTCATATTGAAGCAGGAAAATTAAGAATTCAATATATACAAGAAGTGGAGTGCTGAAATAAATTAGGACTTAACAAGTGTAACGACGGTGATTGAGAATAATACTCGGTGCAAGTACAAAGAGGCTATGGACTAAAATTCTACCATATAATTATGATAATGAGTATATAAATTATATTAAAAGTGGTTGATATTTAAGTAAATTGGGGACAAGATATTAACGTCTAATCATATTGGGAAACAAAGTGGACAAGTGAAGTCTATGTGGCATCCTATTACATATAGACACAAATATTATTTTTACTTAGACCTAGGACACGTTTTGAGAATTATATGTATAATAAGCATGAAGTGGGCCTTATGTGTAATCCTATTACACTATATTATTATGGAGTGAGTCGTATCTTCAATTGTGGCATGCACAAAGTGCTATTGTGGCAGCCTAGGCGTGAATACTATAAAAGTTTGGCCAACAAGTGGCACGTGTAAAGGGCAAAAGATCAGTTAAAGTTTTAAGCTTATTTGCCTTTGGTATTTTTTTTAAGTAAACTCATTTTAATAAATATTTGAAAAGTATGATTTTCTATAGCTATTACTGTTACTACTTCTCGAATACGTTTTAGATTATATGTACTGTGTGAGGACATTTATAAATGAGATTTTATTTGTTATGAGAATATAAATTATTTTCTCTTATGGAAAGTTACTTTTTTTCCATTATGAGAATTGATAGTACAAAAATTTGTACTCTTGATATTAGGTTGAGAAAAGATTATAATTTGACAAACATAATTTCTAGATGTATTAGTTTTTGTGAAATACCTATATGTCTTAAGTTGATATGATATTTCAATAACAAAAGTTTTGGAAGCTTATGTATTTCAAAGAAATATTAAAATATTAGTGTATGAGATTACATCCTATGATCTTACTTTTATATTAAAATAATTGGAGGGGTGGCATATCATCCACGTTACCACATGGATTTTGGACATGTATTAGACATCATCACTACTTATTCATTCTTTATAATTAAGAAATTTGGCCAGCAATAATCTTTTTTCTGATAAGTTTCCATCTGACTCCATAACATCCCGTATTTTTGTACATTTGATTATTCATAAATAAGTTCAAAGACAAGATTAATTTTGAGATATAAGACAAAGATTTTTAATCCCGATTTTATTAATACTCGGTTTACTAATTAATTGCAATCAGTGTGGTGTCCAAGTAACAATGTCTTCATTCTCAAATCATCATCTAAGAAAACTTGTTCTAAATTTTTTGTGATTTCAGTTCATATTGCTGAATCCTGATCATGCTTTTATATTATGAAAATATAAGTTTGAAAATCATTTCGCTTGAACTGTGCTTCAAGATTCGTTGCTTGTCCAAGCACTTGTTTCTTTCGCATATGCTATTTTAATTGGTGGAAAAGAAACTTTAACATTCTTAAATTCTTCCGCGACCTTTTCGCACAAGTAGAATAGTTGCTCTCTCCCACTTTATTTCTTTTCGAAACAAAGATTTGGAGGCAGACAGGGACGGAGCTAGAACCACTGTTGCAGAAAAAGGTTGAGAAACAAAATACCACTGTTCCGAATTATTCAGAGCAAAAAAAGGTTCAGAAGTTACCTCTACTTGGACTTGAAAGTAAGCACTATTTTCAAACAGGAATGGCCTCTTTGGGTCTGTCTAAGTTATTTATTGGTGGAATTGTCTGGAGGCTTTTGTACTTGTCCATTTTTGTCATCCCGGTGTTCGGACTTACGGGTTTGCCAACTAAACCCTTCTAACCTTTAAAACTGAGCAGTGTAAACCCCTCGTTAAGCGTAAAAAGAAAAATTTAAAGTTTAATTGTTGTCAAATAAGTAAATGTTTCATTCTTTTTGGGACAGATTAAAAAGGAAAGTGTGTCATATAAATTGAGACAGAGGGAATATTATTTTGATGTTTTTTTTCCAAAATACATACTATAATTTGTAAGTCGTGTTAATTCCTTAATCACCGTGTCAAGGTTTAGTTGTACATTAAAAGTTGGGAGAATGAAGTGCAGTTTAAAACTCCACAATGCCTTTTTTTTCTCCGATAGAGTTTTATCTCCAACCAAATAATGCTAATAGAGAAACTCCAACCAGTTACCAACTAGTAAGGGTTATAAAATCCATAAACATGATTGACATCTTCCTTACTTTTGGTAGCTCCTAGATGAGGCTGATTCCATTATATAGAAAGGTATATAAGAATTAGAACCTAATGTTTGTGTAAACATATATGCACATTGTTTTGGGATAGAACAAAGAAGGAAGCTGAAGATCCAAGTTTGAGACAAAATGAATATTTGATTCATGGCAATATACCTAGGTTAAGGATTGGTTATGTACTTATTTATATGAGTTTCAGTTCCTCTTCTCCTTCGCGAATCTGTCCGCGTTTTTCTTGCTCTGCCTTGTTGTGTATTGCATTTTGCCGGTGAAATGAAATGCATTGGTTAATATTGACTTTTCTTAAGTGGAGAAGGGTCGAGGGGCGATGGTCATTATCCACCGAGTTTCGAGCCATTTCTCAATTATCAAAAAAGAAAATGGACTTTCCTTAGTCATTAAGTGATTGATTGTACTTCCTTGTTTTTTATTATTTATATACTTATGATCAGATGTGGTTTGCTCCAGAAGACCGCTCTAGTGGTACCCTACTTCAGAACAAGATGATGCATATCAAAGAACTCTTTGAAACAAGGGTCAGACACCCCTTGTCCAAAGAAGCATTTTGAGTCATACTTCTATCATCCTTTTCGTATTATCTGTCTGTTGTAAGTGGTTTTAGCAACACTTTGTATGGTTTTGTTCCTTTGCCTGTAATTTTGCTTTTTAAAGCCTCAGAAATGTGTTCTCAAGATGAGCACACGTGTCAAAAAGAGAATTAAAGCATTAGGCTAGGGAGAATCGGAAAATTCAAATCGATTATCCACCGTGACAATAACAATTGACCAATAATTTTGTAACCTGGAAAATTAGGAGACAGTAAACTGAAGAGTATGAGCCTATGGATAAAATGAGTTGACTATTGATGTGCCTTGAATAACGAAAAGGTTAGTAAGTATTAGATAATTACACTGTCGAGGAAAGAGTAGGATGAACCGTGGAGTACTGAGAAGATAACAAAAGCATTAAATGTAATATACTTGCAAATTCTCATGTTCACACGATCCAGAAAATTTGTAGGTCGTAATTTTCTTCAACAACAATTTAATGGATTGGACAATAGATAAAGGGAAAAAACGTCAGATTAGTCCATGCATTATTCGAAACTAGTGAATATGTTCCTGATTCGCGCGATTATAAAAAAATTAGGGTATCTATCAAATGATGTAATCTAAATAATGAAATTACGTATTGTTCCCTTTTTTTACGATTAAAAAAAAAACTCACAACGACATATGAATACACTATTTTATACATTTGGGTTTAAAAAAAGATTCCAAATGACATTACCAAAAATTAAAGAATTAATAAAATTACATAAATCTCATTTTATAACTACTAATTATCATACAAATAAAATCATTTAAATTATATTTTCTCGTATATTGAGAAGATAGAAGTTTACATAAATTTTTTATTATCTTCGAAGGGTCTTCTTAAACATAGGAAAAAAAAAAAGTTCGATTATGATTCTTCATAACCAATTATCGGTTCCTGCTCATAATTCTGCTCTTGGCTTCGTGAAGAGCATTATTGGGTAGTTTCAAATCCTATAATCATTTATTACAAAATCAAATTCATAGTAAAAACTATATTTGTATCATATTTTACAAATATGATCCTGACAAATCAAACTCCCACTTAATACAATCATAAAGCAGGAGTAGAACACCACTAAAAAGTATAATATTTGAATTCATCTAAGATATCAATCTCTAAGAAAATTAAGACTTAAAAACATAAATTTAATCTCGAGCTCCTGTAAAACCAAATCATTATGAAGTAGAATTAAACAGTCTATGTTACGCCCCGAACCATGGCCTGGGCGTAACATGGCACTCGATGCCTTGCTGCATGTGACCGAGCGAACTACATGACTTGCTTAATCAACACGGGGCATGTACTAATGCGGAAAACACTTTAAAACATGAATAGTATGAATAGCATGAGTCATCATAATACTAATGAAAATACTGTTAAACATGAATGCGGAAATAGTTTGAAGATATAATAAGTATTGAGCCAATACTGCTATCCGACTCTAAACATCTGACATGACATAACTGCTAGTCTAGTCTATGAAACCTCTGACATGAGTCTAACTTCTAAACAGTTTACCGGGACAAGGCCCTCGGCATACCTTTACTTGCTGACAATAAATAAAGATAAAACCTTGAATGAGATGGGGCTCACCAATAGCTGGTACATGTAAAGTCCTAACGAGCTGATCCGTTGTCTTGTAAATTTGCATCATGAAATGCAGGCTCCCAGGTAAATAAAGGGGACGTCAGTACATTCGAATTGTACTGGTATGTAAAGCAACTGAACGAAATAAGCATGACACATGAAATAACAGGACTAAAACTGAAACTATAGCTGTAAACTGAACATGAACATGAATATCATCTGTCACGAATATGTATAACATGAATAAATATTTTAAGTCTGTAAAGATATCTGTGGGAGAGCATTAGTATAACCGACATTAACCACCACGTAAGCATGTGGCGTCTGATCTCTGCCCGATCAGCTAAACCATCTTGTACCTTACCGGGGGTACAAGACATGAACATGACATGAATAGATCCAATAACCCGCAATGGGTAAACATGAAAGAATCGTCCTAACTGGGCGGAGCGATCTTTATCCTACGTCGGCATACGTAGTTTCAGGTATTAAACCTTCTCGGTAATTTGTGCAACTCTCAAAACACGAACATGGATATAATTGGCTTAGAAGCCCATGAATTACATAAACATGACTTGTAACATGGTATATAAGTATAGTTTAACATGGACATGGATAATATATATATATATATATATAAACATGGAAGCATGTATGATTTTCGTGGGATTGATCATAATAGTTAATAACTTGCATTTAAGAACCCATGGAATGCAACATATGAATTTTCATGGATTACGGATAGATTCTCAATAACCAAAGGGAATATTAAGAACACAATAATGAACTATTAAAGCAAACATGGCATATCATGGTAGTACATGTACTTAGGGTTATCATGAACGTGTCTAGAACCCTAGTTTTGATGAACTTTCGTATAATCATGGAAGAACGTGGCATGGGGAAGAACAATAATGTTCCCACACTTAAATAGAAACCCTACATACTTGTTAATGCTCCAAAACTTGTAACTAATGGTCTGAACTTGGAGAAGAATCCAAAAGCCTTAATATTGAATCCTTGTGATGGATTTTCTTGAAAATCCTAGGTTTAGAACAATGAATTCCTATTTGATACTCAAGAAGATATGTTGGAATTCACTTGGGATGCTTAGAATAGACTTACCTTGATGTAGTCTAATGGTAGGAAGAGAAGAACTTCATGCTAAGGCTTGGGAATGTGAAAAGTGGAAATAAAAACTGAATCCACGTATTTATACTTGCTGAGGCGGAGAAAGTACGGCCAACTTGTATGGCCCGTACTTTGAAGTACGTCCCGTACTTGGAGGCCATACCTGGGTTGTCAAAAATCTAGAAGCTTGAGATTTTCGCATGCAGGGTACGGAACAAAAGTACGTCCCGTACAATGATGTACGTCCCGTACATCCAAGCCGTACCTTGATTGCAAAATTCCAGTGACCTCTGATTTTCCCATGTGAGGTACGCCTAAAAAGTACAACCCGTACAATTTTGACGTAAGACGTATTTTTACCGCCTAAGAGAAATTTTAATCCAAACTCTTCCCATCTTGGTTTTTATCCAAACTCTTCCTGTCTTGGTTTTAAGTCTCGAATCATGGTTTTAAATCTCGAATCATGAACGTAACTTACTTAGGAGAGAATAAGTAATGAAAATTTCATGAGTAAGTAAATTTTCATAGTTTAGTGGGCACCTAACTTCTTTGCGTATGGCCTGTTCGGAGAAGTTTCGAAAGTTAGAAGAACACAAAATAGATGTTAAAGTATGTAGTAGATGAAGAATTATGAGGGAAGGCTAAAAATTGGTCAATTGTCCTTTTGGACATTTAAATTGAGATGATGAAAATAAAAACGTGGAAGAAATAGGAGAAAGGTCAAAAAGATTGAGAAACTCAAAAAATTCAAAAGTATTGAGCCAATAATAAATTTCTATGAAATTGTCGTATGTTATGTTATTTATACTAACAACTTTTTAAACTTTAACATACCGTGTAAAAAATTCAAATGTATTAAGCCGATAATAAATTACTATGAAATTCTCATCTGTTAACCCTTTTTCAGAATAATTATAGTAAATGATTATATTATTTTAAAATGTAAAATCAAGAATGTGTTAAAAGTATATATATATATATATATATATATATATATATATATATATATATATATATATTAAGGAGAAATATTTACGAAACATGACGATAGTGTTCTATTTACAAAACATAACATTACAAATCCTATATAAAACATACTTTTTTTATTATTTTTTTTAAATATTATTTTTTCGCTCAAAAATTTATGTATGAAAGTTGTATGAAATGTGTATATCTCGCTTAAGGCTTAAAAAGTTTGCTCAAAATTTAGTGTATGGAAACGGTATGAAATGTGTATATCTCGTTCAAGGCTTAAAAAATCCGCTCAAAATTGTATGTATGAAAACGGTATGAAATTTGTATCTCGCTCAAGGCTTAGAATTTCACTCACATTTTCGTGTACAAAGTTCATGTTAGATTTCTGTAAAATTAATACAACTACAAAAACATTGTATACAACTTTGATACAACATTCAAGACTTAAAATAATCGCTCAAATTTTTATGTATGAAATGTGCATATCTTGCTCAAGGCTTAAAAAGTTTGCTCAAGTATTGTGTGTGAAAAACGTACGAAATGTCTCTATCTCGATCAAGGCTTAAACATTATACTCAAAATTTTATGTATGAGAATGGTATGAAATGTGTATATCTCGCTCAAGACTTAGAATTCCATTCACATTTTTCATATATAAAGTTCATATTGGGTTTTTGAAAAATTAATACAACTATAACAACATTGTACCAACTTTCATACAATATTTAAGACTTAAAGTTTCCGCTCACAATTTTGTATATGAAAACTATATTAAAAATTTCGCTCCCACATATACATTTCATATATTTTTCATACACAAAAATTTGAGGTAATTTTTTAAGCCTTTGAGCAACAAAAAATAAAAATTAAAAAAACAAAAATAATTTCTTTTAAAAAAATAATTTTCTGAAAAATATATGAAAATCCGTCATGTTTTTTAAAATATCGTTATATTTTGTAAATAAGAAAAACTACCTATATATTTTATAATAAAGAATCTTAAGTAGGTACCCTATATCATTTTTCCTATTTTATAAGCTATTATTAAATAATAGTTTAAAAATATTATGAAAAAGATAATTAGAAGGCTTAAATGAGTTGATAAAAGGGTATTTGGTCAAGGGAACAGACCAATTACCCGATTCCATTGACCCAATCGGACTCAACATAACAAAGGGCACCCTTCCTCCATGGAAATGAGCTTCTCCCTCTAATCACTAATCACTAATCACTAATCACTCTACTCTCATTCATTGGTTGCGCATTTCATTACTCATATTTCAATTGAAGGAATTGCAAAGGAAAATGATGGCTAGAGTAGACCGACTCAGTGATTTGCCAGAGTCCATTCTAATTCACATACTCTCTATGTTACCCCACGCAAAACAAGTTGTCCGCGCCAGCACATTATCTAAACGATATCGTTTTCTTTGGAAATCCGTCCCACTATCACTCTATTTCTCCTTCACCAAAAATAATCCTAACAAAAAGAAAATTCTCGCTTACGTGGCTTCCATCAATAGAGAGCTTCATCATTGGAGGTCTTGCGACAAAATCAAATCATTTAAAATCTTTCCCTTTACATACAAAGAGTATCTTACTGAACACGTGGATTTTTGGATATATTTTGCTACTAACATTGCTAATGTTGAACAGTTTACACTTAAATTTTACTGTTTTAGTTTTCCTGGTTATGCGTATATGTTACCTGAGTTTGCGTATAGGAATAATAGGTCGTTGAGGAATTTGGTTTTGGGAAACTGTGAGTTAGACCCTACTGGTAGTGTTAATTGGACTAGTCTTGTTACTCTTGAAATTGGTGACGTGACATTGAGGGAAGGTGTTATGGAAAAAGTATTATTAGGTTGTCCTAACTTGGAGTGCTTGGTATTAAATAATGTTGGTGGTTTTCGTCGTTTGGAAATCAGCTCTGTGAAGCTGAGAAAACTGATCATAACTTACGAAACAGAAGTTGCTGGGAAAATCTATTGTCTCGAAATATTTGCTCCGTATATTCGATATTTGAAACTTTTGGGGTTGTGCTGCGCTGACACATACTTTCAGTTGAGAAATGTGGCTTCACTTGTTACTGCGGTCCTTTCTTTGGATGATTTTTCTGAAGTTGAAGATAGAAAAGATAAATTGGACAAGGATTGTAGATATTTCCAGGAACTTCTTCACAGCACTATGCATGTCAAGGATCTTGAATTGGATCCCTGGTGCATCGAGGTTTATTCATACTCTTGGCTACCCAAAATTTAGATTTTTTTTTTTTTTCAATTTGCAACTTATTATTTGTTCTTGAATCCATCAGTTTAGTAACATTAACAATGCCACTACTACTTAGGATAATATGATAATTGTGTTTGTAAGTACTGAAGAATAACTTTCTGATGGCCAATTTGGTTGGACAGTGGCAGGTCATTCAAGCAAGGCCTATTGAACAAAATATATTATGATGAAAATTGTGAGAATAAAGAGTTTACATAGGATAGAAAACATATAAATTTGGATTGTGACATGTGGCAAAACACAGTCCTATAGTCGAAGCTGTTTTTACGAATTATTCAACAATTTTCATGTCATTTATTAAGTTTGTTTCATTTCCTTGTTTTTGACATATTTTGCTTTGTCTATTTGGTTTGTAAGTGCCTGTCCATACTGGAGTTGAAAGGGTGGTTGTTTCCATCATCAAGCTGGAAATTCTTAAAACTTAACACAGCCTTAGTAGCATTGGACTTCCCGGGAATTTGCAGATTTCTACAGAGTTCACCGGATCTTGAGACATTGGTCATTGACTGGAATAATCACACACCAAGAGTAAGTTTTCTTTAAACTTTTATACTCATAAGTTTTCTTTAAACTTTTATACTCATTAGTTCATGTTATCAATACCAACCAACTATTAGAGGTAGACGAAGACGATAATCAATATATTTCTGATCGTGAGTACTTCAGGAAAAAATCATAAAACCTCCTTTTTGTTTTTTCTTTTAAATCTAAACCACCTTACTGGTATATTTCATTGACAATGATAAAAGGTTACAAAGAGGGGACTTGACGACCTTACCTCTTCAAATAAGGGGTAAGAATTGAACCGGTTTAATCCTCAAGTAGAGAGAAAGTTGAGAAGGTTCAATCTTTTGCAAACTTTTAGGAGATAAGCCTCTAATGTGTAAGCAAAAATAGCATTCTGGATGGGAGGAGAAGTAGTCTTTGGCAAAACTTATCACCTTTTAATTTGTCTGTAATCAACTCCTAGGCTTTGTACCTAAGGAGAATAACTGGTTAATTTATCGGATTCTATCCTGCAGGACCTGTTGTCAAGATACACTAACGAGGATGAACAGAGCAAGAGGTTCAAGACACATAATTTTAACTGCTCTTTGCTACATCTGAAGACCATCAAGGTCATTAACTTTGATGGACCACGAAGTGGAAACAAGTCTGTAGTGCCATTGGTGAAATATTTGCTCAAGAATGCAACAGTGCTAGAAAAGTTCATCATTTCTGCCAAGTTTGAAGGGTGTGATGTGTCTCAAGATTATGTTAAAATGGCGCAGGAGTTTCAAAGCTTTCCCAGATCCTCTCCGCACGCTTCGGTTGTCTTTTTTTATTGATAGTCTTTGACCCCTATCTTTTATACTTAACCACTGGTGCTTTATGTTTGAAACTGGTTTTAGTTGATAGACATGGCTAGAATTGTACTTGTGAGTAGTTCTTAATGTCTAAGTAACAATGTTTATATTCTCTGATCATGATATAAGAAAGCTTGCTCTAAATGTTTTGTGATTTCTACTTCATATTTGCTGAATCTTTATCATGTTTCTATACTTTGAAAATCATTTTGCCAAGATAGTACATCAAGATTCATTACGACTTGTTTCGTTGGTGGAAAAGAGACTTTAGAATATTTGTCAGCGTCGAAGGAGTTGTTAGTACTTGCTCCTTTCGCGGCAATTTGAATAGTTACTCTCTCCCACGTTTATTTCTTTTCTAAATAAAGATTTGGAGGTTGAATGCTATGGAGGTTGTTTCCTCCGGGTGTTCTCCTCCCTGAGGAAGGTGCTGATTTGGAATACACAACAGCATTAGAGTATACCTGATCTCCTGAGAGCAATCCCGGATGGGCAAAAATGTGTAAGTTTCATAGGTGAGCTAGTTGATGAGTCGAAGAGGCTCAAAGTTGGCAGACATTGCTTAGTCCCTTGGCAGTCAAGCAAATAATGAAACAGAGAAACAAAGTGCTGCTAATCAGCTCCGACCAGAGCAGCTGATTGTTAATGGATGTCCTTTGAAGCCTGGAAGTTATTGGTATGACTAGGGATCTGAACTTTGGGGAAGGTAACTTTGTTGTTGAAGTTCAACTAATTATTCCTTGTAATCCCTATTGGGAAGTAAGAATGTTAATGCAACATTGACTTCTTAATTTAACAGGAAGGTGAGAGTGAGTTCAAATCTGAAGTTTACTGGGAACTTAGTCCTCATGCAAGCAATGGAACCACACAGGTCTATGTTAGTGGCTGAGAGATAACTCAAAGTGCTAGGTCTGTCCTTTGTACTACAACTAAGTTGCTATTCATTACACCATAAACCTTTACTTATATCTGAAGTTTTCCTGTTTGTTAGCGATGATTGATATTTCCTCTTTTTTGCTAAAAAATATGTCGCGTATTGTCATGGTGTATCTCTTATGGATTTCTTCCACAAATGTTAACTGCCGCATTGATTTTTGTCCTCCACAAGTGTTGGGTAGTTTTACTGATATGCTATGAAGTTATTAAATATACATCCATGTTATCATTTATAGCACTGAGATTACTGTTCTAAGAGTGATTTTGGAAAACTAAAGTTAAATGTGCCTTATGTTTTGTATCTGTTATCAGCTTCTAAACAAAATTAGTTGAACTATAAAGTTGTTCCTCAACCTTATTGTGATTTTGTACTCTTACTTTGAGACCGTTGGCTACGTTTTCAGTAGAGAATTTGGGCCTTATTTATAAAATTGTAGATTGCAACAATTGACAGGGAAGTCTCTTTTTACCTAAGTCCTTGCTGTGTTTAAAATCTTCGAAGGTTGCATGATATTTGAGATTATACCTAATTTAGCAGAAAACAGAAGTTCATTTGGAACAAAAGAAAGTGCATAGTTGGAAAAGCAGAGTTGACATTCATATCTTTTCCTTTGGGAGAAGGGATTGTGAAAACTCGCTGCGAGATCCATAACTGTGGATGACTATTTTTTTTTTTTCCAAACTGCATTGTGCATGACTATTGAACTGGCCTTTCACGGTCAAATACTTAGTTAACACCACCATAGAAATTTAAAGGAATGCGAACTATTTAATGCATGTATTTTCATGGCAAAGTTACTTCAATAGGTAGTTGGATGACATCGTCTTAGGTTTGGGTACGCCAAGGGCCAATTGGTAGCTATTTCAGTGGATTTTAGTGACTTATGTCCTTACCCCCTTAGAATAGTTAATTTGAGGAATTTGGATGTGCTTAAAGAGATCCTTTTTTCATTAAAAACTTTGAACGCTAAAGCTGCATACAGTATATTTCTGATGGGCTGCTTAAATTTTTTATTTTGCATGTATGCCTCGTGGAGATTTAAATTTATCTGTAAAATCTAGTGAAGGTGTTAACTTCTACCATTCCAGTATTTCAAAGGTGTAGTTAGTCCAAATGACACAAATAACAGGCAAATATTCTCCAAGGAAATAGATGCTATTATAAGGTGCTCTTATATTTTTGGAGCAATGCGGGTTATGTCTGCTTCAGTGAAAGAATATTTATGGACTTGGACAGTGAAAGTCCTTAGAAAGGAAGGAAAGCAGTGGAACACAGTTCTAGCGCGTGAGTTGTGGATAATAATGAAAGAAAGAAGGTGTTTTCAAGGAAAAGCAGAAGCTACCCTCGACTGAAAATTAAAAGTTTGAATTTACTTGCTTTTTGGTGTAAACTGAAAGATGTTAATGAAGCTATTGCCATATATAGATTTTACCTTCGACCAGTTATATTAATAAACATATTTCTTTTTATCGAAAGAAAAAAAAAGATTATGCGTGTTGGTAATTATGAGGTCTAGAAAGTGGCCATCAATCCGAAGATGTCCTTCCCGAGTCCCCACAGTAAAGATAAATGATAAGAGTGCTTGTAGGTGGAGAAGTTTCTGGATTTATGCTTTTTTAAGTTGTAAGGGAGAAAAGTTACTTGAATGATTCCTTTATGCCATTCCGGTGTCTCATCCTTGTAGGGAGTCATGAGCATTTTGTATGGATTGTTCAAAACAGGGTAAAAACTTGCTAAAAGTTGAACATATGTTACCTATGTACTTGTCTGTATAATATACTTCGAGTCTAAGTGACATAGACTAATCGTATTTTAACGATTAAGACTAATACTTGTTACTAATGTAAGTGGAGAATCCTCTTAAAAATCACATGTGCAATGGGTTATCATCTTCACTTTCCAACATTTAGGTGCATGCTTTCATGTCCTTACAGGTACCAGAAATAGCAGGTGTTTTTGAAGGAATAGCAGAAGCCACGTGACTGAAAAAAAGGGTCTGAATTTAGTTGCTTTTTGGTGTAAACTGAAAAGGGTCTGAATTTAGTTGCTTTTTGGTGTAAACTGAAAAGTCTATTGCTGAGACTTTACCTTAAGGAGAACTTTATGCTAGTTAGGTAATTAAGAAAGGGACCATTGATCCGCGGAAAGTGTCACGACCTAAGCACATGACACATATTATTTTCTTTGGCCCAACAGGCCTCACAAATTTGTCCCTTGGGCTAAGCTATCATTAAGCCCAAAGGCGTGTGTACAATGTGGACTTATGCTATGTCTTATAAAACTCTTCACTTTCGTCTAAGGTCTCATGTGCAATTTCTTCAAAAACTCGTCAGTTTAGAAGCCTGCTAATCCTAGTCCTTCTCTGTGATCCGCCCTTGTCGCCTGCCCTCCTTCGTGAGCGTTTTCCCTAGTCTCCAATGTAAAGAATAAATGTATACTATATTGTTGATGTTCGATAGTAGAATGAATGCGGGTGGAAAAGTTTCTGGACTTAATAATTTATAAGGGAGAAAAGCTACTTCAATTATTCTTGTTGACATTCTAGTACCTCATCTTTGTGGGAAGACATGAGTATTATGGATTTTTCAAACATGCTGAAAGACTCGTTAAAAATTGCACATATGTTAGCTATGTACTCGTCCAAATAATCCACTTTAGACTAGTCTAGGTTGACTAATCTCATATTAAAGGTTAGGACAACTAATTTTTTACTATATATGTTGATCGAGCCAACCTTTTGAAAATCATATGTGCTATGAGGAATCATTTTCTTCACTTGCCGTATATCATTTAGGACAAGTACACTAGCTGTAGAAGATGTGCGCCATGAGTGACTATGATCAAATGTGGGTAGAAGTGTTAAAATGGGCTGACCCAGCCCAATCTAACCCAGCCCTTAAGGGCCAAAGAATTAAATGGGCTAGGACGGGCTGATCCTTTTAATTGAAGGGTCTGTAAAATGGCAATCCAACCGAGCCCTAAGCGGGTCGCGGGTTAGGATGGGCCAGCCCTTTAAGTTTTTTCATCTTTCGAAATAACATTTTCTAAGTGATTTTTGGTACAATTTGAACATGAAACTTTTGCAATATGAAATAGTATCTTCTATCACCCATTCTTGCACAAATCCATATCATAGAAGAAAAAAATTCAAGAGAACAAATATAAATTATTATTTTTAATCACTAATTTAGATCACGTTTAAAAGAAATGAAATATAATATAAATTCTAAGACTAAAAAGTATTACTCTAGTTTCTAATTACTACTTATACATTTTTTTTCTCACTACTTTTTATCTTTTTGTTTAATTTACTTATATATATATATTTTAAATTAATTAATTTATTATTCTTTTCTGGCCTCAAGGGCTGGCCTCAGCCCAACTCTTGAGGTTGGCGGGCCAAGAGAGGCTGGGCTTTTGAGCCTCACTTCTATATGAGCTAAAGAAATCTTAGCTCAACCCTACTTAAATACAGAGTTGGATTGGGCTGGCCTCGCAGGCCAAGCCCATATTGACAGCTCTAGATGTGGCTTGCCCCAAAGGATAGTGGTAGTGGTATCACTACATCAAAGATGTAAAGGCCCCTACATTTTTCATGTCCAAATGAGCTAACTAAATTTAGAAGAGATAATGATAAAAACACTTTTTTTTGGTAAGTTTCCTATCTGAACTATCATCAACTATTTGTAAAAACACACCTCGATTAGTATCTGATGGTGCATGGTGTACATTTTTTTTTTATTATTTAAAAATTGCGCCAAATGGCACTCCACGCAGATATTTGAACGGAGTTAATTGGATTTTGTTTTTTTTTAAGAAAAAAAAAATAATGTTCAAAAACACATATGAAGATACTTCTTGAGGTGTGTTTTGATAAATAGTTGGTGATACTTCAGGTAAGAAACACAAACACTTGATAGATCGTCGGTGATAATTCAGGTAGAAAACACAAACACCTGATAGTTTAGTTAGGAAATTCACTAAAAAGTGATACTTAAAGATGTGTTTTTGACCATTGTCTCAATTTAGAATGGTGTCAAACTAACCTTGAAGCACTTGCAGGTCCAAACGAGGGATCGAGATACATAAACAGACCTAAAGAACCACATGAGTAGAATAGCTTGTGTGGTTATATTCCATTGTTGTAATCTTCCCTTTCTAAGCCTCAGAAATGCATTCCCAAGAAGAGCCTGCATATTAAAAAGGGGAATAAAGCATTATCAAGCTTGAAAGAGAGGGAACTCAAAAATTCAACTCAATAACCCATTATGACAACAACCAATGACCAATGATTTACAAGATACACTATGCACAAATATGTACGCATAACCTATAAAACTAAGAGTATTACGGAGTATATATAAATCTATAATAAGAGTTTGTGATTACGTACATATATCTAATGTGTTGTTTATTGATGCATCTTGAATAGAAAAAAAAAAGGGTCAGTTTAGATTGACGGAATATATCGACAACCTCTTAAACTTGTTAGTAAATTTCATTTAGACACTCGAACTACAATATTTCCAATTGAATATCATGACACGTGATAAAATGTTCCTATAAGATATTACTGTCACGCCCCGAACCATGGCCTGTGCGTAACACGACACTCGGTGCCTGATTGCATGTGACCGAGCGAACCACATGACTTGCTGAATCATCATGAGGCATACATGAGCGGAAATATATTATGAAACATGATGGACTTTAAGAAAACATATGAAGTCATAATAATTATAAAATACTTGTTTAAAAACAAAAGCGCGAATAATACCATAATTGAGCCAAAATGGCTAACCGATTCTGAAAGTCTAACATGACCCAACTGACTTGTCTAGTCTATGAAACCTCTAACATGAGTCTGAACATAAAACGTACTTGCTGGGACAAGGCCCCCAGCATACCCTTAATGCATCAATGACATAAGGTAAACAACTGACTAAACCCCGAAGAGAATGGGCTCACCCAAAAACTGATATGAGAGTTGTCCTACTGAGCAGGTGCGTCGTCCTGTAAGTCAGTACCTGCATCGTGAAATGCAGGCCCCCAAGGCAAATAAACGGGGACGTCAGTACTTTGAATGTACTAGTATGTAAACACATGAGAGAAATAGCAAGCACGTGATACATAAACATGAAATTGAAACTGAAACTGAAACTGAATACTGAAACTGAACATAAACATGAGTACTGTAAGCATGAAATAATCTGTAATACCGACATGAACCACCACGGGGATAAACGTGGAGTCTGATCTCGGCCCGATCAGCTAAGCCATCTCGTACCTTGTCGGGGCACGAGACATGAACATGACATGAATGGATCCAAAATCCCTCAATGGGGAAAACATGAAGGAATCGTCCTAACTGGGCGGAGCGATCCTTATCCTACGTTGGCATACGTAGTTTTAGCCTATTTGAGCCTTCTCGGTATTAATACAACTCCTGAACATGAAAATAACTGAAGACATGATTTCTGAGTCTTGACATAAACATGGGTACATGAAGACATGACAATAAATGTATATATACGAGATTTTCATGGGAATAAGCAAAATATCTCAGACCTTGTGTTATAGAACCCATGGGATGCAAGTTATGGGTTTTCATAGATTACGGACTGGGTCTCAATTACTAAAACAGTAAATTAAGACTAATCAAACGGAATTGTAACTGGCCATATAATATACATCATGGTTCAAGTGTCTAGGGTTTAGCATGAATATACCTCGAATCCTAAAACTTGGTGTGTAATCATGGAATACTGAAACATGGGGAAGAATAAGGATGTTCCCACACGTGGATAGTGCCTACATACCTTGACTTCTTGCTTTTGAGCGTATCACAATGTCCTTCAATTCCTTCAACTTTAATCTATAGCAATACAGGTCATAGGGATTCTATATTAGTAACAATATCCATGCTTTGATCATCTAAGCATTTTATCAAACACTTGGTGGGCATTAAGCTCCACAACCTTCCTTAATGGTGTTTTCTTCACCCAATCCCCATTCTATTACTTCTAGCTGATTCTACAATCTCAATTAGATGTAATTAACATCATTCTTCATCACCCACATGAATACAACAATCCCAAGTCAACAATCCAAAAACTCTAACATAGTTCATATAATTCTATTTATCAAACCCATTTATTATTCTCCCAAGAATTCATCAATTCACAAATATAAATGATTAGGAAGTAGAAACATTACCTTTTTGAAGTCCAATCCTCTTAAATTCGGGTTCTACCGGTTTCCACATCCACAAATATGTTCCAATCATAACTCTATGGATTAGAAGGGTTTTGGGGACTTGGATTCAACCTAGAATCATGATAAAACTTACCTTGGAAGGTTCTTGAGGTTTGGGACTTGGTTCTCTCTGAATTTAGGGTGAGTTTTCGTGAATGGGATGTTGGGGAAATAACTCCAAATCCTAAATATAACAAAAAAAACGCATAAACCCGACTTTTTGACCCGAAATCGATCTGTTTCGCGATGGGTCCGCGATGCGGGTGCATCGCGCAACATTCTGCAGCTCAAAACTCAGATTTGCGGGATCGGTCCACAAAGCGGGGCCATCGCGCGCTCTCTCACGAGCCGTCACGCGCCCCGAGAAGTGACGGGTGTCGGTTCTGCATAGTGTTCGGTAAAATAGGTATAACTTCTTGTACATAGCTCTGTTCAAGACCCATAATATACCGTTGGAAATCTATTTCAAAAATCTACAACTTTCAGAGGAAATTTTCCCAAATTCCTTGCATATTTTTCTGTATACTCATTTTAATTGAGACATAGTGCAAACTCACTTGCAAATATGCCTCGTAGAGTGGCTTCCAACTTTGCTTTTCCTAAAGACATTTCTTATGACTTGATTGGTTTTCAAAACACTTCCTATAACCCTCATATTGGTTTCATTATATTATCATTTTATGAGTCAAACCTTCGCCCGAAGCTATACCTCCCCCTTGAGATCATTCGTCCTCGAATGATGGGTCATGGTTAAGAATATGGCTGGACATGGCTTGACTACATGAACGTGAAGGAAACATGACATGAAACATAGAGACTGAACTAACATGACATTGTTACATGGAAACGTGAATACTGAGACATAACATGACATGGGCTATAGAAATTTACCTTAAAAGTTATCTGTTTGCTCTTCAAATAAAAATGGGTACTTGGACTTCATATCCTCTTCGGCTTCCCATGTAGCTTCCTCAACTTTATGACTCCTCCACAGGACTTTCACTGAAGCTACTTTCTTAGTTCTCAACTTGCGAACCTGACGGTCGAGAATGGCTACAGGGATCTCCTCATACGTCAACCCATCCTTAACTGTTATAGTATCAGCAGGAACAACCAACGACGGGTCTCCTACACACTTCCTCAACATGGACACATGAAACACGGGATGTACAATAGCCAAATCTTGTGGAAAATCAAGTTCATAAGCTACTAGACTGACCTTTCGTAGAATTCTATAAGGTCCAATATATCTGGGACTGAGCTTCCCTTTCTTTCCAAATCTTATGACACCCTTCATAGGCGAGACTTTAAGGAACACCCAATCATCAACTGAAAATTCTAAATCCCTTCGTCTCACATCTTTATAAGACTTCTGGCGACTCTGAGCCGTTTTCAAACGCTCTTGTATTAACTTGAATTTCTCTATAGCCTGATAAACCAAATCTAGTCCTAACAACTCTGCTTCACTAACTTCGAACCAACCAATTTGTGATCTGCACCTTCGCCCATACAGAGCTTCAAATGGTGCCATCCCAATACTAGCATGATAACTGTTATTATAGGAAAACTCGATAAAAGGCAAGTGATAATCCCAATTACCTTTGAAATCTAAGACGCATGCTCTCAACATGTCCTCCAGAGTCTGAATAGTACGTTCTGCCTGGCCATCTGTCTGCGGATGAAAAGTTGTGCTAAGGTTCACCTTGGTACCCAATCCTTTCTGGAAGGATTTCCAGAAGTTCGCTATGAACTGAGCACCACGGTCTGAAATAATGGACACTAGGGTCCCATGCAATCTGAAAATCTCATTAACATACAGCTTGGCATAATCTTCTGCTGAATCTGTGGTCTTGACTGGTAAAAAGTGCGTCGACTTAGTAAGCCAGTCGACGATGACCCAAATAGAGTCATGTCTCCTGGCTGAGCGAGGTAGACCTGATACAAAGTCCATATTGATCATTTCCCATTTCCAGACAGGAATATCAATATTCTGAGCCAAGCCACCAGGCCTCTGGTGTTCGACTTTCACTTGCTGACAATTCGGACACTTAGCTACAAAATCTGCCATATTCTTCTTCATATCGTACCAGTAAATCTCCTTAAGATCATGATACATCTTAGTGGAACCTGGGTGAATGGAATACCTGGAATTTAGCTTCTGACATGATTCGCTCTCTGAGCCCATCTACATCTGGAATACACAATTTGCCTCGGTACCTCAAGGTACCATCATCTCCCCCTTGTTCAAACGCCGTCGTCTTATGCTTGTGAATCCCCTCCTTCAGCTTCAATAAATAGGGATCACTAAACTGTTTCTCCTCGACTTCAACGACTAAAGAGGAAAGAGCTTTATTTTGAACAACCACACCGCCATCCTCGGAGTCCAAAAGTCGAACTCCAAGATTGGCCAAACGGTGAACTTCCTTTATCATAACTCTCTTACTTACGTCCACGTGGGCTAAACTTCCCATGGATGGAATACCTGCCGGCTTTTATGATCTGTGAAAATATCAACATGCACTCCATACAAATAATGACGCCATATATTAAGTGCAAAAACTATAGCTGCCAACTCTAAGTCACGAGTCGGATAATTCTTTTCGTGAACTTTGAGTTGACGAGATGCATAAGCTACAACCTTACCATGCTGCATTAAGACACATTTGAGACCAACTCCCGAAGCATCACAATAAACCACGAACCCTTCAGTTTCCTCTGGTAACGTCAAAACTGGAGCAGAAGTCAATCTCTTCTTCAACTCTTCAAAGCTTCGCTCACAAGCATCTGACCATTGGAACTTAACTTTCTTCTGAGTTAACTTAGTCAACGAAGCAGAGATAGAAGAAAATCCTTCTACGAAGCATCGATAATAGCCTGCCAGACCCAAGAAACTTCTTATATCAGAAGCTGAGGTGGGTCTGGGCCAACTCCTTACGGTATCAATCTTCTGAGAATCAACTTTAACACCTTCACCTGAGATCACATGGCCTAAGAATGCCACTGACTTAAGCCAAAACTCACACATCGAAAATTTTACAAAAAGTTCGCGATCTTTAAGAGTCTGCAATGCTATTCTGAGATGTTCTACATGATCAGTATCATTACAGGAATACACCAAAATATCATTAATGAAGACAATGACGAATAAGTCGAGATAAGGCTTGAAAACCCTGTTCATAAGATCCATGAAAACAGCTGGCGCATTTATCAACCCAAATGACATAACAAGAAATTCAAAATGGTCATAACGGGTTCTGAAAGCGGTCTTCGGAATATCAACTTCCTCAACCTTTAACTGATGATAGCCTGATTTGAGATCAATCTTGGAATAACATTGGGCGCCCTGTAGTTGGTCAAATAAGTCATCTATTCTAGGAAGAGGGTACCTGTTCTTAATGGTGACTTTGTTCAGCTGACGGTAGTCTATACACATACGTAAGGAACCATCCTTCTTTCGGACAAATAAGACTGGCGCACCCCAAGGCGAAACACTGGGCCTAATAAATCCCTTATTAAGAAGGTCTTTAAACTGGGCTTTTAACTTTTTAAACTCTGCTGGAGCCATTCTGTATGGCAGAATAGATATCGGCTGAGTATCGAGAAGTAGATCAATTCCAAATTCAATCTCCCTGTCAGGAGGGACTCCTGGAAGATATTCTGGGAAAACTTCTGGGAATTCATCTACAACTGGGACAGATTGAAGAGTTGGAGTCTAGGCATCTGAATCCTTGACTTGAACTAGGTGGTAGATATAACCTTTGGAAATCATTTTTTTTTTTGGCTTTTAGGTAAGAAATGAATCTACCCTTGGGTACTACTGAATTTCCCTCCCATTATATGACTGGCTCATTAGGAAACTCGAATCTTACCACCTTAGTTCTACAACATATTGTGGCATAACATGAAGCTAACCAATCCATACCCATGATCACATCAAAGTCTACCATCTCTAATTTTGCTAAGTCAGCTGTGGTTCTGCGGTGACAAATTAGAACTGGACCACCCCTATACATACGTCTAGCTATGGCTGACTCTCCCACTGGGGTGGACACCTCAAAGGGTTCATGTAACTTTTCTGGTTCAAACCCAAATTTCTTAGCAACAAATAGGGTTACATAAGATAAAGTGGATCCTGGGTCAATAAGGGCATATACGTCGAAAGTGAACACTGTTAGTGTACCTGTGACAACCTCTTCATGAGCTTCTGTATCTTGACGGCCGGTCAATGCATACAAACGGTTTCGCCCACCGCTTGTATTTCCAAACCTAGTTGCATTGTTCCCCTGCTAGGCCTGATTATTACGAGGGACTGCTAAATTCGTGGGCTGTGCCACGTTACCTCCGGTACCTTTCCTAGCTGACGGACAATCTTTCTAAAAATGGCCTCTGTGGCCACAACCATAACATATATTCGTGCCCATGCGACACTCACCTGAGTGTCTCCTATTACACTTGCCGCATATCGGATGAGTATAAGTCGACTGACCCCCACTAGCCTGAGAGTAAGAACTTAATGGCCTGAAATTTTGCTTTTTATCATTACGGAACTTGGGAAGTAGGGCCCTTGCTGTGGACGGAGCAGGTCCTGCTGACCTGTTCTTAAAGAATTTTCTGTTACCGTTCCCGCTGAACTGTCCGGTAGACTGGACCCTCTTGTTGAACTCCTTGTCTTTCTCTTTCTGCAAGGCTTCCTCCTCCTTTAGCCTTTTTTCATTCCCTTACACAAAAACAACCATCTTGGAGATAGTCATTGCCCCATTCTGTGCAACAATATTGGCTCCGTCATATAAATGGGAATCGAGACTTCCAACGAATCTTATTACTCTTACCCTCATATCGGGTAACATGTGTGGAGCATGCTTAGCCAGACTAACGAACTCCAAATAGTAATCTTGAACTGACCTGTCATTTTGTTTGAGCTTCAGGAATTGTTCAGCCTTAGCCTCTCTGACCTCTATTGGCATAAAATGGTCTAGGAATGCACTAACAAACTCATCCCATGTAGCATCAGGCGCATTCTCACCTCGAGACAATTCCCAAGATTCATACCACGTGTTAGCAGTGCTCTGCAGCTGATGAGCTCTAAAAATAGCTGCTTCGATTTCTGTAACTGTCATAATCCTAAAGATCTTTTGGAGAGCATCAATGTAGTACTGAGAGTCTTCATCCTTCTTCGTCCCCGTGAAGACTGGGGGATTTATTCTGAGAAAATCCTTCATCTTAGAAGACTCTCCATTACCTCCTAAACTTGACCCAGATTCCTGACGTTGGGCTTGAGCTGCTACCAGTTGTGTGAACATGTTGATATCACTCCTAACATCCCCATCTGAAGCACTAGGAGGTGTAACGGTAGGGGCGGTTGGAGTTGTTGCCTGAGTCGGAACGGTATCTTCGTGAGCTGCTTCCGCGGTAGCCCTTTGGCTGGTGGCTGTGTTTCTCTTCTTGTACTTTCTTTTGTAAGGCATTTTCTTAAAACACGTACACGCACGAATTAGTAAGCCATCCTAAAAATACTGCTCTAACTGCACGATCTAGAATATGAAAGAAGTGAGACAATCCTGAATGTCTTGGTGGTCAACTGTTTATATATATGGGGCCCCCACACATATAAGAGTGATCCCACTGGACACGGTTTCATAGAATCCCTAAATATCCTTGAACCTAGGCTCTGATACCAAGCTTTGTCACGTCCCGAACCATGGCCTGGGCGTAACACGACACTCGGTGCCTGACTGCATGTGACCGAGCGAACCACATGGCTTGCTGAATCATCATGAGGCATATATGAGCGGAAATATATTATGAAACATGATGTGCTTTAAGAAAACATATGAAGTCATAATAATTATAAAATACTTGTTTAAAAACAAGAGCGCGGATAATACCATAATTGAGCCAAAATGGCTAACCGATTCTGAAAGTCTAACATGACCCAACTGACTTGTCTAGTCTATGAAACCGCTAACATGAGTCTGAACATAAAATGTACTTGCTGGGACAAGGCCCCCAGCATACCCTTAATGCATCAATGACATAAGGTAAACAACTGACTAAACCCCGAAGAAAATGGGGCTCACCCAAAAACTGATACGAGAGTTGTCCTACTGAGCAGGTGCGTCGTCCTGTAAGTCAGTACCTGCATTGTGAAATGCAGGCCCCCAAGGCAAATGAATGGGGACGTCAGTACTTTGAATGTACTAGTATGTAAACACATGAGAGAAATAGCAGGCACATGATACATAAACATGAAATTGAAACTGAAACTGAACATAAACATGAGTATTGTAAGCATGAAATAATCTGTAATACCGAAATGAACCACCACGGGGAGAAACGTGGAGTCTGATCTCGGCCCGATCAGCTAAGACATCTCGTACTTTGCCGGGGCACGAGACATGAACATGACATGAATGGATCCAAAATCCCTCAATGGGGAAAACATGAAGGAATCGTCCTAACTGGGCGGAGCGATCCTTATCCTACGTTGGCATACGTAGTTTCAGGCTATTTGAGCCTTCTCGGTATTAATACAACTCCCGAACATGAAAATAACTCAAGACATGATTTCTGAGTCTTGACATGAACATGGGTACATGAATACATGACAATAAATGCATATATACGAGCTTTTCACGGGAATAAGCAAAATATCTCAGACCTTGTGTTATAGAACCCATAGGATGCAAGTTATGGGTTTTCATAGATTACGGACTGGGTCTCAATTACCAAAACAGTAAATTAAGATTAATCAAACGGTATTGTAACTGACCATATAATATACTGTTGACACCCAATTTTGTCCCGCCTCTCCTCCGAAATACCTATTTACGCTTCTAATATTTTTTGACAAATTAAAAAATATATTTATATTTTTTACTATAATTATTAGTCTCTTATCAATATCGGCGTTTCATTATTCTATTACAGTTACTAGCTATTATTATTCAAATACGAGCCCAATTCACCTCCAACATTTTCGGATTAACCCAAAAACAATTTTCATAAGCCACTACCCATTTTAATTCACCCCAGCCCAAATAATTAACCAACATTTCGGACCAGCCCATTCTTTTTAATTTTACCCAGCCCATTATCCATTAAACCCGGTCCATCCCAAAAAGGGACCCGACCCGTTTCTTAATTAAATGAAAACGGGTAGGGTTCCCTATCCCCTTTCATATTTCCTTCAGCCACGCCGCCACCCCACTTGTTCTCTCTCTCTCTATCCCTTTTCTCTCCTCTCTGTCTCTCTCTTCTCTCCTCTCCACCACGCCGCTCCCCCCCACTTTTGTTTGTCTCTCCCACGCCACTGTCACCCTCACTTCGTCTTGTCCCCCCGCTCCTCACTCTTTTCGTCACAAGAAACCCTAAATCGCCTTATAAATAGTCATCTCCAAATCAGTTGAAAGGAGGGTTTTTCAGTTCAAAAAATTCCCCAAGAAACTGGGTTGAGCGGCAAGAATCCCCTTACAAGAAAAACGAGTTCTTGAACCGCCTCAATTTCTCCAGAAAATAGTCTTCGTAATCAAATTTTTAATATTTCTTAAGATTCAGTCGAAATACCAAAATCGTCTTTTTTTTATTTTTTGGCTTTTACTATCGTTTCGGGTCCGAGGGGATTCAAGCTCGGATTTTTGATAGTGTTTCGAGTAGATTGGAAACCCCGCACCTCACTTTGCTGCACTAAAAAAAGGTCAGTAAATCTCCTAACTCTTGTGTTTCTTTCTAATTTACAGTTTCTGTTCAACCAATGTTATATATTTAACTAAGTTTGGTTTTAGTTTCTTTAAATATTCGATCTCTGTTTGTTTGGCCGTTAGTCTAAATCACAAGTGGTAGGCTTATAATTGTGAGCATGAATACTGTTTAAGTTAGTTATTAATAATCAGCTATGTCCTCCACGTGTTTCTGCTATTAGCTTCGATATGATTGATTCTCGGATGATGTTGTTAGTTAGTTATTACTGTTAGTGAGCTAATCACAATTAGTTAAGATTATGGGGCTTAAAGTGTCATACCCTAATATCCCTAGGGTGTGATGGGCACCCGACCCCATATCCAGAGCCGAGCGAACCCACCGACTCTTATTACAAACATAATTTCTTCAGACTCTGAAAATCGGACAAAAGTAAAATACATATTAAGCTTTTGAAATCTTTCTTTTATCATTCTCAAAATTAAACAAAATCTGTAATTATATAAAATTTATCACATAACATAGAATGACACATCGACATATGGAGCCGCTTACAGACTGACAACCAATACCCACGACTCTGTCTGCAAAGTCTCTAACATCAATCCCGAAATCGTAACATACAAACTCTGACTCGGCAGCACTCCAGGAGCAAGTGGAGCCTGCCAACTCCGCTGGAACATCTTCTATCAAACTGCACATCATCTGGGTGTACCTGCGCGGCATGAAACGCAGCCCCCGAAGAAGAGGGGTCAGTACAGAATATGTACTAAGTATGTAAAGCATGCAATACAGAAAACAGAACCATAACTGAAACAGACAGAACTAACGGGTAAGTACATTATTCAGAATACCAGACGCTTATTTTTCAGACACAAATCATATATACCTATCTCATATGTCAGAAAGAGTACAGAGAGTAAGCGAGTCGTCCAGAGTACCAGAATGCTTATTTTCCAATTACAGCTCACATGTCAGAAGAGGTGCAGGGAATACAAAATGCACCGATGATGTCACACGTCAGACGGAGTACAGAACGTACAGAATACCCAGATAATATTATATGTCAGACGGAATACCGAACATAAAGAATGCTCAGACGGTGTCATATATCAAATGGAACACAGAACGTACAGAACACTCGGATGATGTCATATATCGGACGGAATACAGAACGTATAGAGTGCTCAGATGATATCATATATCAGACGGAATACAGAATACTCAGAATGCCTACTTTTCAGATACAAATCATGCATGTCAGAATCATATATCATATGTGCATATAACGTGCCCCGGCCCTCCCGTGAGGGATGCGGTAAATCAAATATCATGTGAACATATAACATACCCCGGCCCTCGGTGAGAGGCGCGGTGAATCATATATCTTGTAAGCATATAACGTGCCCCGGCCCTTCATTAAGGGACGCGGTAAATGAAATCATATATGCCAATGTCATGTATCATGTATGCATGTAACGTGCCCCGGCCCTCTTCTGCGGAACGCGGTGAATAAATCATGTGCCATCCTGGCTGCCTCCCCGTCATCATGTCATCATATACATATACGTGCCCCTGCCCTTGGTGAGGGACGCGGTATAACATGCCTCGGTCCGCAGGTGAGAGGGACGCGGTGAATAATGCAGAGGGGTTCGCACGAGAACATATCCTGGCCCGGGCTCAGTGAGTAGACATATCAAAGCTTGCACGAGCAGAGTAATGCGAAACCATATGCATACAAACCAAGACTCGATAGATTCATACACTTACTGTCATCAAATGGCTCAGAAACAAGTTTCGGATCAATCCGACATAGCATGAGAAAGTTACGGGCGTTTGAAGTACAGAGCGCTCGACAAGTGTCTTAGAAGCCACTCTTGAAAAAAAAATCGAAACAGAAATCATATCAAGTGGCTTTTGGATGTCATATAGATCAAATCAAATACAACTTTCGGAATCATATGTACGTATTGTAATATATCAAAGTCTCGATGGAATTATCAAACGTGCCATCATACTTACAGAATCCTCTTGGAAATGTACTTCACGAAAGTTGGGGACATTATGACTCACAAAATTCTTTCAGAAACAAACTCTTTATACTTGTCTCATTACGCAATCATATCGCAAACTGGATCACATCAGACATACATATATCAAAGATAAATCAGAATCGTAGACAAGCTCGAAACATATTAAGTAGAACTTCACAACAAATCTCTTCCGGATATCATATGGATCACATCAAATATAACTTTTAGAATCATGTGTACATATCAAAATATATATTAAGGACTCAATGGAATGGTTAAAACAACTATCGTTTAGTAGTCGGAACAATAACCAAAAGTTTCCTTTACTTATCATACGGAAATAAGTCAAATAGAACAATAGGCGAGGATTTGGGAATAGTGAGCCCACCTCGGGTCAACCGAGGTGGCGGACACAAATTACGTACATTGAGCCTTAGGGAATCACTTATGAAAGTTTTAGTGTCATTCGGTTCCATTTGGTCAAGTTATAGATGTTTAATCAATTATTTCAACAAAGCGTGAAGAACTTAATTCAATTCTATTGAATGAAAAAGGATCAAGTTCAAACTCGGATTTCTAAGAATAGGATCGTCCCCGAGGATCGTATCCAAACCTATTATGTCTAAGACATGCCAAAAGAAAGAAAGGTGAGACTTTACATACCTTTTCCGCTCCTTACGCTACTCCAAATTCAAGTCTCGTTTCCTCCAAAATCTACAATTGGTCACAATTACCAAATAATAATTATAAACCTTTAGGAATTCAATCTTAAATCCGTACTTGTCTACAGAAATTTGGGCAGCACCTTCCCTGTAAATTCAATATCCCCGAGAATCTAACTCGGCCAAAACATCAATAACAATACCAACAACAATACCAACAATATCAACAACCAATTCAAAACGCATTCTAGCGTAAGTAACCTTCTCTTCTACACAATACATTAACTTCCAATCTGACTACGCACATTCAACCAAACATCAACGTTTACATATTCATTTACTCATTCAAAATCACTCAAACATAATTCAAGAACATTTTAAACCATCTACACAATATTCTAACACTTCCACCAAAACCATATTCCACCCGAAACTTCCAACTTCCAACGTGGACATTCACAACCCATTTTCATCTTCCAAATTCATGAACCACATTAGCAACTAGCATGTTAACTACATTATTTGCATAAATACAAGAAATGACACTATGGTCACATTAGCTTCCAAATCAGCCCACAACTACTCCAACATCAATTTAAATTGTCAAACTCTCATTTCCATCATAAAATACATAGTGACAACAACTAAAATACTACATAAAGTTATTTCATCATTCCTACACACCACACACACACACGGCTACACACACTAATCCCAACTCCAACTTGAATCATCAAATTCTCATTTTCATCATAGAATACATATCAACAACAACTAAATCACCATATAAAATTTAGTTCATCCTTTCTACACAACATGCACACACACGGCCAAGCTTCCAACTTACATGGTTTCATGATTTTTCTTCCATTTCCACATACTACAACATAAATGAACCCTTCATAACATATAAAAAGGAATTAAATCTTACCTTTTCTTCCTATCTTCTTCACTTGACCAAGGTGCGAAAACGACGAAACGAACGACTTATATTCCAAAACAACTACGCCACGTTGTAGAGGACCCTTGAATTAGTAAGAATACATGAAGAAACAATTTTTTTGGACAAAATTTCATGGAGCCAAATTTCCATGGCTATGGCCGAATATGGCCCTATTTTCTCCTTCATCTTTCTTGTTTTGTTTCTTGAATTTTCTAGTGAATGACAATGCTTGACCCTTCTTTATTTATTTGTCACATGATCATAATTCACATGGGCTTAGCCCATTTTATTTCCTCGATAACCGGCCACCATATTACTTGGGCCTTTTTGTTCTCTTTTTTTTAGCCCAATTAGTTATGGGCCATATTTTGTAATTCACGAAACTAATTTCCTAAATTTCAATTTTACCCTTAGCCTTCCTTGTTATTTTCGCGTCAATATTTTTCATGAACAACATACATATTGAATAACATAAAAATATTGCCCCATCTCTTACTAATCACAATTATTTCAAATTTCTCCGAATATGCAAAATTACGGGATATAACATAAAGAAATGATCATTTGGACCATAAGGTGTTCATCATCCATATTTTCTGTTTGGTTCGAGTTTTGTACGGAAGATGAATCAACTCCACACGCATTAAACTAAATGGACATGACATTAAGGCTTGAAGGTTATGTGTGTTGTTTCCCAATGTTTGGATGGGTTCATGTTTAAAAAAATGAGTTGTTGAAGTATATTTTTATCCCTTTTAAAAAGAATCTTAATCTGGTTCAGATCTGTCGGTAAGTTATTTCCATTGTGTGTTCTAAGTTTGAGTTTTCTTTTGCTTAGTCTTAATAGTGTTTATCAAATATTTTATAAGGTTATTTTCCCTATGTGTGGTTGATTTTTCCAGAATGTTAGTCCATTATGAGATTTGCAGGTTAACTAAAGTATGTATTTAGATGTGTTAGATAACTCGACATGAAGCATATCTCAAACATCTTGAATTGAACCTTATTTGCTTGAAATACATAGGCTAAAAAATCTGGATGCTGAAATGTTTCGCCTGCACTATCTAGGCTCCAAAGTCTGAGTTAGTTAAAAGATAGTTCAATTATGCCATTTGTCTTAACGGTAACTTCCAGTCCTAGTATTTTTAGATTAATCTTAGTTTTGGTTGCTAAAAGAAGTGGTAGACAAAATGATCTTTTGGGGGCTTATTATATGATTTTCAGTGTTAATTTATATCTTCAAAGGGGCTTGAACCTGTTTACTTTCAAAATTGAAGTGTAGTAAAGTAATGATTCAATGTTGAATAAGAACATATCATGTGCTCCCCTGTTCTCTCAAAGTAGGTTGTGACTGGATTTTGTGTTAACTTAATTTCTTAAAAAGAATGTTGGCTTAGATTCAAGTATGTTTCTCTCCCCTGTTTTTAATGGATTGAGTCTGTTTTGGAAAAACTTATTGTTTGAAGGCTTAAAGGGGTGAATATCCAGTTTATCAATTTTTTTGTCTTAGACTATTTATTGAGGCATGGTGAATGATCAAAGTCATAAGGATTTGGTGGTCAGCTCTCGTTCTGATAAGAATAAGTATTAATTGTTGTGTTGAGGATTCTTTAGAAGACTTGCTTAAAATGTGTGTTTATGTATATCCAACACCTCTGTTTTGGAAAGCGGCCTTAGGATTAGTGCCTTGAGAACTTTAATAGAGAAAAATGCATCTTTCTAAACATTTGAATTCAATACTGAGTACCATTAGTATGAATAATTAAATGGTTGATTGATTAATTGAAGAGTAGAATGACTCAATTTTGAGTGATAAGAAATTTCCAATAGCTGAACCTGTTACCTAAGTTTTCTGTCATCTGAAGACTACTATCTGAACAAGTATGCGTATGTGTCCATCTACTCTTAATATCTGAACTTTATTCTTTATTTGATATGTTAATCATGGCTAAATCATGACAATACTTCGAGAAATCGAATGTTTTATATTCTATTTATGTTTATTTAAATAGGATTTGTTTGGAGTCGACATTCTCTTAGTTGTCTTTATGTCTCTTTGAGGGCGGCATAGCTAACGTGCTTTAAGATTTGCTTACCTTACTGGAACTTGTTTTCTTCTGGTTAAGTTTGAATATGTCAAAGTTTTGCTCTCGTTTATTGATTATGTGGTACCCTTCTTTGGCTATTGCTCTCCTTATTTAAAATTCAGATTATCCACTTATAAATCCCCTTGTCACTAATCTTTATCCTTTTCCTTTCATTTTTCGCATGCCTACCGCATACGAGTCCAAGGGACTCGTTCTTCTCCCGCATTCGGAGTTGGGCTAAAAGCCCAACGAAATCTTTTCGAGTCATTCCCTATCAATCTTGTTCGCAGCAGAAAATAGAAAACAGAATTTATTGGGTCGAAGCCCAATAGCAGGCAGATCCGCAGCATTTAAAACGTGGGCTGAGCCCACTCTCACCAATAGCAGCAGCAGCAGTCCTTCAAACGTGGGCTGAGCCCATTAAATTTTATTTCAGCCTCTATTTTGTTTTTATGCATTTAATTTGTATTATTTGACTAACCCGTTACTTTGTTTTGTTTTCTTAATTTAGATGAACCTTAGTGAAGTTAGAAAGGTTTAGTCTTAGTAATGGGTAGTAAACCAATAATTATTTTCATAGGTTTCATCCTTGTTTATTTTACGTTAAAATTATTTATAACGCTTATAACATTCATCTTTCATTAGAACAATTGATTTTTTTAAATAGCATATTCAAGTAAAGGGAAGCATATTTTACTATTATAGACACTTCAAAACATCATTAATACTCAAATATGAACTCAAGTATATTTTATTAATAACTCTTTAAGTTTGAATCAATCATATATATTTTTAGCTAAGCACAGTTAATAAAAAAATAATGAAGAGGATAAAGAAAACTTTCAATAGCTATTTTGTATTTTGTTACTAAAAATCAATGAACATCTCGCCATTTGAATTATTTCAAGTATTTTGTGAAAAACGCTGCATAAACTCGCATTTTCGTCTACTCATATGTAAATTATCTTTTGCAAGTTTTATTGTAAAAATAGCATTAGTATTTAAAATCATATCAACATTCATAAGTTTATTTTTAAATGGCATTTGAAATTTCCTTTTATGCAAATCATCACATTTTCTACAAATCTCTTTCTAAATAGCATTTTATTTAAAACCTTAGCAATATTTGTAAACTTTGTTTCAAATAGCCTTCTAAAATCTCTTTTTATGCAAATTAGTAGTCTCATTTTAAATAGCGTTATTATTTGGAGTCTTTTACAAGTCTTATTTTAAATAACATTATTACTCTCATTCAAAGTTTTAACAACATTTATAAGTCTCAGCGTTTCCTTTATGAAATTACTATATTTTTTTACAAGTTAGTTCAAATGGAATTATTATATTTTTCTTTGAAATCTTAGTGATATGTACAAAATATTTTTTTTTTTTAAATTTAAACACTATTTGACTTTGATTAATTAACCTAAGATTGGCCGGATAACCGTAGTTAACGGATTCTAAAGATGTCTAACACCTTCCCTTTAGGATAATATAGAACCCTTACCTAGAATCACACTGATTAAGCAGACTATCAACGAGGTTTAGCTAACTTTACCTTAGTTAATAAATTAGGTGTGTTAATTCACCGTTAAATTAATTAGGTGGCGACTCCTTAAATAAAACAAATAGGAATCACCAAAATGTTGTACTCTAAATTAACCCGGTTAAAATGGGGTATAACAGCTTGGCGACTCCGCTGGGGACTTTAGGTTCTAACCATAAAAAACTTAGGTTAATTAATATTTTGTTGGGTGTTTTGTTTGTTTGTTTTCTTTATTTTTGCTTTATGTGCTTTTAAATGGCTTTATTATTGTTTTATGCCTTATTTGCCTTTGCTATGTAATATATATGTTTTTGCTTTTATTAAATTGGCATTCCACTCATACTTCTTCCACTCCTGGAAAACCCACACATATTCACACACTTAAAGCGGTTTCGCGGTTCGCGCCCGTGCACTACTAAATTACCCCTTTAGTTGGATTGGTCTAGTGGATTTAGTCGATCGGCGGTGCAGTCGACGGCCACGGACTTTCCATTCCCAAGTTGTCCGCTTGGGGGAGCCTTGTGTCATCGGAAAATCACTCTTAGTCTACCTAGGTAGAGCGAAAACCAAAACCTTGTAAGGACATGCATCGTTTTAAACCTAGGAGGCTTAATAACATTGGTGTATTAAGTTCATTAGTCAACCTTACCAAATGTCCAAATGAGTCTATGACTCTAAGTGACACTATTCACTATTTACGTGCATTATTTGAAGGACAAATATGTGGAATATGTGGACCTAGTACTCTATAGATAAATATTTCAGGAAAAACTGACATTTTATTGCATGTTGTCGTGGAGCATCCAATTAATGTCGGAGGGTTGAAGACAACTAAAGGAAATCAGTGGAGATGAAGTATTAGATATTTTAGATTAACTTTGAATTGTATTATTAACTGGCATGTAATAAATTTTGATTATTCTTGTAATTAGTTTTAGGAAGAGTTGTGGAATGATACATAAAAGACATGTTTGTCCTTCAAATGTTCGTTAGGCCTACCTCTGGCATAAAGAGATCCCTTGCATTATAGAACGCGATGTATTTTGTGCAATAATGTGTTTATGTGCAATAATATGTCCTTACACTATACTGACTCGTTTTTTTTTTTTTTCTTGTTTTATCTTTTTCTCTTAAACTCATTTTCAAAACAAAAGGTTGACTTGTGCTAAAGGGGAACTGGCGGAGCATTCAGAAATTAGACTCTGATTCATTAGTAATCACCTGGTTAACCAAAAGACTCGTTCTAAAATAGAGAAAAGTTTGATCAATGCAACCACTTCATCTGAGCCATCTCTTAGTTTACCGATCACAAGTAATCCCACATCCTCTAATGAACCAGAAACACATTTGGAGATCATTGCTCGTCTAGAGCAACGAGTTGCTGAACTAAGTCGCATGGTACTTCAAAATCAGTCATGTTCTCAAACTCCGCCACATATGACTCCATGTTATGCGGTTCGTCAGACTTTGCCCATGCCCAAACTTGGATGAACTTAACCAAGCAAACTATTTTACCACTTCTCGACCAGCTCATTCCGAACCAGGCACCCACCTCATAATTCGGGTATTTTAAATTTCAGTTCAGGCGCCCACCTCATAATGCGGGTATTTTAAATTTCAGTTCAGGCGCCCACCTCATAATGCGGGTATTTTAAATTTCAGTTCAGGCGCCCACCTCATAATGCGGGTATTTTAAATTTCAGTTTAGGCACCCACCTCATAATGCGGGTTTTTTAAATTTCAATCGAGGCACCCACCTCATAATGCGGGTATTTTAAATTTCAGTCCCAGCTCATAATGCGGGCATTTTAATTTCAGTCAGGCGCCCACCTTCTAATGCGGGTATTCCATTTTAAAGCTCTAGCACACAAAGCAGAGTATACATTAGGATCTAGGCACACAACACGAGATTTCATTTCATTTCAAGGCTTCGGTACACAAACCGGAGTATGCATCAAGGTCCTCACACACAATCCAGGACTCCTCCCCGTTCAAAGCTCCGACACACAACTCGATCTATTCATCAGGCTCCCAACACACAACTTTGTAGTCCCTTTCAATCCATGGCTCTGAATTCGGTCGCCCTTCTAGCAATGAATCATTTTCCTCCCCAACAAGTTTTCACGAACTACGGGATACGTAGGCAACCCAAGGCGGGTTCAGCCCTTCTATTTTAAAATTTCAAAGTCTTTGGTTTGTCCAACCATTTTGGTCCCTATGAGATACATAAGGATTTTTATATAAGATTTTGGTCTCCCCACTGTTTAAATTCATGTGTCCTAGTATCTTGAAACTGGGACAAATTTTTAAAATCGGTCAAATCGCTTCCAAAAACTTTCATTATAAGTTCTCACTTTTCAATTGTTTAGAACCAAGCGCCTCCAGGACTGAAAACTGGGACAATGTTTTTAGAAGTAGCACAAAAGTGGTCTTAAATGTTCAATGATTTTAAATGGAGTCCGTTCATATATTTTTGAAAATGTTGATAAGTTCGAATTCGAGTCTTCACAATCATTTTATCTATTAGAGCCACTAAGTATTCCTCTTCGAAGTCATCCAAGTCTCGTTACTCTTATTTTCAAAATACACTTTTTATTACTTATAACTAAAACTCCTTGGCAAAGCAAAATATCTGGTGGGGCCTCGAAGAACGTGGACACGACTGAGACAAGAATTAATTCGAGGACCAAGTTCCCTCATATGCACAAGTCAACAAATTTTCTTTTAAAACTCACAATTTTTCTTTGATGAGACAGGTTCAATTAACATGAATGTGGCGCATATTTGACTCTTCTTCAAATTTTAATTTTTCAAAAGGCAAATATTCTTCAAGGTGGATGTAAAGTTAGCTTGCGCTAAACGGTGGACGTTGTTCCAGTCTTCACGAAATTTTGATTTCAACAGTGGACATGAATTTATCTTCTCAACCAAGGGTTGTGAGCGTAATTCTTTTAAACACAATTATTTACATATTCTTACCACTAACAGTTATTTTAGCTCGTGGCATTTCTCGAGGGACCAAGGGCACATGATCGTGGATTTAACCTTCTTCAAAGTGGATACGGACATCCTCACCTGTTATCGGTTTAAATTCTTCAATTTTGTTCATCACTTCATACATATTTATTTATTTCAAGTCGCTAACAAGTTCTTTTTAGAATGTGGTATTTAATGAGATGACAGGATCGAAATCTTGCATCATATGTTAAATCGTGGGGACAATTGTAGATTTAACTTCCGTCACAACGAGACATGGATGTGGAATTATATCTCTTCACGAATGACTTCGTGGATGTGGACGTGTAAGTGAATTTATATTTTTACATTATAAAATTTGTGGAAGTGAACATGAATTTATTTTCTGCATTGTGGATATTGTGGACGTGGAAGTGAATTTATCTTTTTACATTATAAACATTGTGGACGTGGACGTGGACGTGGACGTGGATTTATCTTTCTTGCATTATAAATTTTGTGAAAGTAGACGTGGATCTATCATTTTTCACACGAATGACTTCGTGGATGTGGACGTGGGAGTGGATTTATACTTTTACATTATAAAATTTGTGGAAGTGGACGTGGATTTATTTTCTGCATTGTGGATATTGTGGACGTGGAAGTGGATTTATCTTTTTGCATTATGAACATTGTGGATGTGGACGTGGGCATGGATTTATCTTTCTTGCATTAAAGTTTGTAAAAGTGGAGGTGGATTTATATTTTTTGTACCGTGGAAGTAGATGTGGATTTACATTCTGTATCGTGGAAGTGGACGTGCATTTATATTTTTGTATCGTGGAAGTGGATGTGGATTTATATTTTTACACCGTGGAAGTGGATGTGGATTTATATTTTTGTACAGTGGAAGTGGATGTGGATTTATATTTTTGTACAGTGAAAGTGGATGTGGATTTATATTTTTTGTACCGTGAAAGTGGATGTGGATTTATATTTTGTACCGTGGAAGTGGATGTGGATTTATATTTTTGTACCGTGGAAGTGGATGTGGATTTTTTTTTACACCGTGGAAGTGGATGTGGATTTATATTTTTTTGTACAGTGGAAATGGATGTGGATTTATATTTTTGTACAGTGGAAGTGGATGTGGATTTATATTTTTTGTACCATGGAAGTGGATGTGGATTTATATTTCTGTACCGTAGAAGTGGATGTGGATTTATATTTTAGCACCGTGAAAGCGGATGTGGATTTACATTTTGTACCATGAAAGTGGACGTGGATTTATATTTTTTTTGTACCGTGGAAGTGGATGTGAATTTATATTTTTTACACCATGGAAGTGGATGTGGATTTATATTTTTGTACAGTGGAAGTGGGTGTGGATTTATATTTTTAGATTTCCTTAAAATAAACGTGGATGTGGATTTAGATTTCGTTAAAGTGGATATCAATGTCGACTTAATTCTTCTTCAAGTGGAAGCCATAAAGTTAATTCATCTCCAAAGTATGTTGTGAATTCAACTTTCGAAACAGGGGTTACAAGTGTAAACTTCTCCAACCTTGTCTTATTTACACATATATTTCTTTTTTGCTAACAATTGTCTTCAGCTTGTGGCTTTTTGACAATATTAAAGTTGGCATCACACATCAACTCGTGGAAATATTTCTTCGGCAGCGAACTGGGGCAATTTGGTTGGGAAGGATAATCAGACTTTCCGACAAGGGTTAAGGATTTACCTCGAACACTCATCTCCAACCCCAAATATTCCTCTTGCATTCTAGCAATTCAATTTTCAGAATTCCCAAATTCTATCATAATACCCAGTGTCATCATAATTCGACACTGGGACAATATTTTGCAGAGGTTCACGTCAATCGGAATTCGTTATTCATAAGGTGTCGTAGTTATCCAGAACTACACACGGCCTGATTCTCGTGCAACCCGAGATATGTAGGCAACTCGGAGACCGGAGTTCGGCCATAATCCTCTCAAATTTCCTTTAGCTGGGACAAAATAGGCTACCGAGTCAACGTCTTTGCCCGAAAATTCTTTTCATCATTACCGGGCAAAGAGGGACAAGTTGTTGACACCCAATTTTGTCCCGCCTCTCCTCCGAAATACCTATTTACGCTTCTAATATTTTTTGACAAATTAAAAAAATATATTTATATTTTTTACTATAATTATTAGCCTCTTATCAATATCGGCGTTTCATTATTCTATTACAGTTACTAGCTATTATTATTATTATTATTATTATTATTATTATTATTATTATTAGTTCAAATACGAGCCCAATTCACCTCCAACATTTTCGGATTAACCCAAAAACAATTTTCATAAGCCACTACCTATTTTAATTCACCCCAGCCGAATTAATTAACCAACATTTCGGACCAGCCCATTCTTTTTAATTTTACCCAGACCATTATCCATTAAACCCGGTCCAGCCCAAAAAGGTACCCGACCCATTTCTTAATTAAATGAAAACGGGTAGGGTTCCCGATCCCTTTTCATATTTCCTTCAGCCACGCCGCCACCCCCCTTGTTCTCTCTCTCTCTCTATCCCTTTTCTCTCCTCTCTGTCTCTCTCTTCTCTCCTCTCCACCACGCCGCTCCCCCCCCCCCACACACACACACACACTTTCGTTTGTCTCTCCCACTTCGTCTTGTCCCCCCGCTCCTCTCTCTCTTCGTCACAAGAAACCCTAAATCGCCTTATAAATAGTCATCTCCAAATCAGTTGAAAGGAGGGTTTATCGATTCAAAAAATTCCCCAAGAAACTGGGTTGAGCAACAAGAATCCCCTTACAAGAAAAACGAGTTCTTGAACCGCCTCAATTTCTCCAGAAAATAGTCGTCGTAATCAAATTTTTAATATTTCTTACGATTCAGTCGAAATACCAAAATCGTCTTTTTATTTTTTATTTTTTGGCTTTTACTATCGTTTCGGGTCCGAGGAGATTTAAGATCGGATTTTTGATAGTGTTTCGAGTAGATTGGAAAACCCGCGCCTCACTTCGCTGCACTCAAAAAAGGTCAGTAAATCTCCTAACTCTTGTGTTTCTTTCTAATTTACAGTTTTTGTTCAACCAATGTTATATATTTAACTAAGTTTGGTTTTAGTTTCTTTAAATATTCGATCTCTGTTTGTTTGGCCGTTAGTCTAAATCACAAGTGGTAGGCTTATAACTGTGAGCATGAATACTGTTTTAGTTAGTTATCAATAATCAGCTATGTCATCCACCTGTTTCTGCTATTAGCTTCGATATGATTGATTCTCGGATGATGTTGTTAGTTAGTTATTACTGTTAGTGAGATAATCACAATGAGTTAAGATTATGAGGCTTAAAGAAATGATCATTTGGACCATAAGGTGTTCATCATCCATATTTTCTGTTTGGTTCGAGTTTTGTACGGAAGATGAATCAACTCCACACGCATTAAACTAAATGGACATGACATTAAGGCTTGAAGGTTATGTGTGTTGTTTCCCAATGTTTGGATGGGTTCATGTTTAAAAAAATGAGTTGTTGAAGTATATATTTTATCCCTTTTAAAAAGAATCTTAATCTGGTTCAGATCTGTCGGTAAGTTATTTCCATTGTGTGTTCTAAGTTTGAGTTTTCTTTTGCTTAGTCTTAATAGTGTTTATCAAATATTTTAGAAGGTTATTTTCCCTATGTGTGGTTGATTTTTCCAGAATGTTAGTCCCTTATGAGATTTGCAGGTTAACTAAAGTATGTATTTAGATGTGTTAGATAACTCGGCATGAAGCATATCTCAAACATCTTGAATTGACCCTTATTTGCTTGAAATACATACGCTAAAAAATTTGGATGCTGAAATGTTTCTCCTGCACTATCTAGGCTCCAAAGTCTGAGTTAGTTAAAAGATAGTTCAATTATGCCATTTGTCTTAACAGTAACTTCCAGTCCTAGTATTTTTAGATTAATCTGAGTTTTGGTTGCTAAAAGAAGTGGTAGACAAAATGATCTTTTGGGGGCTTATTATATGATTTTCAGTGTTAATTTATATCTTCAAAGGGGCTTGAACCTGCTTACTTTCAAAATTGAAGTGTAGTAAAGTAGTTATTCAATGTTGAATAAGAACATATCATGTGCTCCCCTGTTCTCTCAAAGTAGGTTGTGGCTGGATTTTGTGTTAACTTAATTTCTTAAAAAGAATGTTGGCTTAGATTCAAGTATGTTGCTCTCCCCTGTCTTTAATGGATTGAGTCTGTTTTGGCAAAACTTACTGTTTGAAGGCTTAAAGGGGGTGAATATCTAGTTTATCAATTTCTTGTCTTAGACTATTTATTGAGGCATGGTGAATGATCAAAGTCATAAGGATTTGGTGGTCAGCTCTCGTTCTGATAAGAATAAATATTAATTGTTGTGTTGAGGATTCTTTAGAAGACTTGCTTAAAATGTGTGTTTATGTATATCCAACACTTCTGTTTTGGAAAGCGACCTTAGGATTAGTGCCTTGAGAACTTTAATAGAGAAAAATGCATCATTCTAAACATTTGAATTCAATACTGAGTACCATTAGTATGAATAATTAAATGGCTGATTGATTAATTGAAGAGTAGAATGACTCAATTTTGAGCGATAAGAAATTTCCAATAGCTGAACCTGTTACCCAAGTTTTCTGTCATCTGAAGACTACTATCTGAACAAGTATGCGTATGTGTCCATCTACTCTTAATATCTGAACTTTATTCTTTATTTGATATGTTAATCATGGCTAAATCATGACAATACTTCGAGAAGTCGAATGTTTTATATTCTATTTATATTTATTTAAATAGGATTTGTTTGGAGTCAACATTCTCTTAGTTGTCTTTATGTCTCTTTGAGGGCGGCATAGCTAACGTGCTTTAAGATTTGCTTACCTTACTGGAACTTGTTTTCTTCTGGTTAAGTTTGAATATGTCAAAGTTTTGCTCTCGTTTATTGATTATGTGGCACCCTTCTTTGGCTATTGCTCTCCTTATTTAAAATTTAGATTATCCTCTTATAAATCCCCTCGTCACTAATCTTTATCCTTTTCCTTTCATTTTTTGCATGACTATCGCATACGAGTCCAAGGGACTCGTTCTTCTCCCGCATTCGGAGTTGGGCTAAAAGCCCAACAAAATCTTTCCGAGTCATTCCCTATCAATCCTGTTCGCAGCAGAAAATAGAAAACAGAATTTATTGGGTGCCCAATAGCAGGCAGATCCGCAGCATTAAAAACGTGGGCTGAGCCCACTCTCACCAACAGCAGCAGCAGCAGTCCTTCAAACGTGGGCTGAGCCCATTAAATTTTATTTCAGCCTCTATTTTGTTTTTATGCATTTAATTTGTATTATTTGACTAACCCGTTACTTTGTTTTGTTTTCTTAATTTAGATGAACCTTAGTGAAGTTAGAGAGGTTTAGTCTTAGTAATGGGTAGTAAACCAATAATTAATTCCATAGGTTTCATCCTTGTTTATTTTACGTTAAAATTATTTATAACGCTTATAACATTCATCTTTCATTAGAACAATTGATTTTTTTAAATAGCATATTCAAGTAAAGGGAAGCATATTTTACTATTATAGACACTTCAAAACATCATTAATACTCAAATATGAACTCAAGTATATTTTATTAATAACTCTTTAAGTTTGAATCAATCATATATATTTTTAGCTAAGCACAGTTAATAAAAAAATAATGAAGAGGATAAAGAAAACTTTCAATAGCTATTTTGTATTTTGTTCGTAAAAATCAATGAACATCTCGCCATTTGAATTATTTCAAGTATTTTGTGAAAAACGCTGCATAAACTCGCATTTTCGTCTACTCATATGTAAATTATCTTTTGCAAGTTTTATTGTAAAAATAGCATTAGTAATTAAAATCATATCAACATTCATAAGTTTATTTTTAAATGGCATTTGAAATTTCCTTTTATGCAAATCATCACATTTTCTACAAATCTCTTTCTAAATAGCATTTTATTTAAAACCTTAGCAATATTTGTAAACTTTGTTTCAAATAGCTTTCTAAAATTTCTTTTTATGCAAATCAGTAGTCATTTTAAATAGGGCTTAATACCTAGATGGACCCTTAAACTTGGCATGTTTTGTAAGATAGGCATATAAACTTATAAGGTGACCAGATAGACACTTAAACTTACTAAAAGTGTATTTTTCAAGTTTTTCAGTTGTTTTGAAAACAAAAACTATATTTTTCAAACACTCACAATTTTCATAGCCAAACAAGCCCTAAATATATCACAAAATATTTTTTTTAAAATGCAAAAATAAGGCAAACGCATATACATGAGACTATAAATGTGCACTTAAACCAATAAATACTCGCTAATCGCAATTTTGCAGCTTTCAATTAACTCGGATTTTATTTTACACTTGAATAATTAAAAAACAATAACTTTAACCAATAAAAATCCTTAAAAAAAGAAATTTCAAATTAAGAAATTTCTAAGTTCAGTATTTCAAGTGTAAAAGAAATTTCAAATTAAGAAAACTGTAAAGCCGAGAAGAAAATCCTTAAAAAAAAGAAATTTCTTAATTTGAAATTTCTTTTTTTAAGGATTTTTATTGGTTAAAGTTATTGTTTTTTAATTATTCAAGTGTAAAAAAAAAACCGAGTTACTTGAAAGCTGCAAAATTGCGATTAGCGAGTATTTATTGGTTTAAGTGCACATTTATAGTCTCATGTATATGCGTTTGCCTTATTTTTGCATTTTAAAAAAAATATTTTGTGATATATTTAGGGCTTGTTTGGCCATGAAAATTGTGAGTGTTTGAAAAATATAGTTTTTGTTTTCAAAACAACTGAAAAACTTGAAAAATACACTTTGAGTAAGTTTAAGTGTCTATCTGGTCACCTTATAAGTTTATATGCCTATCTTACAAAACATGCCAAGTTTAAGGGTCCATCTGGGTATTAAGCCTTTTAAATAGCGTTATTATTTGGAGTCTTTTACAAGTCTTATTTTAAATAACATTATTACTCTCATTCAAAGTTTTAACAACATTTATAAGTCTCAGCGTTTCCTTTATGAAATTACTATATTTTTCTACAAGTTAGTTCAAATGGCATTATTATATTTTTCTTTGAAATCTTAGTAATATGTACAAACTTTTTTTTTTTTGAAATTTAAACACTATATTTGACTTTGATTAATTAACCTAAGGTTGGCCGGATAACCGTAGTTAACGGATTCTAAAGGATGCCTAACACCTTCCCTTTAGGATAATATAGAACTCTTACCTAGAATCACACTGATTAAGCAGACTATCAACGAGGTTTAGCTAGCTTTACCTTAGTTAATAAATTAGGTGTCCTAATTCACCGTTAAATTAATTAAGTGGCGACTCCTTAAATAAAACAAATAGGAATCACCAAAATGTTGTACTCTAAATTAACCCGGTTAAAATGGGGTATAACATATACATCATGGTTCAAGTGTCTAGGGTTTAGCATGAATATACCTCGAATCCTAAAACTTGGTGTGTAATCATGGAATACTGAAACATGGGGAAGAACAAGGATGTTCCCACACATGGATAGCGCCTACATACCTTGACTTCTTGCTTTTGAGCGTATCACAATGTCCTTCAATCCCTTCAACTTTAATCTATAGCAATACAGGTCATAGGGATTCTATATTAGCAACAATATTCATGCTTTGATCATCTAAGCATTTTATCAAACACTTGGTGGGCATGAAGCTCCACAACCTTCATTAATGGTGTTTTCTTCACCCAATCCCCATTCTATTACTTCTAGCTGATTCTACAATCTCAATTAGATGTAATTAACATCATTCTTCATCACCCACATGAATACAACAATCCCAAGTCAACAATCCAAAAACTCTAGCATAGTTCATATAATTCTCTTTATCAAACCCATTTATTATTCTCTCAAGAATTCATCAATTCACAACTATAAATGATTAGGGAGTAGAAACATTACCTTTTTGAAGTCCAATCCTCTTAAATTCGGGTTCTAGGGTTTCCACATCCACAAATATGTTTCAATCATAACTCTATGGATTAGAAGGGTTTTGGGGACTTGGATTCATCCTAGAATCATGATAAAACTTACCTTGGAAGGTTCTTGAGGTTTGGGACTTGGTTCTCTCTGAATTTAGGGTGAGTTTTCGTGAATGGGATGTTGGGGAAATAACCCCAAATCCTAAATATAACAAAAAAAACGCGTAAACCCGACTTTTTGACCCGAAATCTACCTGTTTCGCGATGGGTCCGCAATGCGGGTGCATCGCGCAACACTCTGCAGCTCAAAACTCAGAGTTTCGCGATCGGTCCACTAAGTGGGGCCATCGCGCGCTCTCTCACGCGCCCTCACGCGCCCCGAGAAGCGACGGGTGTCGGTTCTGCACAATGTTCGGTAAAATAGGCATAACTTCTTGTACATAGCTCTGTTCAAGACCCATAATATACCGTTGGAAATCTATTTCAAAGATCTACAACTTTCAAGAATGAAATTTTCCCAAATTCCTTACATATTTTTCCGTATACTCATTTTAATTGAGACATAGTGCAAACTCACTTGCAAACATGCCCCGTGGAGTGACTTCCAACTTTGCTTTGCCCAAAGACATTTCTTATGACTTGATTGGTTTTCAAACACTTCCTATAACCCTCATATTGGTTTCATTATATTATCATTTTATGAGTCAAACCTTCGCCCAAAGCTACGAGGTGTTACAATTACTTCCTCCATCTCAAAATATTTGTCGCATTTTTCATTTGCACGCTCCTTAAGAAGGCATTTATAAGGGTAGCATTTTGACTATTTTACCCTCTTAACATATTTAATGTAATCTCTCCTCAATAAATATCTACTAATGATGAGAACTTCTTAAATGTTGCTAATTAATACAAGGGTAAAATGGGAAAGAGTTACTTAATTTTGTCTTGGTTAAATAAAACGACAAAGATCTTGAGATAAATATTTTGAGATGGAGGAAGTAAGACCCAAATTTTGAAAAAGCTTATGTGTGTTTTCTCAAACGGTCATTAAGTACATAAGTTAACTCAAAAAAAATATACCACCTTTTAATTAGACATTGCTCAATTGAAACATGTAAGGGGTTTTCGCTTTCATCAAGTCACTCATAGTCATAGAGAGCAAGTGAGCAACGAGCAGTGTCTCTTGTATTGTACTCCATCTATTCCAATATAAATGATTTTTTAGCACTTTTATGATCCAAAATGAATGAATTTTTCAAAATTAAAAAAATGTATTAATTTTTTTTTCAAATTATCCTTCTCTTTAATGGATTTTTCATAATCAAATCCGAACATTGACTATCTCTAATTTAAGAAAAGTTTGGAAGGAATAAAAGGATAATATTGACAAATTATCCTATAATTAATGCCCTTAATCAAATTTCTTAAGGGATGTGCCACACCCGAAACATTAATTTATTTTGGAATTGAGGGGAACTATATTTAACACATGCGCGCGCGCGCACACACACCCACTAGTCTCTATGTTTGTGCTTTGCATGAATATATTTAGCGTCAAATACTACGAAATACGTATTTGAGATAATAAACATTCAAATGCATATAAATTATGTAACAAATAAATAGAAAAATAATTTTTGTGTGAAACTTTAAGTTGGATGACTTTTACTCTTCAAATACAAAAGCAATTTCTATGTGATAAACTCAAAGTTGAATGTCCACTGATGAAATTTACTTGTATGTCGTCTATGTCTGAAGTGTCTGTAAGTTATATTATTTTTCTATTAAGCTAAATACTTGAATACAAGAACAAATAAGAAATTCATTTGTTATCTATAAATATTAATGGAGACAATTGTTTTATCATATATGAAAGTAGTGTAATTTAATAATATTCTATTGTTAGTTAATTAGAAATCAAAATTCTAATTATTGGATAAAATCTTCAAGATTATACCTTTATCCAACGTCATTTACTCTATTCGTTGTCTTGAAATTAATATTTTACTTTAGTTCATATTCTATCTTTTAACTCCAAAGCATATAAGGTAATATAGAACTACCTAAACCTATCAAAATATGGTTTAATAATTACTTAATCGTTTTCTATGTCAGGAGTAAAATTTTAACATGGACGCATCAATGTTCAATCACAAAAGTAATCCTAGGCAATTAAGGCCACTGATTGGATAAATCCCTTAAAACATATAGAAAAGGTTCTCCAATTAATTATATTTGGAATCGAAATTGAGAAGTAGTATTTGCTTTAAACTCTATTTTTATCTATGATATTTTTTCTTTTTACCAAAATAACCAATAGAATATGATAGAATTAGACTCAAAAAATATAAAAGTCGTTCAATATTTAAAGGATATTTTGGTCAACCAACATATATATTCATGTTTTTAATAATGTAGAAGAAATATAGAAGATAGATGTAGATATATATATTCCTTTTATTCTAATTTTCCTATTTTTATCCTTGTAAATAATTGAGCAAAAGTTATTTTTAGTAGTTGTGCGAGGAATTAAAGAGATCCAAGTGTAAATTATAAAAGAAAATAGAATAAGCTGTACATATGACGAAAGTGTGCATTAAGGCTTCATGAGAGAATAAAAATTTTGGTCCTTTACAATTTTATTTTAATTTCATGATCTTTTTATAAGAGATCTGATCTGAAAAAAAACACATAGGATATTTGAAAAAAATCATATTCTTCTATTCAAATGGTAAGAGGGTAAGAGATCTCGTTTTCACTTTAAGGCGGTAAAGCTCTCTAATCACTTTACTGTCATTGTTGGTTGAACTGAGCGTTATTAGGTTATATGCTGTAATTGAAGGTTCTACTCCATGGAATTGCAGAGGAAAATCATGGGTCAGTAATTTGCCAGAGTCGATTCTAATTCACATACTCTCTATATTGTCTACTTGATTTCATGGCTTTCACAAATAGAGAGCTTCATTATTGGAGCTTCCGAAAATTCAGGGTCTGCCTGAAGCGTTATGTTAAACATGTTGATTTATGGCTACATTTCGCAACCAAACTTGCTAATGTTCAACATTTTGCTCTTGAAATTAACAGTGAGATAATTGACATATATATGAGTTTCCTCAGTTTGAATATGAAAATAATTTCTTGAGAAATTTGGTTTTAAGGAATCTCAAGCTGAACCCTACTGGTAGTGTAAACTGGAGTGGACTCATTTCTCTTTCAATTGTGCAGCTGAAGGAATTTACAATTGGTTTCATGGAAAAAATATTATGTGGTTGCCTTTATTTGGAGTGCTTGAAATTAGATCAAGTTTGGGGCATTCATCGTTTGGAAATCAGCAGCGTCAAGCTGAGAAAATTGATCATAAATAAGTATAACTACTTCAATCAGCTTGAAATATCTGCCTCCTTTATGCAAACTTTGCAACTTTTGGTGCATTGAGGTTTGTTCCTACTATTAACTATCCCAAATTCAGATTTTCTTTTTTCATTTTTCGACTTTCTATGTGCTATTGAATTTATGAGTTTAGTAATATTAACTGTCCCACTACTTAGGATGATCTAACAATTAAGTTGGTAAACTAAAGAATTACATTCTCATGGCCAATTTGGTTGGACGGTGATAGGTGATTGAAATAAGATGAGAGGTGAATCCAGGATTTGAAGTTTATGGGTTCTCAAGAATCTCAAATTTAGATATAATAATAACCGATTTCTTTTAGAGAAATTGTATTACACAATATAAGAAGAAAACATGAAATTACATAAATATGAGGGACCTGGTAGTGTCTACAGGCAACGACAAAATGGTTTAAAAAGAGAAACAAAATAAAGATCATTTATAAAATAAGTGACCTAAGGGAATCGGTCCTCGGCCAGTGAGGGAGCTGAGATTTCACTGGTTCCCTCCTTACCGCTAAATCAATAGCATTCTTTAGTGGGTTCCCAGCTCAAATATTTCTATTTTCAACGGGTTTCATAGTGTAAATACAAGGTTCGGACAAAAGTTAGTGGGTTCCGGGAACCCCACACGATATTGTTGGGTACGCCCCTAAATAAGATCTTTTGAACAAAATTTTGGATGATGAACTGTGAAAGTGAAGTGTTTGCAATGAACATTACAACATGTTTAATCATGAAAGTGGGTTCTTTCGAACTGTTCAAAAGTCCATATTTGGATTTCTAGACCAACATTGAACACTTTGATGTGGCAAAACCAGTCATATAGTCCAAGTTGTTTTTACGAACTACTTAACAATTAGCATGTCATTAATTAAGTGTGTTGCATTTCCTTGTTTTGACATATTAAGTGTGTTGCATTTCCTTGTTTTGACATATTTGGTTTATAAGTGTCTTTCCTTACTGGAGTTAAAAGGTAGATAGGCTCCACCATCAAGCTAGAAATTCCCAAAACTTGACACAGCCTTGGAACAGTTGGACTTCCCTGGGGTTTGTAGCTTTCTGCAGAGTTCATCTAAGCTTGAGACATTGCTCATTGACTGGTGCAATCACAAAGCAAGAGTAAGTTTCGTTTAGAGCTTTACTTTTGTTACTTCATGTAATTAATATTTAAAAACTATTAGTGGAAAAGAAGATCATATGTATCAACATATTTCTGAACTTAAGTACTTTAGGCGAAAAACTCATAAAACTTATTATTCGGTTTCATGTAAGTCGTTTAGAAGAACTTTCTTTTTCTCTCAGTTTGTTTTCTTCAAGTTCAACTTGAGTTTTGTTTTCTTCAAGTTCAACTTGAGTTGCTTTAAAAGAATTTCATGTTGTCACTCAAAATTGAATATATGACTAAGCCAGTTCTACAATTAACCTTTTTTAATTTGAAGTTGTAGGAAAAAATGTTTAACAAAGGATAGTGCTCAAAGGATCGGTTCTTTTGTTCAAATAATAATAATAAAAAGGGGATCAGCTTCAATGAAGCTTTTACCATTTTTTGTTTTTTTTTTACATATAAGTAACATTTGCTAAGCACTTGACATGTTCTCTACATCTAAATTCGTAACGTATTTTTTAAATCCACAATCAAATCTTTTACTTCCATCTAAGGAGAATAACTATTTAATAATATGACGGATTATTTTCTGTAGGACCTGTTGTCAAGGTACGCAAACGAGGATGAACAGAGCAGGAGGTTCAAGACACATAATTATAACGGCTCTTTGCTACATTTGAGGACCATCAAAATCATCAACTTTGATGGACCACTAATTGGAAATAATTCTGTAGTGCCATGTGTGAAATATTTGCTCAAGAATGCAACAGTGCTAGAAATGTTTGTCATTGCTGCCAAGTTTAAAGGAAGTTATGTGTCGCAGGATTATGTTACACAGGAGTTTCAAAGCTTTCCTAGATCCTCTCCGCACGCTTCAGTTGTCTTTTATTGCTGATAGTCTTCTATGGTTTGTATTGATCGCGACATACTTAACCGCCGTTGCTTTATGTTTGAAACTGGTTTGTAGTTGGTAGGATGGCTAGAATTGTACTCGTTAGTAGTTCTTCATGTCTAAGTAACAACGTTTTTTATTCTCTGATCACCATATAAGAAAGCTTACTCTAAATGTTTTGTGATTTTGTTGCTCCCAAACGCACACGCAAGTATATGCGGTCGTACAAGTAATATAGGATTTTTAAGTCCAGATATCGATCCCACATAAACTTATGATTAACTGTTTACTAAATTAAACTATTGCTAATTATCTAAACAAGAAGTAAAATTCAAAGTTATATTTATAAACTAACTAAAAGTAAAATAAAACAAATGATGAACTTTAACCAAGAAAGAGTGGATTTTTATCGGAGAAGAGATAGATCTAGGGCTATGACCACTAACAATCTAGTTGAGTCTTTAAATCGTTCTACCTATGGGTTACTAGTTGACGGGCTGATGTTAACTTTATGAGTATCTTCCGAGTTGCTCATAAGCCTGTAGATGTCACTATAATGCCTATATTCCTATGATCGTCAGAGGTAACAAGAACGCATTTACTTCTCCGTATTCAACTAAGCAAAGCTAAAGGGTATATTCCTATCCTCATTAGCGAAACGAGTAATCGAACAAGCTCTATTTATTCTTATTACGCATGCAAATTCCCTATCCCTCGTTCAATTCACACGCTACAGATAGTGTCTAATTAGTGATCAAGTAATTAAACAATTAAGCACAAGAATAAATAAGCAACCCAAAAATATGAAAATTTAATAGATAGAAACAATAATCACACGTCAACTTTCATGTTTGTGTCAAAACCGTAGAACCAAAAAGTTTAGCTCCACATAGACATGGAGGAAAAATAACAAATCATCCGAATAAAAATGTCAAAATAAGTATTACAGAGAAGAGAATATAAAACCCTGTAACTTCGACCTCCACGGCGGCTCCAAGCTCTCTCTAGGTCCAAAGTTCTGAACTAAGGGTTTTAAATCATCTAAAGTTATCTAGAAAATCATGTAGAATATGTATTTATAGAGTACTAAAAGGCCTGGGCTTTAAAAAATCAAATCCAACTCTGACCGAGAAACAACCGAAAATAAGCCTAGCGCACCGCCCTGGGCGTCGCCCCAGGCAGCGCACCAAGGCAAATTTCCAGTGATTCAATTTTCGCTGCCAGGTACGTTTTTTTTCATTCTCAAATTCAATTTCTTCACTTTTCAAATCTGCAATTCTTCCCTTTTGATTGGCCAGGTACGAACTTCTTCTTCTCTTTTTTATTTTGTATAATTTCCTCAATCATTATGCATATCATTATGTCTCCCTGATGTCTCTTCCTCTCTTTCTTCTTTCTTTTGTTTCTTCCACTTCTTTATTTAATTTTGCTCCAAATCTCTTCAATTTTGCAATTCTTTATTTCTACAAAATAAAATATAATATTAAGCACAAAGCAATATAATTCATACTCAAAAAACAATTAAAAGTATTAAAATGTGAGGCAACTAATAGCTAAATATATGCATTTTTAGGCCGAACATCAGATTTCTACTTCATATTTGCTGAATCTTATCTATAATTTGAAAATCATTTTGCCAAGATAGTAATTCAAGATTCATTACGACTTGTTTCTTTGGCCTATGTTACTTTTTATTGGTGGACAAGAGACTTTAAAATATTTGTCATTGTGGACATTGTTAGTACTTTTTCCTTCCGCGTCAATTAGAATAGTTGCCCTCTCCCAAGTTTATTTCTTTCTAAATAAAGAATTGGAAGTCAAATGTTATGGAGGTCGTTTCCTCTGGTAGTTCTCCTCACTGAGGAAGGTGCTAACTTGGATTACACAATAGCATTAGAGTATACTGGTCTCCTCAGAGCAACGCTGGATGGGCACAAATGTGTAAGTTTCATACGTGAGCCAATTGATGAGTCAAAGAGTCTCAAACTTGCAAACATTGCTTATATAAGTCCCATATAAGTCCCTTGGCAGTCAAGCAAAGAATGAAACAGAGTAAAAAAGGGTTGCTAATCAACTCCGACCAAAGCATTTGATTGTTAATGGATTTCCTTTGAAGCCTGGAAGTTATTGGTATCACAAGGGAATCTGAACTTTGGGGAAAGGTAACTTTGTTATTGAAGTTTAACGAATTATTCCTTGTAATCCCTATTGAGAAGTAAGAATCTTAATGCAACGTTGACTTCTTTTTAACAGGAAGGAGAGAAACCTGATAGAATTGTGAGTTCAAACCTTAATTTTACTGGGAAACTTAGTTCTCATGCAAGCAATGGAACTCAAAGTGCTGATGATATGTCCGTACATACTACAACTAAGTTTCATAGAACCGTTACTGTCCCCTTTTTTAATGCCAAGCTAATGGGCACCTTCTATTTACTAGCCACAGTTTATCACTTGAAGTGTTCCTGTTTGTAAGTGGTGAAGCATATTCCCTCTTTTTCGGTCAATTTTATCCCTTATTGTCATGCTGCATCTCTTATGGATTTCTTCAGCAAATGTTAATTGCAGCATTGATTTTTTGCTGACCCTATTACCGCTGCAATCATTTGTTGCTGGCTTGTCCTCCAAAAGTGTTGGGTGGTTTTACTGAAAATAACAAATGAAGTGCATATTTTACTATAATAATCATGATTGTTGGTTTTTCATAAAATCTTGGAAATAATTTGGGGAATTAGTAGTTGAAAGATTGTCTTTCTCTTGATATGTTAAAGTGAACAAATGAAAGTGAAAATTTATTTTTAGTATAATGGACAAGTAAAAGTGAACGGAAGGAGTAGAACTGTACATTTAACACTACTTAATGGGAACATGATATAAACTATTACTAATATAATATATACTGAACATAATATACTATACATCAGATCTGTACATTTGACTGCCCAATAGTGAACATGATATAAACTGTTAATATAATATATACTGAGCATGATATACCATATATTAGATACACCCTATAGTGCTTCCTTATTATAATAATAGGTAGTATATTTACTAGAATGAAGAATTTGTAGGGACTAATTGATTTTATTAAATACTCCTCGTATGTAGTCATACCTTATTGAAGGCAGAAATATGACCGATCAGATTCAGTTTCTTCATTTGCCATACCTTATTGCAACCGGTTTGGCCTTACCGGTTTTAACCGGTAACCGGACCAGTTAGACCGGAACCGAAACGGGAACCGGTAGAACCGGTTAACCGGTTCCGGTTAACCGTGTAATGGTTTACCGGTCCGGTTCCAATATTTTGGAAACCGGTTAAACCGGTAAAATCAGAACCGGACCGGTTAAACCGGTTTAACCGGTAAAAATTAAAAAAAAAAAACGAAAGAGTCGTTGGGCTTAATGGACCGTTGGCAACGGTCCATTTGCAAAAATGGTCGTTGCCAAACGGTCAGTTTTTTAATTTTTGGCCCCCAAATTTTTTTTTTTAACACTTTAACCCATCCCCACCCCTATATAAACCCTTCTTCATTTTCATTTTGATGCACATCAATTCACTCTTCTTCATCTTTCTCTCAAATCTCATTCTCTCAATTATAGTTACTTTGCAATAATTAGCCACAAAGTCTTATTATAGTTTCAACTTTCAATTATTAATTTTGCAATTATAATATTGTTGGTGGAGTTAGTGATTTTGCAATAATCCGAAGTAGCTTTGGTGGATTTGCAATTCTAGCTGCCTTCACTTTATTGGAAATTAATCCGGCAATTTGGTACCTTCGTTCCAACTCTATCTTTATTTTTCGCAATTTAATTCTAGCAATTTATTTTTCGCAATTTAATTTACGCAATTTAATTCTAGCATTTTAATTTGTTGTAATTTATTTTCTTGTGATTTATTTGATTGTGATTTAAATTAATTTTATTTAATAATGTCAAAGAGATTAAGACGTGGTGCCGGTAGTAGTAGTCGTACTGTTAGGGGTGCGCTTAATGAGGAAACATTTGTGGAAGAAACACCTAATTTAGGTATTGATGTTGGTGGAAATAATCCACTTTTAGGTCATGAGGCAATGCAACAACATTTTACCGACACTTTTAATGAAGACTTAGATGATGATGATGATGAAACACAACCCCCCAAAAATTTCATAGGAGATACATGTCCTGCACAATCACATACACAAGACAAACCGCCTAGAACTCGTAAGCCAACATCTAAAGTTTGGAAATTTATGACTAAGAATAGGGAAAAACCAAACAGCTACGTGTACCCTATGTGGACAAGTATTTAGTTTTAAGCAAGGAACTGGTAAGGATGGTGGAACGGGTACACTAAATGGTCATATGAGAACCAAACATATGGATATTTGAGGAGAACAAACGGGTTCAAATGTGGGGGGGATTCAAATGACGATAGACCCACGAACCGGTAGAAATTTTAAGTATGACAAGAAAAAAGAACACGTAGAAATAGCTAAAATGGTAGCTTATGATTGTTTACCATTTTCCTTTCCCTCGGGTTTGAGATTTGTTACTTACATTCAACGTTGTTATGACCCGTTATTTGAGGGTATTCCTAGAAGTACTTGTAGAGCCGATGTTATAGATTTGTTTAAAAAATATAAATTTTATTTGCGCCATGTATTTAATTCTTTAAATTGTAATGTTTGTCTTACCGCTGATTTAGGTCTTAGTATTAACCATTTAGATTTTTTTGCTATTACATGTCATTGGGTTGATGACAACTGGGTTATGCAAAAAAGAATTATAGCTTTTTTATATGACGAAGGAAAAGGTCGTCACGATGGAAAATTTTTAGCCGATTCAATGTCTACTATAATGAGATTTTTTAACATTTATAGAAAAACAATTTGTATTGCTTTAGATAATGCTTCTAATAATACAAAGGCAATTGGTCTTTTAAAAAGAGAAATAAACCCTTCTCTAAGAAATATATTTCATGTAAGATGTAGTTGTCACATTTTAAATTTAATTGTTAAAGATGGTCTTGTGCATTTTGATGATTCTGTTCAAAAAGTTAGAAATACTGTTGCGTTTCTTTTTTGTAATGCTAATAGGGGAAGAATTAGAGATTTTAAGAATGCTTGTGTGGAAAATAACCTTAGATCTAGGAAAATTCAAGTAGAAATTGAGACTAGATGGAACTACACTTACATTATGCTACAACAAGCATATGAGTATAGGATTCCCATACAACAAGTTCACAACAAATATAATACTGATAGTGAGGATTGGTTAACTTTTAGGCATTGGGAAGATGTTAAAGAATGTATTGAACTCTTAGAAATTTTTTATAATGCAACTCTTGCTTTTTCTAGACAATTTTATCCCACGGTAACCGGAATTTTAGCCTACTTAGCGGAAATAGCTAGAGTTTTACAAGAGTATAAATATAAACTCGATTATCAAGTGGCTATTTTTGAAATGATAATCAAATTTAAGAAGTATTTTTTTCCCATCCCAACTTTATTTATATTGGGTTCTCTTTTAAATACTTGTTTAAAAGTGTCTTATACTAAAAATTTGGTTAGTCAAATTTATACATTTTTAGAAATTGAAGAGGGAGTTCAACCATCTTTAGCTGAAGCCGATCTCGCTATTGATGATGAGTTTAGAAGAGTTTTTACTCATTATTCTAGTTTGGAAGAACGTGCTACACCCGTTGCTCCACGCCCTACTACTTCTCAGAGTAGCAAAAAGGGCTTGTCGAGTTTAAAAGTTTTACATTCACAGCCAACTTCTTCTTCTTCTACTGCAAACTTTGATGAATTTAACTTTTATGTGATGCAGCCAAATGTGGATAACAGCCAACTGGATAAGGTGGACGTCTTAGCATGGTGGAAGAAGTACAAGGCAAGCTATCCGGTACTTTCAAGAATGGCTCGAGATATCCTTACGGTTCAAGTATCAACCGTGGCTTCGGAGAGCGCATTTAGCCAAGGAAGACAGCAAATTGGAGACCATAGACATTCATTATCCGGCTTTAGCTTGCAAGTACTAGTGTGCATTCGAGATTGGATTAGATCGGAGCGACGCAACCAAAACTCAGAAGCGGAGCAAGGCGAAGAGGAAGAAATTGAAGATTTGATAGCTAGTGGACCGGACCAAATGGAAGACTTTGAAGATATTTCCATGAACGAATATGATGTGGGGGAAATTAACGAAATGATTCAAAATTGGTGATTTTATTATTGTACTATTTTTGTATAACTCATGTATTATTTGCAAGTTAAAAAAAAAATACAACTTGCAAATAAATGTTATCCAAGAATGAATAAAATATATGGCTCATTGAGCTTTCTTCTATTTACTTGTGTTCATATTTTTACTTTTATTAAGTTATGAATATACCTAAAATATACTAAGAATATACTTATAAGTATATTAAGTTATATAGTATACTTAAACATATATAAGTATATATAGTATATAAAGAAAAAATAGTATATATAGTATATAAGTATATATAGTATATATAGTATATAAGTAAGTATATATAGTATATAGTACATATATATAAGTATATATAGTATATATTAAGTTATACATATATATATAAATATATATAGTATATAGTACATATATATATTAAGTTATACATATATTTAGTATATATATATATTAAGTTATACATATATATAAGTATATGTAAGTTATACATATATATGTATACGAAATGCACTATTCTGTATTGCTGACTTGCTGTTAGTCAGTAAATATTTAAACTTTAATTATAAAGTTGTATAACATATGAAAATATAGCTACAATATACAAATAAATACTATAATATATATATATATATATATATATATATATATATATATATATATATATATATATATATATATATAATACAAAAAACAAAAAAAAATAAATTTTAAGCAATCCAAACCGGACCGGTTCCGGTTTGGATTTTAAAACCGGTAAACCGGAACCGGTTAGGCGGTTCCGGTTTTGGAACCGGAACCGGCCGGTTTCCTAACCGGTTCCCGATCCGGTTCCGGTTGGAACCTGTTAACAGGCTTAATTTTGTAGGAATACGGCCATATTCAAATGGTTTCTCATTTATTGATTTGCCTTGTATATATTTTATATTATGTAATTTAAATAACAATTGTAGATCATGTAATATTATACTTATTCACTAGTATTTATGAAAGTCCCCGCATTAGTTGATTGTACACAAAAGGCTCAAGTCTCAACTTTACCAAAACGACAACTGAACCAAGCCAAATCGAGATTATTTTATCTAAATTTGATTTAACTGGTCTTAAAATCAAATACAATGCCCTATGAAATCCATTGCTATAAATCTGCCTAGGCTGGCAATTTATGTATGTTTTCGTAAATTGATGAGACAACTCCACTGATCTGTCAAAATAACTCATTAATACCACAAACCCATTAAGACGCCTTATCTACCGGAAGGAATATGTTAAAGATATTGATTTATGGGTACAGTTTGCAACCAAACTTGCTAGAAAGTTTTGCTATTGAATTTCACTTTGTCGATGGCATATATGATTTTCCTCACTTTGCATTTAAGAATGCGTCGCTGAGGAATTTGGTTTTACGCAACCTTGAATTGAACCCTTCTGGTAGTGTAAACTGGCCTAGTCTCGTTTCTCTTTCAATTGGGCACCTGGATTTGACATAAAGTGCCTTGGAGAAGGTATTATCTGGTTGCCCTAACTTGGAGTGCTTAAAACTAGATCAAGTTTCGGGCATACATCGTCTGGAAATCAGCAGTGCCAAGCTGAGAAAATTGATCATAAAAGACTACTATAATTGGAATCATGACCTTTGGCTTGAAATATTAGCCCCATTTATTCAAACTTTGCAACTTTTAGGGCAGTGCAGTAATGTATGTGTGCCACGTAAAAATGTACCTTCACTTGTCACTGCAGTCTTTCGTTTAGATCGTTTAGGTTTTCATTTTGATGAGGAAGACAATGATGACGTAGATGCCACCTTGGAGAAGCAGTATAGCAATATGAAGGAACTTCTTCACAGTGTTGCTCATGTCGAGAATCTTGAATTGAGTTTCTGGTGCATCCAGGTTTATTCATACTCTTCACTATCCAAATTTCCGTTTTGGGAATTTTTATTTGCTATCGAATCATCAATTTAGTAACACTAACAATTCCACTATGTAGGATAATCTGATACCAAAGTTGGTAAGTACTAATATTGTTGAACAGTGGTAGGAGAACAAAACCTTTTGAAAACAATTTTGAATGAAGAACTGTGAGGATAGAGTTTGCAATGGACATACTTATTAAGTCATGTGAATGGTTTTCCGAAGTTCTTAAAGTCCATCTTTAGACAGGAGTTCTTAACTGCATTTTGCATCCTCTAGATGTTGTTGAATGAAGTTCTACTTTTTGCCGGTTAAAGGAAACACCATGTTTGGATTTTCAAACCAACCTTGAACACTTTTTTGTGGCAAAACACAGTTGTATAGTCCAAGTTGTTTTTATGAATTATTTAACATTTTGCATTTCATCTATTAAGTATGTCGTATTTTCTTATTTTGACATATTCTGGTTTATCTATTTGGCTTATAAGTGGCTGTCCAAACTGGAGTTGAAGGGGTGGCAGTTTCCACCATCGAGCCTGAAATTCTTAAAACTTAATGCAGCCTTGAAACAATTTGACTTCCCTAGAATTTGCAGCTTTCTATAGAGTTCATCACATCTTGAGGCATTGGTCATTGACTGGTTCCGTCACGGTCCAAGAGTGAATTTCCTTTATGCCTCCATTTATGTTACTTCATATTATAAATATTAAACAACTACTAGTGCAAGAAAAAGATGATATATATCCACATATTTTTGATCTTAAGTACTTGAGGAAAAAATTCATTTTATTTAGCTTCTAACTTGAGGAGACTTAGTCCCCTGTACATTGTTTCCTTAAGAAAAAATAAAAAGCTTAAGTATTCATTTGTAATGTTACGGGATTCCTTCATTGTGCCTTGGCGCCCATAACCCTGCACGCCCCGAGCGGGCCGAGCGAGTCCCAGCCCATAGGCAGTGCCAGCCCACAGGCAGTGTCAGCCGTGCACCGACATGGGCTCCGACGGAAGGGAGTCCACAATTATCTTAGATATGTTGCATTGCATATCCTAAGAGTATCAAGGAAGTTTAGCAAGGATCTGAGATGAGCCCACGGGTCGTCGACGGATGAGCGGCCCCGTGTGAGCCTGAGTGTCAGTCCCGAGCATTTCCGAGCTATGGATGGAATCTTCGGATTTCGGGTGAACACACACTTCCTAGGATGTTATGGAATGTGCTTATCAAGTTTGGTATCATTTGAACATCATTTACCTAAGGGCTTGACTTAGCCAAGGAGCAGTGTCAGTGTCAAAGCTTCCTAAGGCTATATCTCATTCCATGAGCATGGGGATGAGATGAAACTTCATGGACGAGTTAAGGAAGTCAAGAGAAAGAGTTAGGAACAGACGGCGCCTCATTTGGAGTTCGAATCATTGAGAAAGGCCAAGTGTGATTCTCGAGCAGAATCATGTCCAGTGCTAAAACTTGGGCTTTTCTTTTTAAAGCATATTTAATGGAGGCACAGGTGTATCAGCTCAGCCAGCCTCCTCCGTGCGTGCCACCATCAAGCCGCACCAAGTTAGCAACCTTGAGGGCCTACCTAGGCATCCCCAAAGGATCCTAGGTACCCATACGAGTTACGCAACTCTATGAGCGGCGCTCGGCCACAGGCCAGCGTTGGGCGCCCAACGAGGGCCGGAGGCTTGATGTATGGACCGACCATGCCTTGCGGGCTATCCTTGGGAATGAGAAAGCCCTCTGTGCCGATTGAACACTCGAGGCACCTCTCTTAAGAGCCTCGTGTGTTGACTTGTGAGCTTGGCTTAGGTTCAGCCTCGCGAGCAAGGGTCCGTTTGCTTAGATGTGCAGTCGTAGGGCGGCGTTGCACTGTGCAAGATGGAAGTATGTCGCGAGGGCTAAATTTAGCCATGCCTCATCGTAGGCATACTACAAAGGACACACATGAAAAAGGCCAAGGATTCAGGAGTTACCCTACTCGGGCGCCGCACCGGCCACGTGCACAGGCACCAGGCTAGTGTCAACCTTGTGGATTGGATTGTGCGCGCACCAGCGACGCTCAGTGCTAGGCGAGGGACTGTCACGTCCGTAGCCAACCCCAGGGGTGCGTGCAGACAAAAACCCAACATATGAAACATGCCATAGGGGCATACTAGTAAGGCAAGGCCAAGGCCTTGACATCGACCCAGCGGCACTGCTGAAGCTAAGCCTCCGAAGCCATGGGCACAAGGTCGTTCCATGAGTCCTGGGACTATCATTAGGCTGGATCGTAGTCTACCTGGACTACGGGCGCCGCACGGGCCATTAGTGTACCGCTGACACTATAAAGGAGGCGGGCCGTGACAATAAGCTTTGGGCTTTCTTCGAATTCTGAATGAAGGTAGCTACCACTTGTCTACCCTTAAATATACTGTAGCTTCTCTTGATAGTGAATTAAAGCTTTAAGTGTTCATTTCTGCATTCAAATAAACAGCCAGACCAGGCATCTGTGTAAATGATTACTTTATCTTGAATCAACTCTTTAATCTCTTCAACAATAGGTTCATACTGCCAAGAAGGTTTTGCAACTCCCTTGCCAGCATTTACAATAAGTGAAGAGTCGCCTTCCACCCAAAATCTTTCTAATATCATGTTTAAGATACTGTTTAAGCCCATAGAAAAGAATAAATGCTTCAACCATATTTTTTGTTCCATGGCCTAGTGGGACTAACATATGCCATAATAATATCACCAGAAGAGTTCCTCGCTATACGCTCTAGGGAATGTGTTCAAATTCTTGAAATTTAACGGCTTTGCAAGGATTTCAGAATCTGCTTTTTAGTCTTAAAGTTGATGGTTTCTATCTTTGCTAAATCTTTTGCAGCAATGTGTTTATTATTCATTTTATATGTTAGACGTCTATATGAACTTTTTTGTTCTCTCAATTTATTTTTCCTCAAGAAAATTGTTCAGCTTGAGTTGTTGACAGAAACTTCATGTTATCCTATCAAAATTGATGAGTTTCATGTGGTATATTTGAGTTAAAAGAAATAAAAGATGTGTCTGGAGAGGTGTAGGGAAGGCAGTTGGGGAGGTGCACAACTTTTTGGCTTTCTCGTTTCTATGAGCTTAAAGATGTGATGGAGCAGTTGTAACATCTTTCTGTATCTTTGCAGTACGTTCTTGATACTAGCTTTAATAAAAAACTTTATCTTGATTATAAAATAACTTGATTCGATCAGTAAGCCAGTTTTCCAATCAACTTTTTTGTAGTTGTAGGAAAACTATGCTTAACAGGGGAGATAAAGGATCAGCTTAAATGAAGCTTTGAAACGTTTTTTGTTGTTGTTTGCATGTTCCACTTTGTAACATTTGCTTAGCACTTGACATATTCCTTGAATCTAAAAATTCATCTCCTTCTAAATTTTATCCACAATTAACTCCTTGGTTTTCTACCTGAAGGAGAATAACTGGATAATACAACAAATTTTTCCTGCAGAACCGGCTGTTAGGTTACACAAATGAGGATGAACAGAGCAGGAGGTTTGAGACATATAATTTTGACTACTCATTGCTACGTCTGAAGACCATCAAGATCACTAACTTTGGTGGACCACTGTATGGAAATAAATCTCTATTGCCATTTCTAGAATATTTGCTAAAGAAAGGAACAGTGCTAGAAAAATTCATCATTGCTGCCAAATTTGAAGGATGTGATGTGCCTCAATATTATGTTAAAATGGCCCAGGAGTTCCACAGCTTTCCAAGTTCCTCCACACACGCTTTAGTTGTCTTTTCTTATTGATAAGCTTTGGCCTCTATAGTTTGACTCCGTTGCAACTTACCTAACTGTTGTTACTTTATGTCTAAGTAACAATGTGTTTATTTTCTTATCGTCATGTAAGATAGTTTAAATGTTTGTTATTATTATTCATACTGTTGAGTTGATCGCGTTCTATTACAATGAAAATTTAAGGCTGAAAATCATTTTGCGAGAATAGTATTTCAAGATTCATTACATGTCCTAGGACTTGTTTCTTTTGGCCTATGCTATTTTTAATTGTCGGAAAAAATATATATATTTATGGACTTGGATAGTGAAAGACCTTAGGAAGGAAGCAAAGCAGCGGAACCTAGTGCCAGCATGTATGTTATGGGTATTACAGAAAGAAAGAAATAGCATGTGTTTTGAAAGAAAGACAAAAGTCGCTTGTGACTGAAAAATAATAATCTGAATTTAGTTGCTTTTTGCTGTAAACTGAAAAGTCTATTGCTGTGATAGATTTTACATTCAGGGGTAGCCTGAGTTGTACATATTTTTGTACTTACTGGAATGATCTGTGCTCGGTCAGTTATACTCATTGTCTGCAATTTTGCAATTTACGGGGAACACGGTTAGTCTTTTCTATCTCATAAGGTCGGTTTTTTTTTTTTTTTTTTTGTTGCAAATTTCTTGAAAGACTATTAATCCTAGTTCAGAATGTTGTTAATGTTAATGCAACTTGACCTTTTTCACAAGGCATGAACAATTTCTTGGAGAGTTCTTTGTTTCAAGAGAAAAAACTCAAATATACCATCGAACTATCAGAAATGGGCTATCTATGCCACTTGTCAATAGTTGGGCATAAAAATGTTGTCGTCATTACCATATTGGGTCAATATTCCATTATTCACTAACGGAACCCTACTACTATCAAATTTTGCCCCGTTTATCTAAACTCTTCATTACTTCCGAGACACCCATCCTTCTCACCACCTCTCACGAGTGGCATATGTGAGTCATTTTGTTAAGTGGTAATTGAGCTTTTTCGTAAGCCACACCACGTCCCAACCGCTACAACAAATCAAATTTCACCATGAAAAGACATAAATACTCTTAACACATACTCATATGTACTTTTCATACCCAACTATTCCCAACTATACCTCATTATGTTCTCTCTTCTAAACTTCTCTTCTTCTTTTTTTCCTGAAACAAACTGTAGAATTAATTGTTCTTGTAACAGTTGTCTTCGACAAAAGAACTATTCAACATTAAAATCATGAAAATATTAGATAAGATCAACAACGTCTCAAGAGATGAACTAGTTATGTTATCTATTGAAAAGGAATTACTAGTTACTTTGCATCTAAATAAGCTAGAAAAATAGACTTTAAATAGAAATTAAATATTTTTTAAAATAAAGTTCAAAGTCTCTTGTTGAATTTTAGTTTTAGGCCCCAAATCCTGTTGAGTCTCTCCTGGTTTGACTAGGCTACTGAGAAATCACAAGTGTTTTTTATAAGCGCTTATTTGAGAAAGTTTAGATATTTGGTCAAACTTTTTTAGGAATAAAATAAGTACTTTTGAATGGTTGCAGAAGTTATTTTTCCAAAGCTGAAAAAAAGCAACTTTATCTATATATAAGCACATTTCGAACCTTTTCAAACCAAAAATGCTAATATTGGCAAAAATATTTTTCAATTTGATTAACCAAAACACAAATTGTATTCCAAAAGTACTTTCTCAAATACATATGACAAATCACATTTTTCAGAATAAATAGATTTTGAAAGTTTGATCCAATATTTTATGAATATGTGAGTTAAAATGATTAGGGTCATGTAGGCTAAACAATGAGTCCTGCCCTTATTCTTCAATTCTTCATTTATTTGTTTATTCTTTTTTAGTTTCCAAATCAAAATACTTGCAAAATATTTTTCTCTTTATTTATCTTATCTAACCAACAATTTTATTTTTTTCTTTTTATAAAAAAGTAGTCCTATTTTCATTTTGGCTACACAAGCTGCTAGTCCCAAGTTGGTCCAATTTGTCAAAACAGAGTTTCACTTAAGACTTCTTTTTTCAATTTGGAGGGATAGCCATAGACGAAGCATGAGGCAATTAATTATAGATGACAAAAAAAATTTAAAAAATTGAGTTGAGGTAACTCAGCTGCAGTTTGAGGAGGTGAAGTATCAACAACTGCAGTTTGAGGTGGTGGAGAAGTATGGGCTGCAGTTTGAGGAGGTGAAGAAGTTGGGGTAGCAGTAGTTAAATTAGGGTTAGTTTTAGCATCACATGTAGTTTCCCCTTGGACACTCTCACTCATTTTATTAAAAGCATCACATGTTTCTTGATTGTTGGGAGAACTCAATGTCAATTCAAGTGGGGTCACAACTGGTTCATCTACCATGTGGCTGACATACACTTCCACTACATCTCCATTCTCAAACGTTTGTGCAAGTTGATAAATATCCCTGTCACTAAGGATATCTACAATGCAATTACTATAAGGGGGTCTCACCTTAAAATTACAACTTATGTAGTCACAAAGCTCAAAATAAAACATCCTATCCACATCAACATACACAAATTATGTACATTGACCACCCTCATAAATTGGTACCCCACTACTAGGATCTAGGAACACCCCCCCCCCCCCCCCCAAAAAAAAAAAAAAAACATCTCAAAGTTACCAAAATAAAGTCTATCATACCTGAAAATACAAACAAAGCAAGTACAAGAGGAAAATTATTCAAAAAATCCACTAATCGACAGTGACATATGCACAATCAAAGTACAAAAAGATCTAATTTTTGGGGAAAAAAAAATGCAACAGATGCGTTTGAATAATGAAGACATACTACTATGCAATTTCCTAATAAAACCCCCTAATTTAACCAAAAACCCTAACTTTTTCAATGGAACCGATTAATAAACCCTAGAGTGCAAACAAATACTTGGAAATATGTTACAACTAGTCATTTTACACTATATTAGTCTACAAATAGAATCCTAACCTGCAATTAAGGCTCAAATGTGCAGTTGGTGTGCAGTTGGTGTGCGAATGGATTTTCTAGTGTCTTCAGTGCAAAATGTGCCAAAATCCAAACTCGATGATTCGACTACAATGTGCAAAAAATACGCAGATGATGTGAAGATTTGAAAAGGAGTCAGTTTGTTTTTTTTGGAGTGTTTTTCGTCCAAGTGTAAAAGAATGGGAAGAAAATAAGAAATGGACAGATACTATAATGGTAACAGTGTTTTAGTCTTTTCTCAGGCGGGTGGGGTGCACCTGACTTTAAAAAATTGGGGGTGACATTTTAATGGCAAATAAAACACACTATAAATAGGTACAAGGGGGTAATATGTCACCCGTAAAGGCTAGGTGCATCGTTGCAAATTTGGCCAAACGTTGGGGTGCATTTTAAGTATTTTCCCAATAAAATAATAATGACAATCATGTGAAATTTTATTGCAGTGTAATGGAGTTTTTAACCTTTTAAAAGTAACTGCGACACTATTAATCATCCAAACCCATAAATGATATGCACAACAACACAAGTGTAGGAAGTCATATTATACTTCAACCCAAAACATAACAATGGAATACAATAGCCATGTAACTGAATAATAATCTCAGTTAACTATAATTATTTTAGCTATTTGATTTCTGGTTAAACTTAATAATTTCTTTTTACTTGTATTGTTAGTCTGTTATTTTTAGGGTTAGGATTAAAATGATCACTTTTTTCATACATTATGGACTACTTCGATCACACAGTACATACGAAGGACTAAACTGATCACCTTTTTTCATACATTAATGACTATTTTGGTTACATGTTACATATGAAGGATAAATAAATCCTTTTTTCCATACATAAGGACTATTTCAATCACTTGGTATATATGAAGGACTAAAGCAGTCCAACCCTCATACATTAAGGACCATTTTGATCATTTTCTCAAACTATATTTGTCAAATATAACTTACAAAATTTGAAAAAAGCCACTTACAAATCCCATCTGTCAAATGAAACATACACTTTAGTATGATTACATGCATCCAAATCCCAATTTGGAGTTGTTAGATTTGATCTGGTTAATCAAATGTGATGAAGCTTCATTGTTAAGAATCTAGGTTAACTCGTTCATGTAGTTTAAGAGTAAATTAGGAGAAGAGAGGAGAGGATATTTTCATTGACTAGAATGAATGCAATGTCAACTAATGTGGCTTTATACATTTTCTGGTACAGTGCACTCTAACAAACCAACTTCCTCATCATTAACCACTAATCTCAACTAAATAACTCTCTTAAGCTTCATACTCCAATACTCCCCCTCATTCCTCAAGCTGGAGTTTGTGTATATCAAAAACACCAAGCTTGTGTACTAGAAATAATGTTGAGAAGCTCCTAAACCTTTTGTAAGTAAGTCAGCCAGCTGTTCCTTGGTACTAAGATAGTGAGTCTCCACCAATCCTGCCTTGAGTTTTTCCCTTACAAAATGACAATCAATGTCAACGTGCTGGGTCCTTTCATGAAAGATGGGATTAGCAGCAATTTGAATTGCTGCTTTGCTATCACAATACAACCTAACAGGTGTTGGAACTGTGACATTCAAGTCTTTTAGCAGGCCTAACAATCAAATAATTTTTGAAACTGCAGCAACCATGCTTCTATATTCTGCTTCAGCTGAGTTTCAACTCATTGTTTGTTGTTTCCTGGATTTTCAAGAGATGAAAGGCTGCCCCAACTTAATGACATAGCATGTTACAAATGTTTTCGTATATGGGCATGTAGCCCAGTCTGAGTCACAATAAGATTGTAGACTTGTGTGTTAGAATTGCTGCTTAGCAACAAACCTTGGCCCGAACATTTTTTTGATATATCTAACCAATCTTAATGCAGCTTCCCAATGTGACACCTTAGGAAATTGCATGAATTGTCTTAGCACCTCAACAACAAAGCTAATATCAGGTCTACTGATTGTCAAATATAAGGGTGTACATGGACCGGGTTGGTTCGGGTTTTTTAAAGACCAAACCAACCAATTGCATCGGGGTTTTGAATCTATAAACCAAACCAACAAAAGTCGGGTTTTTCAACCTCGGGTTTTCTTGGTTTTTTTGGGTTGCTTGGGTTTTTCAGATTTTTTCCGGTAAAGTCTTCATATAAAACATATAACTTGTACTTCAAATATTTCTTTAGTCCTAATAAGATACGACTATCTAATTAAGATATTTATTAAGAAAATAACACAAAACGTGAGATGAGAGATGACATTGTACTAAAATATTCAACGAAAAAAATTAATGAAATTGCATAAAATATAATGATCATAATCTAAAAGTACTAAGTCATGCTGCAATAAATACAGCTAATTTATAAGGCATGTAGAAAATGTTCATCATAATCTAAAAGTACTAAGTCATGCTAAAATAAGTACGGCTAATAAATATTAAGTACATGACCAGATATTAAAGAAAAAAATAAAATTAAGTTATGTATTTTCACTTTTAAAAATAATATAAATCTAAAGAATAGATATTGACATTATTGTCATTCCAGTGTTAGATATGAATTACTTTTGTTAGCATTAGTATTGATTTGATTTTTGTTGAGTTTTATTTGAGTTACTAATATCATTGGGCTATAAAACTTATTGGACCATTCAAAATTCTAATTCCAAACTTGAAATAATATGTTAAAAAACAAAACACTATGAAAAAGTTAAAGAAATATTTATAAATTACATTATAAATAAATGTTTTTATGTATAAAATATGTTTGAAATTTTATAAATGTAATGTCGGGTTGGTTTGATTCGGTTTGACTTTTTTAGTTAAAACTAAACCAAACTAATAGTGTTCGGGTTTTTCTTTTTAAAATCAAACCAAGTCAAACCAAATCATTAGTCGGGTTTTTTTTCTCGGTTTGGTTCGGGTTATCGATTTAGTGCGATTTGTCGGTTTGTTTTGTACACCCCTAGTCAAATATAGCAATCTTCCAAAGAGCCTTTGATATGTAGTGACATCCTGATAAGGTGGATCATTTGTAATGCCCTCATGTTCACCATAATCAACAGTAGTAATCTTGACATTAGCCTTCAAAGGAGTGTGCACTGCTTTAGCATTACTGAGCCCTGAATTTGATATCAATTCAAGTGCATATTTCCTTTGATTGAGTAAATTCCTGTGTTTGATCTCAACATCTCAATGCCAAGAAAATATTTGAGGTTGCCAAGGTCCTTCATTTTGAATTTACTATGTAGCGAGGCCTTCAATTCTTGAATTAGACTGGTGCTACTGCCAGTGAGTAACAGATCATCCACATAGATGAGTATAATAGCTATATCATTTCGAGACTTCTTTGTGAATAAAGAGTGATCACTTGGACTCTGAATGTACCCTGTATCAATCAAGGCTTCAGCTAACTTGAGGTTCCATTGTCTTGAAGCCTGTTTCAAATTATATAATGACTTAAGCAACTTGCCCACCTTGTACTCCCCCTGTCTTTGGAACCCTTGAGGTAAGTCCATATAGACCTCTTCATGTAAATCTCCTTGCAAAAAAGCGTTATTGACATCCATTTGATAAATAGACCAATTAGAGGATGCTGCTAGGCTAATAACAGTTCTCACAACGGTGAAAAAGGATCTAAAAAATTGCTCATGGAGACATTGGCAAAAGTTATAACGGGTCAGATTTTGATCCGCTGGGTTACACTATTCTAACCCGTTTTAACTGAATAATTTAATAAGTCATGTTAAGTTCAACCTGTTGGGTCAAGTCAATAAATGGGTCATGACCCAACCTGTAGAAATACTGGATGAGTTGAGCGGATTTGGGTTGATTTTGTCACCCTACCCTTAATATATGTGTGTAGGTCGTAATTGCTCCCCAGTTAGTCTTCTAATTATGCTCCATCAGGTATTGTGTGAAATAAAGACATATTTGGCCCAACTTAGTAACAATAAGAACATGGTTGGACTAAACTATTAACATATTACAAATAATAGAAATTTTGCGCAATTAAAGAACATTTTTTTTTACTCTTTTCCTTATACAATATTAATTAAGTGTTTTTTACATGCTTATTTTAGAAATTTTAAATGTTTGGCTAAGTTGTTTTTAAAAAAATAAGTACTTCTGAATGGTTGTGGAATTTGTTTTTCCAAAGCTGAAAAAAACAACTTTACTTATAAGCATATTGGGAACCTTTGCCAAACACAAATTGCTAATTTAATTAATAATGGCAAAATATTTTTCTATTTGATTAGCCGAACATGAATTATCATTCCAAAAGTACTTTCTCAAAAAATACATATGACAAACTACATTTTTCTGTATAAGTAGAGTTTGAATGTTTGGTCAAATATTTTATGACTCTGTGAGTTAAAATGATTAGGGTCACGCAGGCTAAATAATCAGTCCGACCTTTATTCATCCAACATTTTTTTTTATTTCCACGCGGTGTCTGGTAATTGCATTGCAGCCTAACAATATCCTTATTCACTCAATTATTTTTTTTTCACACGCGGTGTCCGACACCCGCATTGAAGTCCAACCATATTCAAATAGAGTGTTGTAGGACCTATTTCGGAGATAACACTTCCCACAAGATTTTTTCCATTCCTAGCCTTTAGTTAAAGATGGAGGAACCCCAACCATCCCATCCCAATCCATGTTGGTCTTATTCCCCCAATTTAAAATCATTCTTCATGTATTTATTTATTCATTTTTAAATACAAAATAAAAATAGCAAAATACTTTTCTTTTTATTTATTTTAGCTAATCAATAATTTTATTTTATTTTTATAAAAAAGTAGTCATATTTTATGTTTTGCTAAATTTGGCATGGCACATTTTGGCTACATAAGTTGCCTCAATTTGGAGCTATCGCTATTGACATTTTGGCACATCATCAGGTAAACTTTTTCCTCAAAATTATTTAAAACTACAAATTGTTAATAGCGCTTACGTTTGAATCAATCTGGTGTGTATGTGTGTGTGTGTGTGTTGGTTTTCCTTGTAAGCTGCTGCTACTGGAATATATCACTTTCTAAGGGTGGGAGGTAGGAGGTAGGAGGTAGGCAGGGGGTAGGTGGGGTGAGGGTGGTGGGGGCTGTGGGTTGGTGGTGGTGGTGGTGGGGTGGGGTGGGGGTGCGGTGGAAGTAGGGGTTACGGAGGGGGTGTGGTAGGTGTGTGTGGTGGGGGGGGGGGGTGACTGGATTGTGCGGGGGTTGGGGGTGGGCGTGGGGGTAGGTACATGGCTCTTATTTTAATGCCATCCTGCTTGTTTTTTTTTTTTTTTGAGCCAAGAGTCTATGCACACAACCTCTCTACCCTACAAAAGTAGGCACAAAGGTAGGGTAAGGTCTGCGTAGCGTATATATGAGGCCACCTTGTGGGAATACACTTGATATGTTATTGTTGTTGTCGTTTGAGAAAACAATTGAGATAGGGTATATTCATGTATCAGATTTAAGGTGTTTGTGTTAATGTTTCTAAGAGTTACCTTTTGAGTTCAGACTACACTGGAGCTCCATCAACTTTACCAAATTGCAACTGAAGCAGTTGTTGTCCATGGAAACGCAGAAGAAAATCATGCTGAGAGGAGACCGACTCAGCGATTTGCCGGAGCCAATTCTAATTCACATCCTCTCTATGTTGCCGGACGGTGGTAAAGAAGTTGTTAGAACTAGTGTATTGTCTACACGATGGAGGTTTCTTTGGAAATCCGTTCCGGTATCACTTGATTTCGACTTCCTTACTAGTGACAGCGAAAACGACACTCTTGATTACCTAGCTTCAATCCACAGAGAACTTTATTATTGGAGGTCTTCCCACAAAATCCGGAGATTTAGGGTGTGGCGCCTTTGCTACGAGGAACGTTATGCTAAAGATGTTGATTTATGGGTACATTTTGCTACTAAACTTGCTAATGTTGAAGAATTTCAACTTGGACTTTTCCGTATGAAGGGCAAAAGATATGAGTTTCCTCAGTTTGCATATAAAAATGTGTCGTTGAGGAATTTGGTTTTATGGCACTGCCAATTGAACCCTTCTGGCAGTGTTAACTGGATTAATCTCGTTTCTCTTTCAATTGGTGAGGTGGAATTGACGGAGGGTGTCATGGAGAAGGTATTATCTGGTTGTCCTAACTTGGAGTGCTTGGAACTAGATGATGTTTCGGGCATACGTTGTTTGGAAATCAGCTCTGTGAAGCTGAGAGAACTGACCATACAAGACTACAACGATGAACTTTGGCTCGAAATAATAGCCCCGTATATACAAAAATTGGAACTTTCGGGGTTTTGCTGTGAGATACGAATAAGACAGAGAAATGTGGCATCACTAGTTACTGCAATGCTTCATTTAAATATCGAAAACAACTTGGAGAAGAAAATTAGCAATTTGAAGGAACTTCTTCATAGTGTTGCCCATGTCGAGGATCTTAAATTGGGTACCTACTGCATCGAGGTTTGTTCATACTGTTCACTGTCCAAAATTCAGAATCTTTTTTGGGACTTTTTATTATTAGCTGTTGATTCATCACTTTGGTAACATTAGCAGTGCCACTACTTATGATAATATTTGGATGATTAACTGTTGAGAATAAAGAGTTTGCAATTTATAGAACAACATGTGAATTTGGATTGATTTACATTGACCATACTCTTTAAGTCATGTTGATGGGCTTTCCCAAGTGTTTAAAGGTCCATCTTTGGATTCTCAAACCAACCATAACACTTTGATGTGGCAAAATGCAGTCGTATAGTCCAAGCTGTTTTTATGAATTATTCAACAATTTGCATTTCATTTATTAAGTATGTCATGTTTCCTTGTCTTGACATAGTGGTTTGTCTATTTTGTTTATAAGTGCCTGTCCATCTTGGAGTTGAAACGGTGGCAGTTTCCACCATCAAGCCGGAAATTCTTAGAACTTAGCGTAGCCTTTGAACAGTTGGACTTCCCTGGAATTTGCAGCTTTCTACAGAGCTCATTGGATCTTGAGACATTAGTCATTGATTGGTACGATAACAGACCAAGAGTAAGTTTCTTTTAGACCTTTATTTTTGTTACTTCATGTTAGTCATAGCAAACAACTATTAGTAGATGAAGAAGATGATATATATCAACATTTCTGATCTTAAGTACTTCAGGAAAAAAATTCATAATTTCTTCTTAATTTAAACCACCCTAGCAATATATTTTATAGATATTGATAAAATGTTACAATGAGGGGGACTTGACTGCCTTACCTTTTAAAAAATGGTAAGACTTGAACCGGTTTAGTCCTCAAGTATAGAGAAGATCAAGGAGGTAAACCTCTAATTTGTAAGACTTGAACTGGTTCAGTATTTGACAAAAGTGTAGGAGATAAGCGTTTAATGCGTAAGCAAAAAGTGTGTATAGGAGAAGGACTCCCGTTTGCAATTTGAAACAAAACTAGCTTAAGTACTTAATGAGCTTCACAACAATATCTTCTAACTTGTGGCATCTGTACATTGTTTCATAAGAACTAAAAAAGAGAAAAAGTGAGACAAGTAACATGTGAGCGGAGAGAAGGATCAAACCGGGAAGTTCTTATTGCATCATTGGAGATAAACTTTGGGATTTCTTTCGAAGTCAAAAGGAAGGGAGCTTCCACTTGTCAAGGCTTAATTTCCCTCTAGCTTCTCTTGTTAGTGAGTTAAAGCTGAAAATGTTATTCTCTGTATCCACTAGGTGACTGTATCTAGCTAAAGGATCACCCACACCATTGGCTTCTGCGTAACAGTGTGTCACCTCGACTTATGAATCAATTCTTTAATCTTTTCAATAATAGGGTCATATTGCCAAGAAGGTTTTGCAACTCGCTCGACAACATTCACAGTGAATAAAGTCATCTTCCTCCGAAATGTTACTGATACCTTGTTCAAGAAACCATTTGGAAAGTACAAACACTTCAGCCGTAATTTTTGTTCAAATTCTGCTTTTCTAGTCTCAAAAGTTGATAATTTCTCTTTGTTAAATCTGCTTCAGTTCCATGCTTATTATTCCTTTTTCTTGTAAGATATTCAGAAGAACTTTTTTGTTCTCTCAATTTATTTTCTTTCATAAAATAGTTCAGCTTGCATTGCTTTGACAGTAATTTCATGTTGTCCACTATCAAAATTGATTGGTCTTGGTCACTACCCAGTGTAATCCCACAATAGTGGGGTCTGGGGAGGGTAAGATGTACGCAGCCTTACCCCTACCTGGGTAGGGAGGCTGTTTCCGATTGACCCTCGGCAACCCTCCTCCTTTATCCGGGCTTGGGACCGGCAATGTGAGCGAGCTCACACAGGCGGAGTTACTATCAAAATTGATTCTATGAGTAAATTTTTTTTGTAGTTGTTGGAAAAAGATATTTAACAAGGGATAGTACTCACCTTCATGCGAGGGGATGAATGATCAGATGCGTTGAAACATTTTTTTGTTGTTTGCATGTACTAACCACATTGTAACAATTGCTAAGGACTTGAGATTATCCTTGAATTTAAAATTTCATCACCTTTTAATTTTATCCACAATCAATTCCTTGGCTTTGTACTTCCATCTAAGGAGAATAGCTGGTTAATATAGCGGATTCCTTCCTACAGGACCTGTTGTCAAGGTACATAAATGAGGATGAACAGATCAAGAGGTTTGAGACACATAACTCTAATTGCTCGTTTCCACATCTGAAGACCATTAAGATCATTAACTTTTATGGATCTGTGCTGCCATTGGTGAAATATTTACTCAAGCATGCAACTGTGCTAGAAAAGTTTGTCATTGTTGCCGCATTCGAAGAGAGTGATGTGTCTCCGGATTACTTTGAAATGGCACAGGAGTTCCTAAGTTTTCCAAGATCCTCTCCGCACGCTTCAGTTATCTTTTCTTATTGATAACCTTTGGCCCCTATTGTTTCTATTAATCGCGACATACCTAACATTTGTTACTTTATTTTTGAAACTGGTTTGAGCTGATAGACAAGGCTTTGATTGTACTTGTGAGTATCCAAGGAGTTATTAGTAGTTCTTCATGTCTAAGTAACAATGTGTTCATTCTCTAATCATCATGTAAGAAAGCTTGTTCTAAATGTTTGGTGATTTCAGTTCATATTGCTGAATTCTGATCATGCTTTTATACTATGAAAATTTAAGTTTGAAAATCATTTCGCAAGAATTGTACTTCAAGATTCATTGCTTGTCCAATCACTTGTTTCTTTCGCCTATGTTATTTTAATTGGTGGAAAAGAAACTTTAAAATACTTAAATTCTCCCACCACCTTTTTGCACAACTAGAATAGTTGCTCTCTCCCACTTTATTTATTTTCGAAACAAAGACTTGGAGGGAGACAAGGGCGGAGCTAGAACCACTGTTGCAGAAAAAGTTCAGAAACAAAGAACCACTGTTCCGAATTATTCAGAGCAAAAAAAGGTTCAGAAGCTACTTCTACTTGGATGTGAAAGTTCCAGAACAAGGACTATTTTCAAACAGGTATTGCCTTTTTGGCTGTCTAAGTTGTTTATTGCATGGCCTTGTTAGAAGAAATGTTTTTTCTATATGAACTTTTTTATAGCTGAAGTCAAGCTTCTATATATGGCATCTCTAAGAAATTTTTTTGGTGGTTCTGTATATCCACAAACATTTGGAAATGCCTGTATACAGCTTGCTTATTTGTCTGTTTACTCTTTTTGAGAATGGTAACAAGTATTATATAAAAACAGCACAAAGATTGTGCTGAAAACCAAATGTACAAAGGAAAGCAAGAAATACATCCCTTTTCTTCTTACAATGAACCTATGACATCTATCTGTGTATCCACATCTTTTACCATTCTTCTTTACACCAAAAAATGAAATAAAAGTACATCTTGACTCTCTGCACATTACTAGACTTATCTTCAAAGCATCTTGCATTTCTTTCCTTTCAATGGTCCGCCATATGCAAGCTGGGATAACTTTCCACCATTTTTTCTGTCAGACAGATTCCTCTGTTTCTTCTAGCAAAGCTAATAGCTCCCCAACAGATTTGCAAATACTTGGAAACAGATTTGCATGATGTGGCAGGAATTCAGTAGTAATACAAGAATCCGAGTATGGAATTAGGAGCAATTTCATGTTAGGATTCAAACTTTTGATGTAAAAAGTATCTCTTTGAGCACATCCAAATTCCTAAAATTACCTAATTCTAAGGGAGTCAGGGCATTATTACACAAAAATCCTGGATTGGTCCTTTTTTTTGGTGTTTTTTTGATAACCAGTTATGGATTGGTCCTTAGCAGTATCCAAACCTACTTTTAGCGAAAGAGCAGGAGGCTATATCAATGTCCTAAAAAAAATGTCATCCAATAAGCTATGGAAGTAACTTCGCCATGAAAATACATGCATTAAATCGTTCGCATTCTCAAAAGAAATAATGTAGTGTGCATTTCTTCCAACTTTTATGGTGGTATCAACAACGCATTTGACCCTAGAAGGAATTCAATACCTTCTTCCCAGATTCCCGACTCAAAATGCAGCCAACAATATAGCAAAATTAAAATACGCAAGGGGAACCACTTTATAGTTCAACTAGTTTTAATTAGAAGACGATACCAGATTGAAATGATAAGGCATATTTGGTAGTGAAAACGGAGATAGTTCTGGAATATTGCAGCACCCAAGACCAGCTAGCTGATCTACTGACGATGTTTTCATCAAAAGAGAAGTTCTGTTATTTTAGAGGATTGATTGGTGTCTGTAACTTTGAATCAAGGGGGAACTGTTGTGGACTGTTGTTCCTTCATTTAAGTTGTAGCGGATAAATGAGAGCTAGTAAAAAGTAGTTGCTAATAAGTAGCTAGTAGTGGAGGAGTAAGCCAGTTTAGTAGCTTTATCTGTTTGATATAAGGCTATATAAAGGAACTCTATGTTGGTTTTTAATATATGATTAGAAACAATAAAGCAGTCCATCAGAGCCTTTAGTTTCCTTCTTTGTTAAATCTCTGTTATCCCCCTTTTTCCCAACAATTATAAGAGGTAGCTCTGGCTATAGTATTTGACCTGGTATGAAGTATAAAGAAGAAATATTCTTGACAATGCAATTATGCGAATATGTATAACATATCAAAAAATGCTCCAAAAATCTTATGGCTATAAACATGTCATGTCTTATGTATAAGAGAGTGGCTTAAGTGCAAAATAGAATGTAAGAATTAAATAATAGAAAAGAGTGCCATATTAAATGAAATAGAGGGAGCATATTTTACTGATTTTGAAACAAATTTAGACTACATGCCAAGAGTTAGTCAACCTGAAGAGTAAAATATCTAAAAAAATCCAAATCAAACTATGAAAAGAGCCCAAAAGAAAATGATTGCAAAATGAAAGAAGACTAATCAAGTAAACCGCGAAATCTAAAAGTCAATTATTTTTCCTAAGAACAGAAGCAAACCACTCATTCCATAATCAAACGAACGTCCAGAAATGAGACAAAGAAGATGTTCTTGAATTAACATCTTGTATATATTGACAAGTAAATTGACAGAAAGCTATCAAATTTACCAAAAACTAATTTAAAAGACTGATTTGAGTGCACGATGTCCAGTTATGCTGAACAACACTTAAGGCTAATAGGGTGCGCCTCAAATCTTTTTTTTTTTTTCCCTAAAAAATTCAGTTTATCACTCCAGAGGATAGTCATAGAAAGGAATATATCATAGATTTGCAGTAAGTTCATATTCAACAAAAAAATTCCGTGCCCTTTCTATAGTTTGTGTTCATAACAGAAACAAGCCCTTGGATATGTAATGATTCTTGAAATACTGTTTAGGAGAGATGATTTCAAATCTTTAACTTTGATAGTATGAAAACATGATCAGGATTCAACGATTTGAACAGAAATCACAAAATATATAGAGCAATCCTTCTGAAATGATGATCCGAGATATACACTGTTACTTAGAAATGAAGAATTACTAACCACCCCTTTGATACTGACAAGTATAATTCCAACCCTGTCTATAAGCTACTAACCAGTTTCAACCATAAAGTAACAGATGTAAAGTATGTTGCAATTAATAATTTGAATAAGAAAAGATAACTGACGCATGCGGAGAGGATCTTGGAAAGCTTAAGAACTCCTGTTTCATTTTAACGTAATCACTCTCTTTGAATCTCCAGCAATGACGAATTTTTCTAGCACGGTTGCATGCTTGAGCAAATATTTTACCAATAGTACTACTGACTTATTTTCACTTAGGCATCCATAAAGGTCAATGATCTTGATGGTCTTTAGATGTAGCAATGAGCATTTAGTATAATGTGCCTCAAACCTCCTGCTTCGTTCATGCTCATTTGTGTACTTTGACAGCAGGTTCTGCAAGAAAAACTCAGCTATACGGTTCTTCTCCTTAGATAAAAGTAGAAAGCCAAGAAGTTGATTATGGATAAAATGAAAAGGTGATGAACTTTTAGATTAAAGCAACATATCAAGTACTTAGCAAATGTTACAAAGTTCAACGAAGCTGATCCTTTTTCTCCTGGCATTAAGTCGAGTACTATCCCCTTGTTTTCCTACAACTATAAAAAAGTGGATGGTAGAACTGGCTTTACTCCTAGAATCAATTGCCATAGTGATAACATGACATTGCTGTCAAAGCAACTCAAGTTGCACCATTTTGTTTAGTAAAATAAATAGAGAGAACAAAAATTTCCTCTAAACGTCTAAATAAAACAGAATAATAAGCACATTGCTGCGGCAGATTTAGATAAGAGAAACCATCAACTTCAAGATTAGCAGATTCTGAAATTCTTGTAAATTCAAATGATATTTATAGAATTTGAACAACATACCCTTGGAGCAATTTCTGTGAACATATCGAGAAATTCTCACATCGATGTACAAGCACTATTGTAAAATAGTGTAGACCTAATCTAGGATGGGTAAAACTACACACAGATAGCAGTTACAGAGAACAACGATGTGGACCAGTAAGGAGCAACAATATGACTGAAGCATTTTCCCTTTCCTATGGGCTTAAATGGCTTCCGAACATGGTAATTTTGAAAGCCTCAGCGCTCGCGTTCTACGGGGAACTTTTTGACTATTTAACCTTTCATCAAAGCTGGAAGCAAAGGGTGAAACTAGTACGTTATGGAGATAACCTCTTTTGTAATTCTGCACCTTTTGTTCTTTCATTTTGCATCTTCTTGATGCCATTAGTGAACCTTTTTACTTCACAAAAGAAAAAGTACTTAGAAATCTTCTCTTTAGTTGAGGATTGAAGCGGTTCAATTCTTACCTATTTTTTGAAGAGGTAGTGCAGTCAAATCCGCCTCTTTGAACCTTATAGCATTATCAATTAAATATACATACCACTAAGGTGCCCTTTACTCAAGTTTTATGATTTCTTTCATAATATATATATATATATATATATATATATATCTCCATCCCTAGCCACATTTTCCTAGGAGAGTGTAACACCTCGTACCTCCTAACTAAGTTACATTCATGATTCGAGATTTAGGAACCAAGACAGAAGTATTGGGATTAGAAAATTTGCCTAGAACGATAAAAGTATGTTTTATGTCAAAATGTACGGGACGTACTTCTTGAACATACCTCACATGGGAAAATCAGAAGTCACTGGAATTTGACAATTTCACGTACGTGCAAGTTCAACGGCCCGTATTTCGGGCCATGCTCTTAAGGCGTACAATTTATACGGGCTGTACTTTAATGTACGAGCCATACTTTTTATCACGTACCTCACAGACTAAAATTCGTAGCTTCTGGAAATTGACATACGAGGTACGTCCTTAATGTACAGAACGTACAATAATGTACGGGCCGTACATTATGCCCGTACTTCTTCCCGCTGGTTCAAAAGTATAAATACATGGGTTTAGTTATTAATCCCACTTTTCATATTCCCAAGCCCTAGCACAAATATCATCTCCTCCCACAATTAAAATACATCAAAGTAAGTCTATTCCAAGCCTATATCCATGATTTCCAAATGAGAATTCATTAATCCTAGCCTAGGGTTTTCAAGCAAATCCATCACAAGTATTCAAGACTAAGGCTTTGGGATTCTCCTTTAAAATTCAGACTTTTATACAAGTTATGGAGCATTAACAGGTATGTAGGGTTTCTATCTACGTGTGGGAACATCATTGTTCTTCGTCACGCCACGTTCTTCCATGATTATAGGAAATTTCACTAAAACCAGGGTTCCCAGCCATGTTCATGATAACCCTAAGTATATGTACTAGGATATCCCATGTTTGTATGATTAATTCGTTATTGTGTTGTTAATATCGTTATTGTGTTGTTAATATTTCATTCTGGTTATTGAGAATCTGTTCGTAATTCATGAAAACCCATACGTTGCATGCCATGGGTTCTTAAATACAAGATATGAACGATTATGCATATTTTCATGAAAATCTACATGCTTTCAAGTTTTCACACAAGTTACACTACATACTTATATCCATGCTAATACTATACTATACTCATGAATCATGTTCACAAGCCATATTTATGAATCGAGTTTGCAAGTCATGCTTACAAGCCATGTTATACATACCAGTGGCCCAGATGCCAACTATATCTCTGTTAATGCTTTTAGGAGTAGCATAGGTTTACCGATCTGCCCAGATTAGGACGACACTTCACACAGTTGAATTGGATCCATTTTCATGTCATGCTAATGTCACGCCCCGAACCATGGCCTAGGCGTAACACTAACACTCGGTGCCTAACTGTATGTGACCAAGCGAATCCATAGGCTGGCTGAATCAACATGTGCTATCGAAACATGCAATAATAAGGAAATAAGACTAACACATGCTGATCTACTAAAAGTCTGACTGAAAATATATTAAATGCGAAAATAGTGGTTAAAGTCTGAAACATCTGAATAAATAGCCAACAAGGCTAATACATAAAAGACTGTTAATATCTGGCTAACTGAACTATGTCTATGAAGCCTCTATGAATACCGAAAAGATAACTGCCTAAAACTGGACAACCTGAAAGCAGGATAACGCCCCGGAGGAACTGGGGCTCACCAATCAGCTGATATGAGCGGTCCCGGTTGTTACACCTTGTAGTCGCGTACATGGAATCTATTGGGCGTTAGTTGGTTAAGTCTAGACGTGGCATATTCATCCCATGGTTACGAGGGTTTGAGTTCATATAATAATCTATGGAAGACTCGGGGACCAAGCAAATTAAGAAAAATTAAATGTGTCGAAAATTTTGAAACAGGATTTTAGTCAACTTTGGAGGGGTATATCTTCATGAATATTAGGAGTTTTAAGGTGTTTCAAAATTCAAAGATGAAGTACGTCGAGTCTAGTTTATAATGTAACAAACCGCTCGTCGATTGAATATCGGAGTAGAGAATTATAGACGTTAGAAACTGAGCCGACGAGCAGAAACAGCACTGCTACAGTACTGTAGCTACAGTGCTGCGGCCAGCCCATATAAAAAGGGTCAAACCCTCATTTTTCTCATCCAAAAATCTCTAACATGTTCCAGAAATTTCAGCTCCAAAAAGGCTCTTAAATCTCACATAGAAGTGAAGATTTGAGCAAAATTCTAAGCTCTAGAGTGCTAATCCAAGTCCGGACAACGTATAGTCACGAGTATCATATCATTTTGTGTTGAAGCTAGATTGGAAACAAGTGGGTATTGAAGATCTTGCCACTTTAGTGAAAAATAAGGTATGAATCATTGAATCTTTTTCTTATTAATCTTGATTAAGGAATAGCTACAAGAATAAGAGTTGTAGTTTATTGTATTGATGTTGTTGACTTATGGATTGGGGTTTGAAGAAGGTTTTGAGTGAAAATATATATAATTGTCTTGTAGAATGTTAAGAATGATGTTGTTGATGTTGTTGGTATTGTTTGGGAGTTTGTTTTGGGTATTTGGGAGAAACCGATGATATAGGGGAAATGCTGCCCAAATTTTTGTAACCCCAAATTGGACTTCCATAAATGGGTGCTCATGAGTTGATGGAAATATGCAAATTAGTCTTCCAAAATTAATACTTATAAGTTGATGGATTTATGATGAAGGTGTGATTAATGATATCGTTCTCGATGTATAGGCTCGGGTGAAGGGCAAGCGTCGATATAAGGAATTCTTAAGTGGTGGCTCCACGAATAAGGTATGTAAGGTGTTCGTTCACTCTTTCTTTGGCACGAATCCAATTAGTATATAAACACGAGCGTTCCATAACAAATGCCACTTCATGCCTATGATCGTATTTCCAATCTTAAGGTCTCGTGGTTTGATTGGTTTTAAGACGTTATTTCACTCGTCGTCATCGATTAATCCTTTGGACTCGAGATGAATTCCATAAACTATTCGGGGGTTAACGACCTTATGTCACCCCGAAAGGCCAAGAATAAGATCCTTGATTTTCTCATGCAAAAACCAGCCTCAAAACAGTGCTACGGAAGGAAAACAGAGTTCTGCGCAGAAAGCTTTAGGCATTTGCGCTTTTCTTCCGCATCACGGAAGAAAAGCGGAAGCCCTCAGAACTCTGTGCTTTCCTTCCGCATCGCGGAAGGAAAGTGGAACTCTGCACAGTTTTTTTTTCAGTCCAATCCAATAATGGTATATACGTATATATATATGTATTGCACTATTTTACTACACCGTGCCGCGCTATAGTCGGTCGGGCATGGCGCGTAGATGCGCACACCACTACAGTGGGCATGTCATGATATTGCCCCGGACGCGGGAGGCCTGGACGCGGGCTAATGATGATAACACCGAGTCTTAATGGTCGGGCATGATTTTACATATATGACACCGAGCCTTACGGCCGAGCATGGATATTGTTTATTATATACAGATATATATATACATATGAGCATACAAATGATTTTATCATGCATTGCATATTGGTGCTACTTCCAGGTTTTCGATTTTTATTTTGCCTATACTAATGTTCCATTTTATCTTAGTTATTGTTGTTGCCCTCCTGCCTTACATACTCAGTACTTTATCCGTACTGACGTCCCGTTGTTTAGGACGCTGCATTTCGTGCTGCAGGTCCTGACAGATTCGTTGAAGAGCAACCACAGTAGGACTTCCCAGTTTCAGCGATGCTGGCAAGTACCTCTACTCCGGGCTTGCTATCTTTTGGGTATTTTTCTTTTGGTGTAATATATGTTCATATGTATACTCTTAGAGGCTCATGGACATTGTGGGATATGTAAATATTATGTATGGCCTTGCCGGCCTTGTTTTGGCTTCTTGACGTGTTTTAATTGCCTTGTCAGCTTTGAGATATTTTTGATGTTGTAGCGACCTTGTCAGTCCGCATGTGTATATATGTACCGATTTATCGAATACCTTCATGTTAGCTCCTTTCCCGCGAGCAGACGTTCTTAAATGTTAGTATGTGATGTCCAAGTAACAGATAAGCCATGTGACTTCGGCTTACGGGTCGAAGCCTGTCATACTCCTCGTCGGGGTGTGACACCGGTTAGCTGGATCGTCAACCTGTTTATCATTGCTTGCATATTGCTAAGCAATAAAAAGGGACATCAACACATTTGAATTGTACTGGTATGTAAAGCAACTGAAAGAAGAAATATAAGTACTGAAACTGAAAATCAATACTCTCTGTTCTGAACGAAGAATCACCTATATGACTATAAATAAAAACTGTCAACATCATTATTACCCCTCATAACAAGATTATACTCATAACATGCTAACAATTATAGCTCAAGTTAATTTACAACTCAAAATATCATCAATTCATATTTGAACTTTTCCCTATAACTCCTTTCACTTTCCAAGACTTGCTAAACCTTCAAATCAACTTAACATAAGAGATAAGATGAAGAACATACCTTGTATTTGAACAATTTCAACTCACACAACTTGCTCCAATACTTAATCCCCACAACTCCAAGTAAAAGCAAGAACATCCAACTTCTATAAATTAACTTAGGTTTTCAAGGTTGATCTTCTCTTGATTTGATTTGGAATGATTTAGAGTGTTCATGGATGTTAGAGGAAACTTAGAGAGACATTAGGGATTTATTTTGGTAAAAAAATGAGGCTCAAGTCGTGGGGAAATCAATATATAGGCCAAGTTCACCGACTTGCATTTGCTGGAAAATTTGGGCAAAGTACGTGATACTGTTCATCCCATATCAAAGTACGTGATACTGTTCATCCCATACTTTCAAGTACGTGCTATTGTTCATCACGTACTTGGAGGTAAAAAATTTCAACTTTCTGGAAATTTCGGGTAAGGTACGTCCAAAATGTATGGGACTTACATTTTTGTATGGGTCGTACTTTATCTGGTACTTGTCAGAATTGCGATCTGTTAGTTGAATTGGAAAAAAGACTCGCCGAACTTCAATTTACATAGGTTATGGATTCCGTAACTACTCATATTCTAGAAGATATACCTCTCTCAAATTGGACCAAAATTTCCTGTCGAAATTCTGCCAAGTTTTCCCGAAGTGTTGACAAATTTTAGTCCTTCAATTCGGTTGATCCCAGAACATTTAGACACTTGCTTAACACTTGTTTAAAGTATTCTTTAACCTTATAAGGCCCCCACAACCTCTCTGGGGTTACGTTAGTTTATTTATGACACAATCGATGTGGAAATTTACGAGGTGTAACAGAAAGAGAGTGTGTCAAACTCATGGACAATAATTGTAAAGTGAGAATGGCAATTAAGGCAAATTTCGCTTTGGGATTGCAAATAGTGGCCATCAAAAGGCACCTTGACCAGTCAATTGAAGTGTATCAAGAAATTGCTCAAAGGTTCAGGACAGAGGATGTTGAGACCACTGACATGTCAAGTGGATCACTGTTGCACATAATTGCTAGAAAACACTACTTTGTGTTAAGTGTTGGGTCATATGCTAAATTTCATCCAAGTTCAAAAGAGTCTCCTCTGAAGATTGGTAAGAGGGTACAGAAGTATCGTAAGAGGTGGAAGGACTTAGTCCTTACTCTCCCTCTGGAGATAACATTAGCTTGGTCGGATATGCTGAATATATTTAAACTAGATTCTTGGTAGATATGAAGAGTATTTATGGAATGGGACATTCTGAGGAATAATGTGAAGAAAGTGTCATTTTACATGAAGGTCTGCAAGATATACCAGTTTGGACTCATCCTCATCAAGGCTTTAAGAAGGAAGTATCTTGAGAGAAATCAGTTGGAGCTAGGTCTGTTCAAAATCATCCAATGGCTCCTCAATGCTCAACACAGTTTAAAAACGGGACTGAAGACAACAACATGTTATTATTAAAATAAATGTCACTATTTTGAACCTCCTTTAGAAAACAAATGGATTTTAAGATCATTCAAATGATCTTTTACATCTTCAAAAGGTTAAGGTTAGAGATCTATGTAAACGCAATTAATATACCAAAGACCCATTAATATGGTCTTAAAAGAATGAATTTAGCCAAGAATATGAACTCTTTTTTTCTGAGATACTAAATTATTTTTCCACATAAGAAAAACTAACATATCCAAGTTTAACATGCATGTCATAAATCATATGAATCAGTCAAACAACAAAGTACTAACATTCCATCTTGAAAATTATGAAGCACAGACAAACCATAATTCAGTACTCATCGCCCATAAAAACGTTATTTTTGATAACACCTTATCAAACTCAAACTCAAATATAATATGTACCCAACTTTTTGTTTTCTAATAATCACATAAAATCAAATTGGTTCACATATTAGGAACATATACCACCTCCGCTAATGTTTTTCAGATGTAAGCTTAAGAAGAATTTTTTTCCTTTTGCAAGAACTTAAGTAGTTCTTGAATCACCAAGATAAATAAATCCTGCTTACTAGCATCAAAGTCTTCTTCTTCTTCTTCTTCTTCTTCTTCTTCTTCTTCTTCTTCTTCTTCTTCTTCTTCTTCTTCTTCTTTTTCTTCTTCTTCTTCTTCTTCTTCTTCTTCTTGGGTGTACGACACAAAATTAGTTTAGTTAGCACAAATATGCTTACTAGCATCAAAGTCTAACACTCAATCTCATCTTTATCAATCCTGCACCCTTACCAATGACTACCTTCTCTCTCTTCCTATTTTCATGCAAAACCTAAATCACACATCTCAAACTTGAACATGGCCACCATGGCCACTGGTCAGGCCACCATGGGGGCTGACCAGTCGTCGCCTTTAGACATATAGACTGCTAGTACTTCACAAACTGTCCCTGCAAAAGTGCAATATGCTAATTTATTAAAACCTTTTGTACTAAATGATACTACTCAGCCACAAGTACAACCAATACCAATCAAGAAAATATCTTTTTTACAAGGACAACCATATGTAAAATGGACTGAAGATGAAGTGGCGCGGATGAATCTGTTAGAAAATCTCTAGTATGCAGTAGTTGGAAAGTTCTCGTATGGATGGCCGGATCTGGAACAATTGAAGGAAATTATACCTGCACAATGTGGAATTAAGGGTGAGTGTAAAGTAGGGTTCTTCGGGAATAGGCATGTGCTTATGAGATTATCACTATGGGAAGACTTTCTTAATCTAACATCAAAGCCTGCCTACTACATTCATGATAGAGAGGGATATGAATATCAAATGAGACCATTAATCTATGATTCAAAATTCAAGATTGATGAAGAAAATTCTAAGGCAATGGCCTGGATTTCATTCCCTAACTTACTGCCAACATACTTTCTGAAAGAATCTTTGTTTACTTTAGCATCTGCTGTGGGAACACCAGTACACTTGGATACGGCTACCATCAATAAAACTAGACCTAGTTGTGCTAGGGTCAAGGTTTTAGTGGATTTAATTAAAGATTTGCCCAAAGCAGTGAGAATGGACATAGAAGATGAAAAAACAGGGGCAACAAGGACTGTTTGGGTGCAAATACATTATGACTGTCTTCCAAAGTATTGCAAGAAATGTAGACTGCAAGGACATGATGAATATGATTGTAGTGTACTCAATCCAGAACTTGCACAATATGAGAATGAAGGAGAGGAAGACAAAGTGGAAGAAATCACAAAGGAAGATCAAGCAAAGCAACGAATTGGCACTAGAGTGGTCAACAATGGGGAAGAAAACAATAATATAGTGAAAGCAGATAGCAATAAGGAGGTGGTAGAACAAATGCAAAATTAGAAAAAGCAGAATATCAATAATAACAAGACATATGATGATTCCAAGAAGAAAGGGAAAGGTATAAACAAGGGCACTGGAAAGTATAACAATAGAGGTTATCACAATTCTGCAAGGATGTTACCTAGTGGAAAGATGATTGGCAATCCAAGAAATTGGCATGCAAAACAGATTGTTACTTATATCAGTAACAAGTTTAGCACATTGGAAAATCTGGAGAAAAAAGGGGAGGCACAGAAACAACATGGAGTTCAAATTGAGGCAAGTAAAGAGACAATAAAGACATGAATGGAAACAGCTTTTGGACAACAGTCGGGACCAAAAAGTGAAGCTCAGCAAAACCAAAAAGATCCTAAAGCAGATGATGAGAATAATCAAGCACAGGGCAAGTCTCAAACAACAAATAATGGGAACAACAATGACAAGCAGGGACAAAGTAAATCAGATACACAAGACTCTGAGAGAACAATCACTGATATGGAGGTTTATGCAACAAAACAAGCAGTACAGATTCAGAAGAAGATAGATGATTAAGAAGTTTCCCAAGCAGGTGAGATACAAATCAATGGAAATTCAGGAAAGGGGGATGGAAATGATAAAAGGGTTAGGAACTTACCAGAAGAACCTCCTGATGGGGAAGAAGTAGAGAAGCAGCTTGCTATCTATGAAAACCCTGCACAATAAGTAGGAACAGAAACATCAGCAGTGGCAGATAGTCATGAAGGGCACATTGACACAACTTGTAGTCAACCAGAGAAAACTGATGGGGAGGTGGGGGAAAATAGTAATAAAGCAACTGTTACAAAAGAAAATCACGAGGAATTGAGGGGAGGGGAAATAAGCAAAGAGCATGACAATAAAACACAATGTATAAATAAATAAAAAGATACATATGCCGAGAAGGAAGTGGATATTGGTGATGATAATGATATAGAAAATACTTCAACAGCAATAGATATGTGCAACAAAGGGGATATATCTCCAAGACAGGTGAACAAGGCAAAGAAAGATGTGAGACAGAATAAAACAAGGGATAAAAGTGTAACTCCTTAGGCGGGGGAGGTGTACTAACAAGGAAGGCTTATGCTAATACCAATTCTCAATGAATAACTCACTTATTTGGAATATAAGGTCTGTTAATACTCAGCAGGCCTTTGAAAGAGTGGTCTTACTCAATAAGTAAAAGCAGTTCAGTTTCATAGCTCTTATGGAGCCTTTTCAACACTGTAGGCACATTGACATGTATAAGTTATGGCTTAACATGGGGACAACATGGTACAACATAACTGGCAAAATTTGGGTTTTTGTTGAAGATAAGATGCAAGTGGAGATTCAAATGGATACTGATCAGATGTTGTCAATGAAACTAACCAATACTGATGATGGCCAGGAGTTATGTGTGACATTGGTATATGCTAGCACAGACAGGAACACTAGGATTGCTTTGTGGGATGATCTGTATAGCATTGCAACAAATATTCAGTTACCTTGGTTAATGGGAGGAGATTTCAATGTAATTACATATGACTCTGAAAAATATGGAGGATTGCTAGTATCATTCTCAGAAACAGAAGATTTTATACATTGTATAAACACATGCCAATTGACAGATATAGGATTTAAAGGAAGCATGTAAACTTAGTGGAATGGGAGATCAGATGATGCTTGCGTATTCAAGAGATTAGATAGGTGTTTGGGAAATCAAGCTTTACACCAGCTGTATCCAAACTTTGAAGTGGAACATCTGATTAAGCAAGGTTCAGATCATTCTCCTCTAGCCATAACTACCAGAGTGGACACTACTCCAATCAAGAAACCTTTCAAATTCTTGAATTTCTGGGTGGAGCATGAAACTTTTCTAGATGTGGTGAAAGAGAACTAGCAGGAATGGCACAGTCCTGACCCTTTTTTTAATTTCCATAATAAATTGAAAAAGGTAGGTAAGGCACTGGAAAAATGGGGTAGGGATACTTTTGGAGACATATTCAAACAAATAGCTATTTTGGAGGAGGTGGTTCAGGTACATGAGCAGGAATTTGAGCAGCAACCTACTAGCATGAACAGAGAGAAGCTTCAGAAGGTGCAGGTTTTATGCAATTGAGGAGAAATTTTGTAATGCAATGGTTTGCTGATGGAGATAGAAACACAAAGTTTTTCCATACTCATGTAAATGGAAAAACAAGAAGGCTTCAGTTAAAGAGGATTCAAAATCCTATGGGTGATTGGTTGGAAACAGAGGAAGATATTGCTCAAGAAGCTATCAGATTTTATGCTGATCAATTCAGAGAAGAAAATATTCCTTCTGATTTTGACATGCTACAAAACATACCAAAGATGATTTTAGCAGAGCAGAATGATACAATACAAGAGTTTCCAGAGGAAATGAGGTCAAAAAGGCAATATTTGGGTTGAATCCAGATAGTGCAGGGGGCTCAGATGGATATACTGGGAAGTTTTATCAAGCTTGTTAGGATATCATTGCTAAGGATTGTTGACACCCAATTTTGTCCCTCCTTTATTTCAATTTATTTACTCGGGCTTCTAAATTTATTGACGAGCTGAATACTTTATTTTCACTATTACTAATTTTCACTACTTTACTATCAACATTACGAGCACTACTTTATCACAATGACTCGTCATCATTTTATCTTCGGATTTTTGTGTTCGTTAAATTAATTATACTTTGTCAAGTTGTTTTTTTTACTTATTTATCATAGTAAATATATTGTACCAGTTATTAAATTAGAAGCTCAAGAATAATTAAATAGACGAGAAAGGATCAATGATTTTCACCTCATAAAAAATTGCTCGGAAGTATATCAATATTGGACTCATTTTGAAGCTCGTATTTTAAAACGACGTGTTATAATTTTTATTTTTGTCAAAATATTATTTTACAAGGGACAAATTCTTGATAATTCTTTTTACCTTTTTTCCCTATTCCATAAAAAATAAAATAAAAAATTCAAAAATTCTTTTCAAAGTTTCCATCTGGTGTCTTCTCCTTTTCCCCTTTTTTTTTGGGGTTCCACACGCAACTTTCCATTTTAATTTCTTCCTTCTTTTCTTTTTGGGGCTCCACATGTTTCCTCCTTTTTGACTTCATATCAGATTTTCCCTAAATTGCTCCTTCTTCCCCAATTTCAAAGGACACAATCTTTTTTACTGCCCCCTTCATTCCATCTCACTCTTTTCTTTCTCTTCTCCATCGCCTCTTCTGCCGGACCCCCTTTCCTTCTCCTCTCTCTTCTCTCTACCTGCTCCCTCCACTCTTTTCTGTCCCCTTCACGTTCCACCCCACTTCACCCGACACCCTTCCACTTCTCCTCTTTCCCACACCCTTCCACTTCTCCTCTTTCCCACGCCCTGCCATCTCCACTGCTGTCCCCCACGCCGCTTCTCTCTCATACGCTCCTCTTTACTTTAATACAAAGGAAGCCCTATAAATGAATCCTAGTGAAATCGTTTGGGGCAGGGGATTTTTTGGAGAGAAAACCCAATTAAATTTAGACAAGGAAGACCGGAAATCCTCTTAAAAAACACAAGATCGGGAATTTACAGATTCCCTTACAAAACGGAAGAACTTCTAGGTTGCGGTAATTCGAGTTTCGAAATCGTTCTTCGAGTTCGAGTATAAATCTGAGACTCATACCCCAGTTCACTGCACCAACAAAAGGTCAGTAATGCGCAAATCTCATCTCATAAATTTCCATTTCTAGTTTTATGTGAATTATTGTTTGGTATGGCTGTTGATACACTCTGACTTCATATATTCTGCTGAAAATATTTATTTGAACCTTAGGGACTGTTTTGGGGTTGGAAATTTCTTGAAGGAGACACTACGACATGATTTGTATATGTGTTTGTTGCTATGGGGTCTAAACCTGTTCATTATTTAATGTAGCAATAATGAGAGATAAACTTGAACTTGGGATTTTTCTGGATTCTGAGGAAATTTAGTACATGTTGTGGAATAGTTTTGGGATGCTTTGTTACTGGATGGATGTACCACTGCCACTTTCTTTGAATTAAGTAGAATAGATTTGTCGTGGGTGTGATCTGTCTGATCCCTTTTGAGTTCCTCAACGTAGTCTCCGATTTAAGCTAAAATCATGTCTATATACTCTTTGCTGGGATAGTTCTTTTTTGGAAATGGCTGCATATTTCGTGTCTAAGAATCCTAGCTGTGAAGTTTTTTTTTTGTTTTGATCTATTCCAGTCCGGAGACATATGAAAACGGATATATTCGATCGAGTCAGTAGTAATCCTGTCGACTTGTTTAGTTCAATTAAATTCAGTAATGAATGTGTGAGGATTAGAATGCCTATTGGCTTGCTTGGACTTCATTTTGATATTAAGGGAAAAACCATTCTTTAAATTCTATTTCGTTATGAGCTTTAGAACTAAAAACACTGTTTTATTGGGTTTGAGAATGTGGAGTTATAATTAGATTTGAGGACTGTCCGTTCTGCTTTCTCTTGATAAAAAATGTGCATTCCAGATCTGAAATCATGTTTCCTTCACGTTTCTGCCACCATAAGTTTAAAGAACGATTTTGCTTTTATAACGACACTTACTAATCAGCTGTAAGGATTTATATGACAGGGCAATAAATGTTGTTGTTAAGTCTATTTTAGCTTTCCTATCAGTACAATTAATTGAACTCGTTTGGTATATCGTCCCTGTCCTGAACTGTTTGGCATTTGTCTTTCTTTCCTATATATGTTGTCGTGGTATTTAACTAAGAATTCTGAAATATGGCATGATCTCCTGTACTGTCGATACTACAAAAATATCTCTGTGAACTTCATCCCTTGCAACTAATAAGAGTGACCCCAATTTTGAAAGACAAACAGAGATGAAAAGAGGTGGTAACCAGTTGGTCTTGCTAAATTCCATATCTAGACTATATTTAGATGTTTCTTTTAGATTTTCGACGAGTTCTAAACTGTCGGTATAGTTTAGTCATTTCGCTGTTATATTCTAAAGCTGAAACTGCCTCACTTTATTTGCTTCTTTGTTGTTTGGACATGTTATTTGGCATGCCCTCCTGTTCTTTCATTTTGTCTGCCTGACTGATGCTTGGACCTTACTGTCCATCTCATATGTTTTTTTTATAAAACATTAGTTACGGCTGAAGATTTTGTTTTGGACTGGATACTTCTTCGAATTAACATTATACATGTTTACATATTCATTGATTGTATACTAATTTTTTCCCTTTTTTTTATGCATGACATATCGCATACGGGTCCAAGCGACTCGTCATCTCCTTCCGCATTTTGGTGTTGGGCTAAAAGCCCAACGAAACTCCTCCTTCCTGTCCAGCCTCTGTCCGCAGCCCAAGTGGAAAACAAAATCTGGGCCAAAGCCCAATAAACCAGGACAGCCCACGGCAGCAAAATAAAGCAATTTACTGGGCCTAAGCCCAATAGCATAAACAGTTCGCAGCAATTGGGCCTTAATAAATGGGCCGTACCCATTTACTCTTTTCCTCTCTTCCTTATTTTATTATTGTGTATTCTTCCTTGTTTTTTTGTATGACTAACACTTTGTCTTATTCTTATTAACTTAGATGAATTCTAATAAATTAGTGGGTTTAATTTTAACATAAGGGATAGCTTAATTTAAGGGAGAGACTCACGATTAGCCCATAGATTTCATTCTCCTTCTATAGTTATTTATGACATCTATAATATTTTTTACATATTAGAATAATTGATTCTTAAAAAATAGTATGACTACATTTTCTAGCTAAGGGAATCATAATTTATTTTCATTATCTTAAAGAATTCAAACGTAATGAATAGACCAATATGAATTATAGCATACGTTTGCAAAAATGACCTTTTAGATTTATCCAAATTGCACATACTTTGATCGAGTATAGTTTCTAAGAAATGATAAAAGAGATAAAAGAAAACTATTTTCGTACTTTATTCATACTCTTAAAATACAAAATCATTAATATCTCACCATTTGATTGTTTTTCAAATATTTATCAAAATGCTGCATTAATTCATATTTTTTTTTCTACTCATATGTATCTTTGGCGAGCTTTATTTTTAAAATAACATCATTAGTTGAAACCTGAACAACATTTATAAGTCGTATTACGAAATAGCATTAAAGGTACTCTTTTTATACAAATTATTATTTTTCTACAAGTTCTATTTTAAAACGACATTCTTACATGTCTATCTATAACTTTAGCCATATTTCAAAGCTACTTTCTTTTTTTCCATAATACTATATTTACACTTAGCCTAATTAATTGTAAGTCCGATCGGTTAATCATTGTTAATAGGTCTTAAAGGATGCCTAATACCTTCCCTTTAGACTAACTGAACCCTTACTCAGAATCTTAAATTTCGCAGACCTTAAACAGAGTTAACTTTAAAACAACTTTAATAAACTTTAGGTGTCCTAATTCACCATAAATAATTAGGTGGCGACTCCTTAACATACACGAAAAAGAGGAATCTCCAATATGTCGTACTTCTACTTTAATCCCGGTTAAAATGGGGTATAACAAGGATATGACAAAAATGGTGACATCCTTTTTCTGTGGACATGAGCTTCTTAGATACGTCACAAGCACTAATTTAGTGTTGATTCCTAAGAAGAAAGATATCACTACTTTTTCAGACATGAGGCCTATTAGTCTCAGTAATATTACCAGTAAGGTGTTTTCAAGAATCATTCATGATAGATTGGTGAATCTATTGCCAACTCTTATTTCTCCACAACAATCAGGTTTTGTCAAGGGAAGAAGTATAGTAGAGAACATCCTGCTTGTACAAGAAATAGTCCAAGATATCAGAATTAGGGGGAAGCCTGCAAATGTTGTAATCAAGCTGGATATGACAAAGGCTTATGATAGTGTTTCATGGTTGTTCTTGACTAAAGTTTTGAGATAGATAGGATTTGGAGAGATATTGACTGATATGGTATACAGAATAATATCCAATAATTGGTATTCAGTTTTAGTTAATGGGAGGTCACATTGTTTTTTCAAGTCTACTAGAGGGGTGAAGCAGTGTGATCCTTTATTACCTACTCTATTTATATTGGCTACAGAATGTCTATCTAGAGGCTTAAATGTACTGCTTCAGAGGGATGATTACAAAGAATTTGGAATGCCAAAGTGGAGCCCATATGTGAATCACCTAGCATATGCTGACGGCACGATTATTTTTGCAGCTGCAGACAGATTTTCTTTAGAACTGGTGATGGATACTTTGGCAAAGTATGAGACTGTTAGTGAACAAAAGATCAACCAGGCCAAAAATGTTGTTTTTATGCATCAACAAATATCTCAAGGACTGGTTGATCTAGTTTTTTCAATAACTAATATCCCAAGGAAGGACTTTCCCTTTACTTATCTGGGTGTTCCAGTATATTACAGAGGCAAAATATCTTCTATAAGGAATTACTGGATAAGGTGCAGAATAGATTGTGCTCTTGGATTGGAAAATTGTTGTCAGTTGGAGGAAGGACAACTTTGATTAAACATGTGCTCCAAAGTATACCTATTCATCTATTATTAGTTTGTGATCCCTCTGCAGGAGTTCTAGCACAGTTGCATAGGATGTTCGCTAAATTTTTCTGGAGTAATTCAATGGGAAATTCTAGTAAGCATTGGGCTACATGGACTGTTTTGTGCCATCCACATGAAGAAGGAGGAAAGGGGTTCAGAAGTTTGCAAGATATATCAAAGGCTTTATTTTCTAAACTATGGTGGAACATAAGGACTAAAGAATCATTTTGGAGGAGATATGACTAATAAGTATTTGAAAAAACATCATGTTGTGGTTGCTCAAGCAAAGACAAGCACTTACTGCTGGAAAAAAAATGCTCAAATGCAGAGATGAGGTGGAACATGACATTTGGTGGCTGATCAAGCAGGGTAATTCCTACTTTTGGTGGGACAATTGGACAGGTCTGGGTGCATTATATCATATCACTTCATTAAACTTAGATTGTGACCTATCAGTGGTACTAGTCTAGGAGGCAGCCGAGGGAGGACAGTGGAATGAATAAATGTTAAGAGATTTACTTCCTCAGGATCTGGTTGAACACATTTTACAAAATGTTGCACCACCAGCAAAGACTGAAGAATTAGATAGACCAGTCTGGAGGAATGAAGCCAGGGGTCAATTAACTGTAGGGTTTGCTTTTCAAATGTTGATACAGAGAAAGGAAGCTAATAAGGTATACAAGTTTATGTGGATCAAAGGTATGCCTATTAAGATTTCCTTTTTTATGTGGAGACTCTGGCACTCAAAACTACCCTTAGATGACACTTTGAAGAAGTGAGGGATGCAATTCCCATCTAGATGCTATTGTTGTGAAGATCCTAAAGTAAAAGATGTATCTCATGTATTTCTACATGCCCCTATAGCACAACAGGTATGGAAATATTTTTGCAGGCCTGTAGGAATCAATATGGGAAATCATCAGCTTTTTCAGCTAATTAATCTATGGTGGGAAATGTCTGCACATCAGCAAGTAAGATATATTTTTCAAGTGCTACCTTTCATCATTGTTTGGGAATTATCGAAAAGGAGGAATGCATTGAGACATGGAGGGAAAGTACACTTTACTAAGCTGATTTATCAAATAATGCACACATTGATACTGTTCATGAGGGTGAGAAGAAAGAACTTCAATTATGCTCCATATAATTGGAGTAGAGTGATGGAGGCTTTATATGGGTATACTCCTATAGTTAGGGTTACTAAAGTCATTTGGGAACCACCTGAATATAGTTGATGAAGGCAAACACTGATGGGGCATCAAGAGGCAATCCAGGTAGAAGCTCTTGGGGTTTTTGTGTGAGAGATCCTAATGAGGATATTATTCAAGCACAAGCTAAAGAGATGGAAGGAAATTTCAGCACCAACACCCAAGCTGAAGCAATGGCAATTCTGCAGGCTCTAAAATACTTGGATACTATACAGGTGGGCAGGATTCTTATTGAAACTGACTCTCTATTGCTTAAAAACATAGTGGAGAGGATTTGGGAAGTGCCCTGGCAGATTATCAACATAATAGAAGAGATCTGGAGACTAATGAAGGGAAAAGCTGCGATTATGGCCCATATTTTCGGGGAAGGAAACAAATTAGCTAACTATCTAGCTAATTTGGCCCTAGATGAGGGAGCAGTCTTAGCCAGGAACTTTCAGCAACTCAATTCTCATGGAAGAAGGATAGTGAACAGTGATAAGTTGGAGGAACCTTATTTGAGACTTAGACTCTGTAAAAGATGAGGTGGATAGGAGGAAGAAAATGAAATGAAAGTCCTCAAGTTCGAATCCTTATGGAGGAGAACTGTGAGGAATTTATTTCAACTAACAGGTTTCTCTTTTTTGCAGGTACACATAATATGGCAATCACACAAGAAGATAGCACAAACAGGATCAACACACAAGCATTGGGAGATACAACAAGTTCAAGGCAAAATAATATGGACTCTGGTTAATAATATCAACATACATCAAGGTCACAATCACAACAAAAGGGAAAGCAAGGGATTGGGATATATTTGAATCAATTGTGGGTGGGACAGTGTGTGGTATTGGTGTCGATTGATGCTCATTTTACTGTTCAATCTCCAATCGGTTTCAAGGTTAGTCAATAACATGGGGCTTATATCATAATTCATAAGAGTTCCAAATTAGCATGGGAATTAAATCAGGAAAACTCAATAACAAGCGGAAAACAGCTATGACAACGGTACAGCAGATGAAGCTACAACAACGGAGAAGGATAGCAAGGCTTACCATTTCAAAAAAAAAAAAAAAAGAGCAAAGACGACTCAAGCAAACATTGGATCTGAGCAAGGAGCAGCTGGTCGAAGTTTCTCAGACAAGGAGGCGCAACAGTCGAAGAATACATTCTTAGAGAATATTAAAAGAGGGAACTTTATCAGTCAAACAAGTCACAAATACAGGAAAACAAGCACATATATAGTAGCAGCAACAAGAAGAAACAACAAAACATGGTAATCAAGATTTCAGCAGTTACATGAGGTCTCATACAACAGGGATTTATTGGAGAGTACATGGAACTGGGAATATACTAAATCGACATGGGATTGGGCTTTGTGTGGTATTAGCACCAGTAGGTGCTCACTCCATTGCTCAAACACCTATTAATTTTAGCATAAACCCAATACATGTAGAACATAAGAGCAGATCTAAAACATACTTCAGGTCGATTTGGACAAACATTCAACATGAAGACGCTCATGTACATGGACAAGAGAAAATACCTTTCAATCAGCTTTACGGTGGAAGCATACATCTTCGATTTGTGATGGAAGACAAACTCAGCTCGATTTGGACCGTAATAGTACAGATCTGTTGAACTCAGTCAATCAAAGAAGTGAGATGAAGAAAATGATGTAACAAAAAGGTACTTGTGAATAACAATATACGTACCTTAAAGCCCAAATGAAGGAGATCAAGACGAAACATGCTACAACCCATGGGAAGAGGAAACCAAAGTCAAAGCTAACTTTCCTAATTTTACTTCTGGAAGTTTTCGTGTGTACAGATGCTTTTGTTTTCTTTTATTGCTTTAGACTCTATTTGATTTATTAATAAAAATAGTCAGTGGGACCTTCCATTGACCCTACTTAAAAAAAAATAACACCAAATCTCTTCACATTAGCCACAAGATTCGCTTGAGAAATGACCACAATAATTATATCATCAGCTTAGTCAAATTTTTCTTAGCAAGAGTATCATTTCTCCGAATCTTCTTCTACATTGAGGATATGGCGGCTTAGTTCACCACACACAAAATAATTATCATCCAGTTTCTTATTTACTTTGGACTTATAACTACTGATCATCACTGTGTAGAAATTTAATCTATCATCAGAAGAGTGAAAGAACAAATACAAATGTAATAGCTAGCCATCCAAACATTCAAAATAACTACAAATTGTTTTCTCCTTTAATTGGTAAACCACTTGTAAATGATAATCAGAATCTATAAGCAACACTATAACAACAATGAGTATCTCATCCATTGTTCCATGAAAATAAAAAATTTATTATTCTTAAATATCATGATCGAAAAGCTCAATGCTAAAATATATACACACACGTGGATTGAAATCAGTTTGTACGTGCACCACACTCATACACACATATAGATTGATAATTTTCTTTTTCTCGTTAGAAAAAAAAAATAAGAGCACATAATCAACCATGGACCAGTAAATTAACAAAACTAGATGATAAACATAAATTTTTTTAATCAGTTAAACCTAAAGTTAGGTCACTTGGCAATAACCATTTTTTGAAACAAGAGATAAAAATGATATTAACATATATTTGATGGACATTAACATATATCGAGAAGTTTGCTTCAACACGTACATACCTGGAAATCTTGATAGTATATCATTAAAAAATATAAGCGTCAGTAGAAATATTGTACCGTTAGTAATTGATACTTTCCATAAGAACAAAGTGCAAATATCCTTAAGATTATTGAAAATCTTAGGGAAAATATTTGATCACGAACATTGTAGGGAATTCTCGAACAATCTCATAGCTTGAGGCATGTCAATCAAGACACTGTCCTTAAGGATACTTCACCCTGTTAAGGTGTATCCCCCAGAATTCAACAAGCTCTTCTAGTACAAAACTAAGAGCCAGAAGCTAAAAAAGATTTCGTTTAATATAAAACCCAGCACACTATTATATGGTTGAAAGATTGTGTTGATTTCGATCACAAAAGAAGAAGAATTTGTGTTGATTTATAGATGAGAAAAATAAACATCTTATGAGATGGATTCGTGTTCCGGATTCATGTTCCAACAGTCACAGAAATTATGATCATAAATAGGAATAATGGAGCCAATAAAAGGTAGTTATATTTGATCAAAATATTAGAGGAATTGAATTAGAAATAAAGAACAATAAATGGCTATTCAAGGAATTAACGTGTGGCTACTAATTCTTCCAATAATGAAAGCCAAAAAAGAAGAATCAATTATAATTGTAATTGCAAGACATAGTAATTCTTTTTGAGATATGACATGAATTTTTTCAACACACTTCTCTTGGAAGTTGTTGGTGGGAGAAACAGAAGGTGCCCTATATGTCCAATTGAAGAGCCTGTTTACCAAAAAAAATTTGCCACACTGTTAGCTTCTCTATAACGATGCTGGCCATTCTCCATGGCGTGAAATGTGTCTTGAATGATCCTTCTGAGCTTCAGATTTCTTGTGTCCCTGTTGTTCAGCATGTCCATAATAATAAGTGAGTCCAACTCCACTTGCATCTTTGAAAAATCATTATGATTCACCATTTTACTCCATAGTTAGCAGCCACTGCCTCAGCTTGATTGTTACTGCCACACTTTATGGCTAGTGAGAAGTATATAATTAGATCAGCATGATGGTTCCTAATTACACCCCCTATTCCATATGGTTCCTAATTACACCCTCTATTCCATCTTTCCCATTTGTAATATCATAGCTACCATCAATGTTGATTTTAACCACATTCTCTGAAGGGTCGTTTGGTGGCTGGTTAGAGCTATGCAGGTATTAGTAATACATAGATTGTTATGAGGGAATCTATGTATTATTTTATGCAGGGTTTAGTGATTCATATATCAGTTATTACACCTTATATCCTGCATAAAATAATAACCTGTACATGTATTAGATATGCAGATCTCTAAATTGCTAACCAAACACCGTATTAATTTTATACATGAATAATTACCTCCCAACTAGCTACCAAACATGGTGTTACTTGCGCAGGATTTAATACCTAGAGATCTGGTGTTTCATTTTGCTCCTATAAATTTGTTAGCGTCCCCGTACTTATAAGAAGTCCATCATATCCAAATCTCCCAACGTATGATGATTTTATTCAAATTTTAGTCTATCGAACCACACGTTATTCCTGCAATTGATTTTTTCCCCCATGATATCTCTTTTTCATTGTTTGCTAAATTGCTAGGCTTATCTATTTCCCAACAGTTGGTTGGCTGATACCCTTCTAAGTCTCTAAGATTTTGGCATTATTATATTTGGTGTTGAGACAAATAAGAGGAATCACAGAGTTTGTGTATCTAAATTGAGATATTCTTTTTATTCTTTGCAAGGTTCAAAAATAGTATAAAAGATTTAAGACCTCCCGCAAGAAATCTATCCCTTTGTTGATTTATTTATATATGGCAAGAAAGGTTTAATCATTCAACAAATCAAGAAAAGGGGAAAAAAAAAAAAAGCTTTGTTAATCCTTGCTTGAAAAAATCTCTCATTCTCTCTCCATTTTCAAGATTTCTTCCCCAAAACCCATTTCATAGAAAAACATCATTAAACCTTGGTTTAATCATTTTAAGAAACCAAAAAAAAAAAGTCTTAGTTAATTCTTGTTTGAAAAATTTCTCTCTCTCTCTCAAGCTTTGAAGGAGTTGATTCATAACTAGAATTCCCTCCATTTGCAGCCAATAAATATAAGGTACATTTGTCTTTTCTCTTTTTTTTTTTTTTTTTAACCGAAGAGAATACTCTGGTGATCGAATTTTTTATTTGATGTGTCTGAATAAGATTGAACAATATCATATTTGAGTCTTTACTAGAAATAGATCTTAATTATCCTACTTCAAGATAGGGCTGTTCAAAACCGAACCGCTATCGATAACCCAACCGCAAAATTGGCTTATTGGCTTAATGATATTGCATTATCGGATCAACGGTTGGGGAATGGATTAAGATTTTATAGTTATTGGCTTATCGATGCGGGGGCGGATTACTCAATTTTCTTATCGGGTAAACCGTTAATCCGTTAATCCGTTAAGAATTTATCATATTTATATTCTTAGCCCTAACAAATAAAATATGAATTGTGATTGTAATTGGTAAACCTAAAGCTAAAGCCTCAACCTAAAATATGTATCTCTATTTTTGTTAATTGTGAAACCAGGTTGTTTTCTATCACATAGTTCATTCCCTGTTTCTTGTTTGCCTATATCGTAGTTTGCTAATTTTCTTGGAAAACTGTTGCTACTTGCTATGGTATTTTTACTAATATTGAATCCAACATTTCAATCTTCTTGGTTATATTCCTATCCCTTATTCCTATCCCTTTTTTTTTGGAGGATATCAGTATCTTCTTTATAACTTATAAGGTAAAAATATTACATTTTGAGTCACTTTAAAGGCAGGTAATTTCTTGACTACATGTGATTTTATCATTCATTTTTCTCTTAGATTTAACCGATACACCGCCCGATAATCGTCCGATAATTGCTAATCCGACACCGAACCAACCGATATCTTATAGGTTGGCTAACGGATTAGCACTTTTAAAAGCCGATAACCGTTAAGCCGAACCGTTAAGCGTAATTATCCGTCTAATCTGCCCGATAAACAGCCCTACTTCAAGATGAGGAATTGATTACAAAAAGCAACATTAAACCCCTCCCTAAACCCCATATATGAAATTACACATCTACATGATCATTCTTGAATAAACATTTGCAATTTTATACAATTCCTGTTGTCCATTGGAAATCGAAGATTTTTGTTAATATCTTAGGCATGATAATGACATGCACAATATTAATTTGATTTAACAAAACAAAAGAATCCCAGCATTTAATTTATTTATGCAAATAAACCTTTTTTATATATTTTTTTTTTTTTGGCAATAAACCACCCGGAGATAGATGTTTTGTTATGAATAACAGAAAGACCAGAGATAAAGTAAAGAGGAGACTGGACCAAAACCTCCGAAAAATCACTAAACTAATTTTTATAACGAAAAAATCACTCGACTATAGCTAAGAATCGAGAACGTCATTAATTATCTTTTATAACTCAAAAGTTACTCAATTTTGCCTAAATATAACAAAAAATCATAAGGAGGAAATAAAAGAGCTATTTTACATAATAATTAGACAAAGTTAAATGACGTTGCTAACAAAAAAAAAAAGCTGTCCGGTAGTGATCTGTTGTTATACTTAGGCAAAATCGTATCTTTTTTTTTTTTTTTTTTTTTTTTTAAGAGATAGATTACTCTCGGTGATTGGGCAATGCCTAGCGATTTTTACATTACAAAAAAAATAGTTTAATAACTTCGGTGCTAATATAAAAGTTGAATGGTCATTTGTGATTCTTTAATTTCTTCTAATCTTATTTAACAATTTGATATTTCAGGAGGAAAACGGGAAAAGAAAAGGAACACATATACACCATGCAAGAAGCTAAAATTGTAGCAACTATCACCTCGACAACAATATTGTTCTTGTTCATGATCAATATAAATGTCTCAAATGTTGGAGGATTACCAGACGAAAAAGTTGTTGTCATAACCAACAACCACACAAATTACCTTAGCGTTCGTTGCTTCTCCTTCGATGAGGAAACCATCGTTAAGCACCTGAATACCATGGGCACTTTCAACATCACTGTCACAATCAGAAAATTTTTCGCCACTTCAACAATGTGGAATTGCTCCACAAACATGGGAACATTTGTCGCGTTTAAATACGACTATGGGTGTGTTAGCCATTCGGCGCCTTGTGAATGGAGATTTGATGAGAACTTCACGTATCGCTATAGACCCACGGAGGAAAAGTGGGTTGCTCATGAATACAATCCGAATTATGAGTCTCTTATTAGAGGAGGAGTCATCAAAGGGTATTATGTTAACTAAATATGGGACAATACATATTTGGCTGTGAAGATTCAACTCCAGTTTGGTAGGACTATCAGAATGCTTAGTCATCAAAGGGTAGTTGACATGTAATTTAGACAACTAGAATATTCAGTGTGAGATCTTAAAAAATAATTGGTGAAGATGAGGTCCTTTGACGGATACTCAAAAGCTTCTGTAGACAGCTTCGCTTCCTCCTTATTTCTTTCCCGTAGACTAATTAAATGGGCGACTTAGTAAGCGAGCTATGTTCGGTATGACAGTAGTTGTATCTCAACATGTACTCATCAGGTTACATATTATTGGATTTAGGTTATGTGCATATTTAACGGCATCAAGTTACATATTACTGAATTTAATCCAAATTACAAGAGGAGTCATCAAAAGGTAGTATGTTAACTAAGCTAATAATAATATGTATCAGACAATGAAGATTCAAATATAATTTGGCAATCATGCGTACTTGACAAGGGGCTTTTTGGGCGACCGAAAGTCAAGAATTGGAAAGAAAAAAAAATCACAAGTAGTGTAGAGTACCGTCTGAATTGTAATATATCGTTTCATAATGTCTATCGTATTATTGTGTTGTATTGTATTGTACTCAGAGGCGGATTCAGGATTTTAAGATGGCGTGGAGGCACCATTATCTTAACATACACGACAACAAAAATTTTAATGACGACTGAGGGATAATACCGTGTCGGACCGGTCACTAATAGCATAACAGTGGCGAAAATACAAGTATATAGGCGAAAAAAATTGTGTTGGAGCAGAGATTTGATCTCGGGTGGTGACCAGTGAGCACTCTTACCAACTGAACTACTTTTGCAATTATGTTTGAGGGGTCCTTTTAAAATATATCATAGTTTTTCAAGGTATATATATAGGGTTTTTTTCGAAGTTGGGGGGCACGTGTCCCCCCACCCAACACGTTGGGTCCGCCCCTGATTGCACTATGTTGTTTTGATGAATACAACATTCGGATAGATTGTATTGTTTTCCGTCGTTATACATATAACGTCACACATCAACGATTTGAAGGATAAACCTATAACAAAAGTATTGTATGGGGGTAAAAGCTAAGCTATTATAAAAAGCTAGGATAAAGAATAAAATTGAATTATTAGATAATAAGCAAAAACAAAATGAGAAGAAAAAATAAGGTAACGATGTGCATCATTAGGACAGCTTTTGCTTAGTCTTTTCTAGCTTGATTGCGAAGCATGGTTTGGAAAGGTCAGTTGAAAGACGATATATATCAACATTCAAACCCATTCCTTTGTGGCTAGCCCCAGTGCTTAACGAATTTGTTTTTGTGGAATATAACTTTTACTATTTGTTTTCTATATTATTGATAGGAAATCTCTTGTTAAAACCCTATGAATCGATTAAAACCTCAGATTCATACTATAACCACGATGATTCAATTAAAAAAAACCTAATCTAAATCAAATGTCACACCAAATCAGTTGTTACATAAAATGAGACTTTTTGTCGTTACGTGACAGTAGATTCAACTATACGATACAATAAAATTTAGATAACAGTCAGAACAACCACTATTTATAAACTAATAGCACACTATGGTCGTACTTAGCGAATTCTAATTGTTTGAGTAGCTTTTAGAATACGCATAAAAAGAGACGTCATAGGGAACTAATATCAATCGCTTTCTCTTTTATTGGACGTGAATTTAAATTCGTGATACTTTTATTCAAATCTTAATTAGTATATTGAACCACAAGTTGTACATATTAGAGCTTAGCTTGCCCTGATTTTACCTAATTTGAGTTTTTCTTTTTCTTGTAGGAAAGACAAAATATTTATTATACCATAATTGTTTTTATTTTTTTTCTTTGGAAGAAATGGCTCTTGACCTCTATAAATTAAGGATCCCTTCTCCTCACTTCACAAACATCCACGATGTAGTCTTTTAGATTGGAGAGTGTTGTTTAGGGGGAGAATTTTTTATCGCCATTTTTGTACTCACTTTTTTTTTTAGTGAATTGCTCATAATTAAGTCGACGATTGACCAACCCCTATTAATTTATTAAATCTCTTTCGGTATTTTTTTTATTTTATTTTTGGTCTTATTTATCATCGTCCAAAGTTTACTTTGTTAAGTTGCGCATGACACCTGATTATTTCTATCCCAATAAGTTTGTTCCTTATTAATTCTTCTCTATGATATATCTCTTTTTTATTGTTTGCTAAATTGCTAAAGTTATCTATGTCCTGACAATTGGTTGGTTAATACCCTTCAAAATCGCTAGGATTATGGCATTATATTTGATATTGCGACAAAAAAGAGGAATCACAAGTTTGTGTATCTAAATTGGAGAAAATGACAAAAGTAGTCCCTTCTATTTGAGGGTAGGTTCAAAATAGCTCCTTAAGTACGCACTTAACAGTTTTGGTTCTTTAAGTTATCAAAAGATAACACTTTTAGTCTTCATAAAAAAATTACCGAACTCTGTCTATTAGATTATTTGACCAAAACTATGGAAAAAATTTGAAATTAGAAGAACCCATATTGAGAGGTACAATTTTTGTAGTTTTTGTTATTTTTTATTTATATCTAGAGTCCACTGCAGCTTTTCGACGTATAATTTCTGTCAAAAAATATTTTTTTAGTGTCTAGTACAGTTTTTTGTGTTGTATATTTTAGGATTTGATGAGACTTTGTTGGTATTTATATTTAAAATCTTTTCTTCCATTATTTCTATCAAATCTAACGAAAATAAATTGTTAAATAATTGACGGAGGCTAAAAGTGTTAACTTTAGACTAACCTAAGGGATCAAAAATGTTTAGTGCATACTTAAATGACTATTTTGAACCTACCCTCAAACATAAGAGATCATTTTTGTCATTTTCTCATCTAAATTGAGATATTCTTTAGAAGGTTCAAAAATAGTAAAAGCTAAAAAATAGTGTAAAAAATTTAAGACCTCCCGCAAGAACTCTATCCTTTTTGTTTCATTTATTTATATACAGCACGAAAGGTTTAAACATTCAACAAATCAAGAAGAAGAAAAAACTTTGTTAATCCTTGCTGGAAACCTCTCTTTTTTCAAAATTGCTTTCCAAAACCCATTACATATAAAACCATCATCAAACCTTGGTTTAATCATTCAAAAAATCAAAAAATTAAGTTCCTCGTTAATTCTTGTTTGAATATTTTCTCTTTCTCTCTCTCAAGCTTTGAAGGAGTTGATTCATAACTAGAATTCCCTCCATTTGCAGCCAATAAATATAAGGTGCATTTTCACTTTCAACGACGCTTTTTTGATTTATCAAATTGTTTTGTTGTTTTTACCAAAAAGATTACCCTGGTAAATAATCTTTAATTGATGTGTCTTGAATAAGATTGACCAATATTATATTTGAACCTTTACTAGAAATAGATCTTAATTACCTTCTTCAAAATAAGCAATTGATTACAAGAAGCAACATTAAACCCCTCCTTATACCCCCATATATGAGATCACACATCTACACGATTATTCTTGATAAACATTTGCAACTATATAGAATTCCTGTTGTCCATTGGAAATCGAAGATTTTTTTATTTTTTTTTAATTTCTTAGGCACGATACTGACATGCACAATATTGATTTGATATAACAAAACAAAAGAATCCCAGCATTTAATATATTTATGCAATTAAACCTTCTTTATCTTCTTCTTTTTTTTTTTTTTTTTACAATAAACCACCCGGAGGTAGATGTTTTTTTTTATGGATAGACGAAAGACCAGAGATAAACTAAAGACATTTTTGCGTGGATTGCCCTTCAAAGGCACTGGTCTTTAATTTTTGCCCCTCAAATTGTTGGTCTTTCTTTTACCTTTGCTTAGAAAAGTGACCGAAAAAAAATAAAAAAAAATTCGCAAGGCAGAGTTTCATGCAAACTCTACTCTGCCTTATGGGTAGAGTTGCTAACTTAGGGAAATCTCTGCCTTGTAAGGTAGAGTTTGCAGGCAAATTCTGCCTTGCGTTTCCAAACTCTGTCTTGCGAATTTTTTTTTTTTAATTTTTTACTAACTAGGGGTTTGAACCCGAAATCCAAGAGTTTTTAGGCGAAAGACAAAAATTAAAGACCAGCAATTTGGGGGGTAAAAATTAAAGACCACCCCCGAATAAGGGAAATCGTGCAAATTGCCCAACTAAAGAGGATATTGGACCAAAACCTCCGAAAAATCACTAAACTTAATTTTTGTAATGAAAAATCCACTCAACTTTATCTAAGTATCAGGAACGTCACTTGAATTATCTTTGATAACCCAAAAGTTACTCAACTTTGCTAAACATAACAAAAAGTCATAAGGAGGAAACAAAAGAGATATTTTACATAATACTTAAACAAAGTTAAATGACTTTTTGGTAAACAAAAAAAAAGTTGTTTGGTAATGATTTATTGTGATACTTAGGCAAAATCGAACCATTTGTTTTGTTGCAAAAGATAGGTTACTTTCGGGTAATCGGGAAATGCGTAGCGATTTTTACATTGCAAGAAAAATAGTTCTAACTTTGGTGCTAATGTAAAATTTGAATGGTCATTTGTGATTCTTTAATTTCTTCCACTCTTTTTTAACATTTCGATATTTCAGGAGGAAAACGGGAAAAGAAAAGGAACATATATACACCATGCAGGAAGCTAAAATTTTAGCAGCTATCACCTCAACAACAATATTGTTCTTGTTCATGATCAATATAAATGTTGCAGCAGGAATGCCAGACGAAAAAGTTGTTGTCATAACCAACAACCACACAAATTACCTTAGTGTCCGTTGCTTCTCCTTCGAAGAAGATGGCGTTGTTAGGCACCTAAATACCATGGGCACTTTCAACATCACTGTCAAAATCAGAAGTTTCTTCCCCGCTTCAACAATGTGGAATTGCTCCACAAACATGGGGACTTTTGTCGCATTTAAATCCGACTACGAGTGTGTTACCCATTCGAAGCCTTGTGAATGGAGGTTTGATGAGATATCCACGTATCGCCATAACCCTAAGGATGAACAGTGGGTAGCTCATGAGTACAATCCAAATTATGAGTCTCTGATTAGAGGAGGAGTCATCAAAGGTTATTACGTTAACTAAGTGGGACAATATATATCTTACAGTGAAGAATCAGACAGTCGACTCCAGCTTGGTTGGAAAATCAAAAAGCTTTTTCATCAAAGGGTAATTAATGTTGTTGTGACATGTAATCTAGACAAGTAGAATATTCAATGAGAGATTTTAGACAAATAGGTGAAGTTGAGGAGATCCCTTTTAAGGACTCTCAAAAGCTTTATGAATAGCTTTGCTTCCTCCTCATTTATCAAAAGGTGTTGTAATCTGTGACAGTTAGAATTATCAGATCAAGAAGAAATAGAAACTTAACAGTAGAAGAGGAAGAAGAAATGGAGATTGAATTAATCGTGTGAATGAGAGATAAGATAGGAAGAAGAGTGTATCATTGTATTGATTCAATGTAATGTTTACGATGCTAATTACATGTATATATACAGATGAGTAATGTATATCATTGATAACTATACTACCTCATTGAAGCTTAACTAACTTACAAATATGCTAACGGTTTTCTGGAAAATGTGCAGAATTACTAAACTGCCCCTTAGTTAGTAACTAACTTATTTAACTAACTTACTGGCTTATATTAACACTCCCCTCAAAATAGGTGTGGTAAATATGTTAGACACTCGTAGTTCGCTCTTCAAGTACTCATGTTGCACTCTGTGAAGTCCTTTTGTGAATATGTCAGCAGGTTGCTCTTTTGTGTGATGTACTGAGTTGTCACAAGTCCTTGTTGAATTTTTTTCCTGATAAAATGTCGGTCTATTTCAATATGTTTAGTCCTTTCATGATAAACAATATTAGCAGCTAATTGTAGTGCTGCTTTGCTGTCACTAAACACCAGTTACTGGCTGAGCAATTTCTACTCTAAGTTCCTTCAACATCCCTAGTAACCAAATTAGTACTACAATTGTAGTTGCTAAGCTCCTATACTCAGATTCAGCTGAACTTCTTGAAACTGTAGTCTGTTTTTTTGATTTTCATGAAACTAATGAGTTTCCAACTTTTATCATGTATCTTGTAACTAGGGGTGGGCATGGTATGGTAGATACCGATTACCGTACCGAAATCGAAATTTTTTATACCGCGGTTTCGGTATTATGGTATTTGGTATGCATTTTTAAAAAGTTTGGTATTCGGTACGGTATTCGGTATTCATAAAGAAAATACCGAAATACTGAATACCATACCGAAGTATATAATTACATATACAATTCATATATCTTAGTATTATAATCCTAATAAATATATAAACTAGTATTATTAGAAAACTAATTGTTTAAATGTTGGAACTTTGACTACTCTATCTTGATTTAAATGTCTTTTTTGTGTAATTGATTCACGAAGGGGACTGCTTGTACTTTCTTTTGAATATTTTTACATGTGTAAGGTGTTTAGTACATAATAATTGAGGCGTTTCTTAAGTAGCGGAAGTCATAATTCTCCACGATATGAGTATATATAGTAAGTCGAAGTCGGACAAACTATGGTACCGATTTACCGTACCGTAAAATACCGAAACCGAACTTTAAAATACCGAACCATACCAAATTAATTTGATACGGTAACGGTACAATATTTTTTAAAACCAAAAACCGAAATTACCGTACCGAAGTTTCAAATATCGTACCATGCCCACCCTTACCTGTAACTGATTTTCTGGTCAAAGGGCATGTTGCCTTGTCTACATCACAGTAAGCTGTGATATCTTTCTTGTAAACACTAGATAGAAGTAATCCTTGTCCTGGTTCTCTTTTAATGTATTTTATTATCCTTAAAGCTGCATCCATATGAGTTTTCTTTGGTTGTTGCAAAACCTGGCTGAGTGTTTGTACTGCAAATGCTATGTCAAGTCTGGTTACTTTCAAATACAGTAATTTTCCAATTAGTCTCTGATAAGTTTCTTGATCAACTGGAGGATCCTCACTTAACTTGACTTCAACCTTAGCTTCAAGCATTTCATCATATTGCTTAGTGGTTCGTTTTGTATTGGTGTCAATTAGTGTAACTGTTGGCTTAGCAACTGACATTCCTGCCTCAGATATGAGCTCCAATGCATATTTCCTCTGATGCATGGTTATACCTTGTCCTGATCTTACAAATTCTATGCCTAGAAAGTACTTAAGTTCTCCAGGATCCTTCATTTTAAAGGTCTTCTGCAATACTCTCTTCGTTTCTTGTATCAATTCCAACCTAGTTCTTGTTATCAACATGTCATCCACATAAACCAGGACAATGGTAGTCTCTTGTCTTGATTTCCTGATAACTAATGAATGATCATACTGTGATTGCTTGAACTTGAAACTGATCAGTTCCTCAGACAATTTTGCATTTTGTTGTCTAGGTGCTTGTTTGAGTCCATACAAGGATTTGACCAATCTACAAACTGTTTTCTTTGTCTTCTCCCCCTGATTGGTGAATCCTAGTGGCATTTCCATGTAGGTTTCATCATGTAAATTACCTTGTAAGAAGGCATTATAGACATCCATTTGATGGATATGCCATTTGTGAGCAACAGCTTAGAACAAAGCACTTCTCACAGTAACTATTTTCACCACTGGTGAGAATGTTTCCTGATAATATATTCCTTCTTTTTGGCTGTACCCCTTTGCAACAAGCCTTGCCTTGTATCTTTCTATATCTCCATTTAACTTGTACTTTATCTTATGTATCCACTTACACCCTATAGTACTCTTTCCTTCTGGTAAGGTGACCACTTTCCAAGTGTTGTTGCTCTCAAGTGCTTAAATCTCTTCTTTCATAGCTTGAATTCATTTGGGATCTTTTACAACTTCTAAGTAGTTTCTTGGTTCAGTAGTAGTTGAAACTGCAACAATATAGGCTTTGTATTTGTCTGAAATGTGCTCATATGTGATAAACTGGTCCATTGAATGTGGTACATCATGATAAATGTTTAATGAGATAAAATCTTTCATCCAAACTGGAGGTTTGGTTCCTTTAGAAAACTGTCTAGTTAGAACTGCAGACTGCTGAGGAGTTTGTTGTTGATGAATATGTGAATTTGAGTTTTGACTGAGAATGTGTTCTTGATCATTTGTTGGTATTGTGGCGGTTGAGTCTGGTATGTGACTTTGCACCTCAGGTTGTTGTGAAACCTGCTCATTTTCAGTATTTTAACTTATCTCAGACTGACTTTGCTATATATGCATTAGGTTCCAGTTCTGCATATCATCTATAGTTGGTTCTATATTCATGAATATTGGTGGTGGACTGGTGTGGTGATTTTGGAAAGGGAACACCTCTTCTCTGAATATAACATCCCTATTTACAAAGAAAGATTTGTTGGATATGTCATACAGTACATAACCTTTTTTAACTTCAGAATATCCCATGTGTATAGCAATTTTTGATCTTGACATCAGTTTATCATATTGATTCACATCTTTAGCAAAACATAGGCATCTCAGTACTTACAGATGATTGAGTGATGGTTTTCTTTTGTACAGCTTTAGATAAGGTGATTCACCATTAAGAACTTAAGTAGGTAGCCTATTTATCAAGTATACAGGAGCTAAGACATAGTGACCCCAAAATTCAAGTGGTATAAAGGCTTGTAATCTAATAGCTCTTGTAACTTCTAGAATGTGTTTGTGTTTTCTTTCTACCACTCCATTTTTTTGTGGAGTATATACACAAGTGGTTTGGTGAATCATCCCTAGTTGCTTAAACATATTATTGCATGTGGAATTAATAAATTCAGTTCCATTATCTGTCCTTATATTTTAACAGTCCTGTCAAACTGATTTTGCACATATGTAAAGAAATGTTGTAATGCATAGCAAACATCAGACTTTTTCTTAAGTAATAAAATCCAAGTGAATCTTGAGAAATCATCTACTATTTTGAGAAAGTAATTATTTCCATCATATGTAGGAACTCTGTATGGTCCCCAAAGATCAACATGAATTAAAGCAAAGCATTCTGAACTCTGTATGGTCCCCAAAGATCAACATGAATTAAAGCAAAGCATTCTGAACTCTTTATGACACTAGACATAAAATGAAATCTACTTTGTTTGGCACATGGACATATTGTGCACTTAGTAATTTGTTCTTTAATAGTCTGTAAACTAGTAGGTAAAATCCTTTTAAGTACTGAAACTGAGGTGTGTCTTAATCTTTTATGCCATAAAGAAATATTCAGCTAATCAGACTATTGAGAATTTGTAGACTGCACTGCTACACAAATACTTCTTCCATCCTTTTTGACTCTATTCATCAGCAAGTATAGGCTATTGATTACTTTACCAATCTCCTTCACCCTCCCAGTGAAGAAATCCTAAAAAAGACAAAAGTCAGGAAAAAATTATGCAAAACAATTTAACTCTCTAGCTAATTGTGAAACTGAGATCAAATTGAACTTAAACAGAGGAAGGTGAAACACATTAGAAATTGTGCTTCTAGGTGAAATGGTGCTTGATCCTGTGTGTGTACCCATTGATACATCTCCATTACGGAGAAATACTCTTTTTGGACAAGCAGATTTTACTAATGTTTCCTTGTTAAGTAAATTAATGTCAGCAGTCATATGGGTAGTGGCACCGGTGTCCACTATCCATTCAGAACTGTTAGTGGCACATAATGCCATCTGACTATTACTTGTAGTGTGCTCAGTGTTAGTGCAAGTGCACTTAGTGTCATTTGTGCACTGACTATCATCACCTGTACCATCCAAACCAGCTACATTAGCAGAATGCATTTCAGTACTAGCTGAGTTATTCTAATTCAGCAGGCTGAGAATTTGCTCATATTGTTCTTTTGTAAATGGCAACATTGTTTTCACTTGTACTAGTTGAGCTTGGGCCAGTTGATTTCCACTTAAACCCTGCCCACTAGGGCCAGCAACACCAGCATTTCCATAAGATCCAATACCACTTAACCCTCCTACAGAGTTGTATACACTAGTGTTTAGTCCATATTTGAACTCTCCTAAAGTTTGACCAATAGAATCTTCATATGTAACATGATAAGTTGCATTATGTCCTGGTCCATCAAACCTCCTCCTCTTGTTTCTGAAGTCTTGAGGATAACCAATCACCTTGTAGCAGGTGTCTTTAGTATGCCCCTTGATTTTGCAAATTTCACAGAACAAAATAAAGTTCCTTTTGAATCTAGATTGTCCACCTTGATGACCAGAACTAGTTGCACCCCCATGATATCCATTATTTCCAAGACTCTTGGAGTACATAGCACCTTCAAAATTTCCTAATCCTGTCATAGGATGATTAACTAATATTCCAGCAATAGCAGCAATATTCTTTTGACTTTCATCACTCACAACCATTAAGTAAGCTTGATTGACAATTGGTAAAGGATTAGTCAACAAGATTTGACTTCTAGCTTGATTGTAGGTGTCATTTAGTCCCATCAAGAATTGAAATAGTTTCAAATTTTGTAAATGCAATATGAAATTCCTTGATTTATCACAATTGCAAGCAGGTGCAAGCACAAGAGCCTCAAATTCCTCCTATAATTCCTTAAGTCTTGAAAAATATACATACACAGTGGCATTTTCTTGAGTTATTGTTGCTTTTTCATTGTGAAGATTAAATGTCCTAGAACCATCAACTTTACTGAATATTTCTTGTAATTCATCCCATACTACATGTGCAATTGATGCATACATTATACCACCAAGTAAGTTATTGGCTACAGAATTCGTGATCCAAGATAATACTATTGCATTTACTCTTTCCCAATGGTATTGAATCTTAAAGCTCTAATACCATGTTGTAATCTGTGATATACAGGAGGAGGAGGAGGAGGAGGAGGAGGAGGAGGAGGAGGAAGAAGAAGAAGAAGAAGAAGAAGAAGAAGAAGAAGAAGAAGAAGAAGAAGAAGAAGAAGAAGAAGAAGAAGAAGAAGAAGAAGACGAAGACGACGACAACGAAGACGACGACGACGACGACGACGGCGACGAAGAAGAAGAAGAAGAAGAAGAAGAAGAAGAAGAAGAAGAAGAAGAAGAAGAAGAAGAAGAAAATAAATACGAAGAGCAAGAAGACGAAAAAGAAGAAGAAGAAGAAGAAGAAGAAGAGGAAGAGGAAGAGGAAAAAGAAGACGAAGAGAAAAAAAAAAAAAAAAAAAAAAAGAAGAAGAAGAAGAAGAAGAAGAAGAAGAAGAAGAAGAAGACGAAGAAGAAGAAGAAGAAGAAGAAGAAGAAGAAGAAGAAGAAGAAGAAGAAGAAGAAGAAAAAGAGGAGGAAGAAGAAGAAGAGGAAGAGTGTAGAAGAATAAGAGTGTAGAAGAAGAAGAGGAAGAGTGAAGAAGAAGAAGAAGAAGAAGAAGAAGAAGAAGAAGAAGAAGAAGAAGAAGAAGAAGAAGAAAAAGAGTAGGAAGAAGAAGAAGAGGAAGAGTGTAGAAGAATAAGAGTGTAGAAGAAGAAGAGGAAGAGTGTAGAAGAATAAGAGTGTAGAAGAAGAAGAAGAAGAAGAAGAAGAAGAAGAGTGTATAGACGAACAAGAGGAAGAAGAAGAGGAATAAGAAGAAGAAGAAGAAGAAGAAGAAGAAGAAGAAGAAGAAGAAGAAGAAGAAGAAGAAGAAGAAGAAGAAGAAGAAGAAGAAGAGTGTAGAAGAATAAGAGTGTAGAAGAAGAAGAGGAAGAGTGTAGAAGAATAAGAGTGTAGAAGAAGAAGAAGAAGAAGAAGAAGAAGAAGAAGAAGAAGAAGAAGAAGAAGAAAAAGAGTAGGAAGAAGAAGAAGAGGAAGAGTGTAGAAGAATAAGAGTGTAGAAGAAGAAGAGGAAGAGTGTACAAGAATAAGAGTGTAGAAGAAGAAGAAGAGTGTATAGACGAACAAGAGCAAGAAGAAGAGGAAGAAGAAGAAGAAGAAGAAGAAGAAGAAGAAGAAGAAGAAGAAGAAGAAGAAGAAGAAGAAGAGGAAGAAGAAGAGGAAAAGGAAGAAAAGGAAGAGAAAGAGGACGAAGACGAAGAAGACGACGACGAAGAAGAAGACGAAGAAGACGAAGAAGACGACGACGACGAAGAAGACGACGACGACGAAGACGAAGAAGACGAAGAAGAAGAAGAAGAAGAAGAAGAAGAAGAAGAAGAAGAAGAAGAAGAAGAAGAAGAAGAAGAAGAAGAAGAAGAAGAAGAAGAAGACGAAGAAGACGAAGACGAAGAAGAAGACGAAGACAAAGAAGACGAAGACGAAGAAAAAGAGGAAGAAGAGGAGGAGGAGGAGGAGGACGAGGAGGACGAGGACGAGGAGGAGGATGATGAGGACGAGGAAGAGGACGAGGAAGAAGAAGAGGAGGAGAAGAAGAGGAAGAGAGGAAGAGGAGGAGGAAGAAGAAGAAGAAGAAGAAGAAGAAGAAGAAGAAGAAGAAGAAGAAGAAGAAGAAGAAGAAGAAGAAGAAGAAGAAGAAGAAGAAGAAGAAGAAGAAGAAGAAGAAGAAGAAGACGAGGAAGAAGAAGAAGACGAGGAGGAGGAGGAGGAGGAAGAGGAGGAGGAAGAGGAAGAGGAAGAGAAAGAAGAAGACGAAGAGGAAGAAGAGGAGGAGGAAGAGGAAGAGGGGCAGGAGGAAGAGGAAGAGAAGGAAGAAGAAGAGTGTAGAAGAAGAAGAAGAAGAAGAAGAAGAAGAAGAAGAAGAAGAAGGAGAAGAAGAAGAAGAAGAGTGTAGAAGAAGAGTGTAGAAGAAGAAGAAGAAGAAGAAGAAGAAGAAGAAGAAGAAGAAGAAGAAGAAGAAGAAGAGTGTAGAAGAAGAAGAAGAAGAAGAAGAAGAAGAGTGTAGAAGAAGAAGAAGAGTGTATCATTGTATTGATTCAATGTAATGTTTACAATGCTAATTACATGTATATATATAGATGAATAATGTATATCATTGATTACTAACTACCTCATTGAAGCTTAACTAACTTTCAAATATGCTAACTGTTTTCTGGAAACTGTGCAATCACATTTTAGCGAGTTTTGTACCTTAACTATCCATTGTTATGTGCATTTATCTACCTAGATTATCACTTTCGTTGTATTAAAACACATCTCTATGCTAAGTTGACCTCCACGTGCCTGTTGTTGATTGATTTAAAATATTTATCCAACTTAGCATCAATGTGTGTTTTAATACAAAGAGAGTGATAGTTGGGTAGGTAAAGAGAGCAATAGATAGTTAAGGTATGGAACTCGCAGAAAAAGTGATATTTTAGATGTGCATTTGACGATTAACTCAAAATTTATTTAATCAAATGACGTATAAGGTAATTTACTTGAAGAGTGTAAAGGAGGTTTGGGTTTTGGGGTCAACGAATCTGAGGCTAGAAATTTAATTCCAAATGTTGATTGTTGTTGAAAAACTTGTGAAGCCATTCTTTGTGTGCTGAACTTGAAAATAGTTGTTTGAAAACTTGTTGGTGAGAAATTTTAGCTGTTGTTGTGTTCTTGAAGTGCAAAACTTTGGCGTCAAATTTGAAGAAATTTAATTGTATGTCACTGAAAATTGCTTGGGTATTGTGATTGAAGATAGAAATTGAGCCGTAACAATTGATTTCTTGGTTTGAGGATTAGTATTGAAGATTTAAGCTAAAACAAAAAAAAACAAAAAAAGCTCCTTAGTGAGAGTTCTTAAAAACTTGAAAATCTCAAAATGGGTTTGTGAATCTATTGATTGGTTTGATCTAAATCTTACTAGAGATTGTTAGGGTTCATGTTTTGAAGCTATGAGGGTTAAGCGAGAAATGATGGATAATTTCATTTACGCTTTAGTTAAATTATGGATTAGGTGTAATAAATGGGTAAGTGAGTTATCGGGTTTCTTACACGTTGGACTACCATGTAAGCTCCAGTGGCAACGTTGACGTAAAGGCTAACGTTTTAAAGGCATTTGTGGTCCAAAAACATAGACTTGCGGGTAGTTTTGGTACCAAAAACAAACGGAGGGTAAATGTGAGCTATTTCTAGTAGTTTGAGGGCATTTTCAGCCCTTTCTGTATATACTATAAAAATGTATTACATAAGTCGATGATGTCAATGGTAAAATTATTGCATAGGATAAAGAGAGGTTTGCCGGGGGAGGAGGGGGTGCGTGAAGAATATCTATTGTTCAAAGTTGAAGGGAAATTTAATTTTTAAAGCAAAGTTGAGGACTGTAAATAATTTTCACCCAATATTTTATTCAAAAATTCAAACAAGCAAAAGTTAACTTTGATGGGGTAAAAGTAACGTTTCTTTATTTCGTTCTTCAAAATAACGATACTCTGAAAAAATAAAATCAGCGTACAATCCTGACTGATATGATAGGAATGATTTGACTAAATTGTTACTGTGAGTAACATTTATGTGCATTTTGTTACTCCCAGTAACGACACTTGGAAATTAGTTTCTTCTTCATCCCACAAGCACCGCATTCTAAAATAAAGACATTTTGGCATAATTCAACTTAATTTGAATTGTTTTACATTGTGCGTCATACAAGTATGACAAATTACGTGAAAGTATTTTAAAAAATTAGAGTATCATTAGCGTAACGAAATACACATAAGACGTTACTCACAATAACGATTTAATCAAGTCATATCAGTCAAGATTGTCGTCATAATATCATTACTCTAACTGATGAAATAGTAAAACATTATTGTGAGTAATGTTTTATACTTTCGTTTATTCTATCAGCCGTTAAATTTTGTTTGTCAGAATTTTTGAAAAAAATATTATGTACTCAAAAATATGTTAATTCTATTTTGGAAAATATCCAAAAGAATGTTTTAGTATTGTTAACTGTTTGAAATAATGATTTATTCGCAAGTTTGTGTATCTAAATTTAGATATCCTTATATTTTGTGGAAGGTTCAAAAATAGTAAAAGTTTTAAAATAGTATAAAAGATTCTGGACTTCCTAAAAGAACTCTACCCCTCTAATTTGATTTGATCTATAAATATCTAGCGAGAAAGGTTTAATCATTCAACAAAACAAGAAGTAAAAAGAAAGAGTTCTTTGTTAATCCTTGCTTGAGAAATCTCTCTTTCTCTCTCCATTTTCAAGATTCCATTCCAAAACCCAATTTCATACTAAACAGGAGGAAGAAAAGGAACATATATACACCATGCAAGAAGCTAAAATTGTAGCGACTATCACCTCAACAACAATATTGTTCTTGTTTATGATCAATATAAATGTTGCAGCAGGAATGCCAGACGAAAAAGTAGTTGTCATAACCAACAACCACACAAATTACCTTAGCGTCCGTTGCTTCTCCTTCGATGAAGATGGCATTGTTAGGCACCTGAATACCATGGGCACTTTCAACATCACTGTCAAAATCAGAAATTTCTTCCCCACTACAACAATGTGGAATTGCTCCACAAACATGGGGACTTTCGTCGCGTTTAAATCCAGCTACGAGTGTGTGAGCCATTCGACGCCTTGTGAATGGAAGTTTGATGAGACATTCACGTATCGCTATAACCCCGCGGATGAAGAATGGGTAGCTCATGAGTACAATCCTAATTATGAGTCTCTTACTAGAGGAGGAGTCATCAAAGGGTATTACGTTAACTAAATGGAACAATATATATCTGACAATGGATTCAGAAAATCGATTCTAACTTGTCAGAACTATCAAAATGGTTCGTCAGAAAAAGGTAGTTAAGGTTAGTATGACATGTAATATAGACAAGTAGAATATTTAGTGTTGAGATTTCAGAAAAATAGGTGCAGCTGAGGAGATCCCTTTTAGGGATACAAAAGCTTTATGGATAGCTTCACTTCCTCATTTTTTTTCCCTGGAGACTACATTAAATGGGCTATACTTGGTAAGCGATCTATGTTAGGTACGGTAATAGGTGTATCTCGACATGTACTTGTCAAGCTACATATTATATATTAAATTTATGTGCTTACTTAATGGGGTCAAGTTAAGCTATATATGTGCATACTTATAAGATAATTTACTTGAAGAGTGTTAAGGAGGTGGTTGCGTAACGAGAGCAAATTGTACATATGACAAACACCTTTTTGTGAATTTCATCTATATCACAATCGCAAGTGCTTGAGTTCATGAGGAAGCTCACATTATGTATTTGTCTTCCAATCACTAAGTGGTGCCAAAAATAGATGTTCCTAATTTATCCATAGTGAACTATGTAAGCTTGTGTCACATCTAATAATTTTTTCGATTTCTTTTTTTTTTGGTAAAAATTTTTATTACTAAACTGAAAGTATTACAGTATGGTAAGAAACAAAACTTCTCTAGTGTATTACAGTATGATAAGAAACAAAACTTCTCTAGTGTATTACAGTATGATAAGAAACAAAACTTCTCTAGTGTTGGACATGCTGCCCTAGGATCATTAGCAACATCCCTACCACCTTTGTTGTAGGATTATGGCAGTATAATTTGGTGTTGCGACAAATCAACCTAAATATTCCATTATTTAAAACAATTAACAACACCCGTACAATCTTTTGGAAATTTTTGAATTAGAATAAACAAATTTCTAAGTAACGTTTTACATCATGTTTTACTAGCGAAATTTACTTATACCCATCAACTTTGCTCTAAAATCAAACTCTCCCTTTAACTTTAAAAAATAGATATTCTTCCATTTATATGTCAAATGACTTCTTTAAATGCCTATTGTACTGTTATATTGTCAACCTTTGCCTCTTTTTTCTTTCAAATAATGGAAAATTTTGAACTAAGGAATGGGTTTCAACTCCTTTCCTTCCCCACGTGGAAGAAGTGTACACACAAGGAGCTTTTTAATTCTTTAAAATCATGATTCTTTTTTTAAATCTAAGTAATGAATTTACCTATAATAAATAAATATATTTTCTAGATGAAACAAGAAAAGTGAGAAATACAAACTGTGTATATAAACTACTAACGTTCTATAATGAAACACATGAAAAAAATTAACGTTATTAATAATAATCAAAACCCTAATATCTATGTACACAAGCGAAAACAATGAAGATTGACTTTATAAGCATATATCAATGGGGTGATAAAGAAAATAACTAATAAAACTAGACGTAGATTTATAACAAATTCCTAAACGATTATCTATATATATAAATGAATTTTAAATTATAATTTAAAAAATATTCCATTGATGACAATCAAAACTCCCTTACCTATCTAAAAAATAGAATAAGAGAGAAGTGAAACTTTAAATATACACACACGCATGGATGCACATACATACATGCTTTTATACATACATTCTTAATGCAGATAATACTACCCTTGACGTCTATGCTTTAGACCACAAATGCCCTTAAAACGTTAGCCTTGCCACCAGAGTTGATGACATGGCAGTCCAACATGGCAAAAATCCCCTCCTTTTAAATCGATGCTTTGTTCTTCCGATCCATTGCTATTTGAATTGTTGTGCAGACTTTGAAACTCCAATTTTGAAGTGTGTTGAAGTTTGTTTGAAGTTGTAGTTGTGTGTTGAAAGATCGAGTTCATCGTTTGGGTTTTGGGGTCAACGAATCTGAGGCTATAAATTTAATTCCAAATGTTGATTGTTGTTGAAAAACTTGTGAAGCCATTCTTTGTGTGCTGAAACTCGAAAATAGTTGCTGATTTGAAAGCTTGTTGGTGACAAATTTTAGTTGTTGTTGGTTTCTTAAAATGCAAAAATTTGGTGTCAAATTTGAAGAGATTTAATTGTATGTTACTTAAAATTGCTTGGGTATTGCGATTGAAGCTAGGAATTGAGCCTTAACAACTGATTTCTTGGTTTGAGGATTAGTATTGAAGACTTAACCTATTAAAAAAAAAAAAAAGGCTCCTTGGAAGAGCTCTTAAAAACTTGAAAATCTGAAAATGGATTTGTTAATCTATGATTGGTTTGATCTAAATCTTACTAGAGATTTTTGGGGTTCATGTTTTGAAGCTATGAGAGTTAAGCGAGAAATGATGGATAATTTCATTTTACCCTTTAATTAAATTATGGGTTAGGTGTAATAAACGAGTAAGTGAATTATCAGGTTTCTTACATGTTGGACTACCATGTAAGCTCCAGTGGCAAGGCTGACGTTTTAAAGGCATTTGTGGATCAAAAGACGGTAAAGTTAGTTTTGGTACCAAAAACAAACGAGAGGTAAATGTGAGCTATTTCGAATAATTTGAAGGTAATTTTAGCCTTTTCTGTATATAATATAAAGGGAAAAGGGCCAAAAATATCCCTCTACTTTGAAAAAAGGGTTAAAAATATCCTCCGAACTTATTTTGGGTCAAAAATACCCCTCCCGTCCTTAAAGTTTTCAAATATACCCCTAACTTGACGGAAATTATCCGCCAAAATAACCCGAAATCATTTTTTAAACCCGCTCCATCATTTAAACCCAACTCAACTAAATAATAACCCATAATCCCCTTATTCCCCCAATACGTAGGTATGAAGTTTGAGGGAATTGGGGGAATAAGGGAATTTTCTGGGTTATTATTTATGTGGGTCGGGTTTTAAATGATAGAGCGGGTTTAAACAATGATTTGGGGTTATTTTGGGGGATATTTTTTGTCAAAACTGGAGTATATTTGAAAACTTTAAGGATGAGAAAGATATTTTTGACCCAAAATAAGTTCGGAGTATATTTTTAGTCATTTTTTCAAAGTAGAGGGGTATTTTTAACCTTTTTCCCTAATATAAAAATGTATTACATAGGTTGATGATTGAAAATGTAAATGGTAAAATTATTGCATAGGATAAAGAGCTGTTGGGCAGGGGGTGGGGGAGGGGGGAGAGAGAATGTCTATTGTTCAAAGTTGAGTGGAAATTTAATCTTTAAAGCAAAGTTGAGGAATGTTTTCACCCAATATTTTATTCAAAAAAGCAAAAGTTAACTTTGACGGGGTAAAAGTAACGTTTCATTATTTTGTTTTTCAAAATAATGATACTATGAAAAAATAAAATCAGCGTACAATCTTGACTGATATGGTAGGAACGATTTGACTAAATTGTTACTGTGAGTAACATGTATGTGCATTTTGTTACTCTCAGTGACGACACCTGGAAATTAGTTTCTTCTTCATCCCACAAGCACTGCATTTAAAGACATTTTGGCAAAATTCAATTTAATGTGAAATTGTTTTACATTGTGCTGTCATACAAGTATGACAAATTACGTGAAAGTATTTTAAAAAATTAGAATATCCTTAGCCTGAGTAACGAAATACACATAAGACGTAACTCACATTAACGATTTAGTCAAATCACATCAGTCAAGATTGTCGTCATAATAACATTACTCTAAATGGAAAAGGGTCAAAAATACCCTTGAACTATCGAAAATAGACCAATTTTACCCTTTGTTAAATCTTTGGATCAATTGTACCCCTACCATCTAATTTAGGGACTACATATACCTTTTTAGTTAACAGACCTCCACACAAGCTGCCAACATGGAACAAATAATGACGTGGCTGCAACGTGGAAAACTCTTCACTACCGATCAGCAGCCTCACCGGAGCCCGGCCAAACAAGGCCGTGAGAACACTCCCCAGGCCGGATCTTCATGAATAGATTTAATCTAAGGTTCCTGAGAACGATCAATTTCTCTCCAGCTACGGCGATGAAGCTGACCGAGATAGGAAAATCAATGAGCATCAACATGAGTACCGTCGTAGAAAATTGGTCCCCTAATTATATTACTACTATGATAGCGTCTCTCTGTTTTCTGTTTTCTGTTTTTTATCGCTGCAGGATTTGACCACCGGAAGGCTGGCGACGAATCACGACCTTCCCCTCACCCACACGCCACTCTCTTCCTATTTTCTATCTTGGTGCGTCACTGTTACGCCTGACTCCGCCCAACTCGATCCATAAACAGCTGACGACCCCTTTTTGCTCCATCTCCTACCATACGTCCATGCCACAACCACTGGCCAACACCCCCGCTCACGCTTCCTTTTTGTTTTGTTTCCAAGTCACCGCCAGAAGAAAATCCGACAAATAGTGCCAGAATCCGGCGAACAACACCGCCGAGCAGTGGCTCCCCAACCTCCTCTGTCTTGCTGGTTTTGTTAGTTTCCTAAGAACAGGGTTTGTTTAATTCTATCTGATACGCTGCTTGTTCGGTACGAGATCTGGCCGTCTTGCATTTTCCGGTGACTATAGTTGTCTTCTCCGTTGTGTTTTATTTTTTAGTGCGTTTCAGATGACGTTGAAGAATAGGGTCAAAGGGACACATTGAGGTTTTTTATTTCCACGTTGCAGCCACATCATTATTTGTTTCATGTTGGCAGCTTGTGTGGAGGTCCGTTAACTAAAAGGGTATATTTAGTCCCAAAAATAGACAGCAGGGGTACAATTGATTCCAAAATTTGACAAAGGGTAAAATTGATCTATTTTCGATAGTTCAAGGGTATTTTTAACCCTTTTCCGTACTCTAAATGACGAAATAGTAAAACATTATTGTGAGCAATATTTAATACTTTCGTTTGCTCTATCAACCGTTAAATTTTGTTTGTCAGAATTTTTGAAAAAAATATTATGTACTCAAAAATATGTTTATTCTATTTCGGAAAATTTCCAAAGAATGTTTTAGTATTGTTAATTGTTTCAAATAATGAATTATTCACAAGTTTGTGTATCTAACTTTAGATATCCTTATATTTTTTCGAAGGTTCAAAAATAGTAAAAGTCTTAAAATAGTATAAAATATTTAAGACCTCCTAAAAGAACTCTACCCCTCTAATTTGATTTGATCTATAAATATATAGCGAGAAAGGTTTAATCATTCAACAAAACAAGAAGTAAAAAGAAAGAGTTCTTTGTTAATCCTTGCTTGAGAAATCTCTCTTTCTCTCTCCATTTTCAAGATTCCATTCCAAAACCCAATTTCATACAAAAACATCGAAAAGAAAAGGAACATATATACACCATGCAAGAAGCTAAAATTGTAGCGACTATCACCTCAACAACAATATTGTTCTTGTTTATGATCAATATAAATGTTGCAGCAGGAATGCCAGACGAAAAAGTAGTTGTCATAACCAACAACCACACAAATTACCTTAGCGTCCGTTGCTTCTCCTTCGACGAAGATGGCATTGTTAGGCACCTGAATACCATGGGCACTTTCAACATCACTGTCAAAATCAGAAATTTCTTCCCCACTACAACAATGTGGAATTGCTCCACAAACATGGGGACTTTCGTCGCGTTTAAATCCAGCTACGAGTGTGTGAGCCATTCGACGCCTTGTGAATGGAAGTTTGATGAGACATTCACGTATCGCTATAACCCCGCGGATGAAGAATGGGTAGCTCATGAGTACAATCCTAATTATGAGTCTCTTACTAGAGGAGGAGTCATCAAAGGGTATTACGTTAACTAAATGGAACAATATATATCTGACAATGGATTCAGAAAATCGATTCTAACTTGACAGAACTATCAAAATGGTTCGTCAGAAAAAGGTAGTTAAGGTTAGTATGACATGTAATATAGACAAGTAGAATATTTAGTGTTGAGATTTCAGAAAAATGGGTGAGCTGAGGTCCATTTCAAGGACACTAAAAATGTACTCGTCAAGTAACATATTATTGAATTTAAGTTATGTGCATATTTAACACTGTAAGAGAATTTATTTCAGTGTCCAAGCTTGCCCTTTCATGTTCTGATTCCTATCGACAACTCAAATGTAGGAAGATCTCTTTTCACTGAGATCAGAGAACAAATCTTGCTCGATTCAGCATTTACTAGTACTTATAAAGCAAGGGGTCCAATACCTGCAAACTGTTGGTCATATATCAGTGAATTTGTGCATCAGAGACATATACTTCTAACTTAGCGAGCAATATAATCTCATCGAGCATTTTATATATTGCCTGAGATTCGGGGTATGAGTCGTCAGCAGCCACAAATTCGTAGAAGTTACCATCGACCTCTATCAAACTATATCCACGGTTCTTCTTCGCTCCTTTAGCTCTCATTAAACTTCTAACCATTCTAACATCAGCCCATTTCCGTTCATTAGCACACAAACTTGCAAGAAGCACGTAAATGCCACTATCTTGAGGATCTAATTCGATAAGTTTCTCAGCAGCAACCTTGGCCAGCTCAACATTTACATGCATCCGACAACCATTAAGCAAAGCGCCCCAAACAGCTTTATCAGGTTCCATTGGCATTTGTTTTATAAGATTATAAGCTTCTTTCAAATGCCCAGATCTACCAAGTAAATCAACCATGCAAGCATAGTGAGCCACCTCGGGAAAGGATCCATTTAACTCCATGCTCGTAAAGTACTCCCAGCCTTGATTAACCAATCCACCATGAACGCATGCTGATAGAACGCCCACAAATGTGATGCTATCTGGCTCGAATCCCGAGGATTTCATTTGTTCGAAAAGAGTTAGGGCCTTCTTCGCGAGCCCATGAGAAGCACAACCTACTATTACTGAATTCCAGGAAACCAAATCTCTTTGTGCCATTTTGTCGAACAGCTCTACAGCTTCGTCCACGCTTCCACATTTGCCGTACATGTCTATTAATGCGTTTGCCAGGATCACACTGTACTTAACCCATTTTTGCTTAACATAATAATCATGAATTCGTCGACCAAAATCCAACGAACTAGATTGAGCACAAGCGGATAGCACGGAAACCAAAGTGCTCTCCATAGGAACTAAACCTTGTTTCTCCATTTCGTGAAAGAGTTCAATGGCCTCCAAAGGACTATTATTTTGCGAGTAGCAAGCGATCATCGCATTCCAAGAAATTACGTTTCTCTCAGGCATTTCGCTAAAACACTTCTTTGCCAAGTCTACCTCCCCATATTTGGCATATCCATGTATCATACTTGTCCAAGAAAAGACATCTTTTATTTCCATCCTATCGAAAATCTCTTTAGCCATAGGCAAACAACCACACTTCACATACATATCCAACATCGCGTTCGTCAAATTAAGACTGCATTCGACACCTCTTTTCTCCACGAGCTCATGAACCGATTTCCCCAAACTCAAATCCCCCTTCAACGAACACGCAGAAAACACCGTTATCAACGTAACATCGTTAAACTCAACACCGTTCGAACACATCAAATCAAACAACCCCAATGCCTCATCAACCATATTCTTTTCCACATATCCATCAATCAAGCTAGTCCAAGTAACCACATCTCTCTCAGGACTTTCATCGAACACCTTCCGTGCATCGTCAATTTTCCCACTTTCACCATAAAAATGAATCAAACCGTTCCTCACAATCAATTCACTCAAAAACCCAACTTTCCAAATCCTACAATGCACTGACCCACCCACCCCCACCCCCACCCTACACCCTTTCAAAACAAAAACATAACTTCTTTTATCCATTTCAACATTTTCCCTTACCATTCTCCTAAAAAAACAAAAACCCAAATCAAAGAACTGATTTTTAACATAACCCCTAACCATAGTATTCCAAATATACACATTTGGTTCAGACATTTCATCAAACAACTTATGTGCATAGTGTATATCACCATTAACATCCAAAGCACAAAAGGATATGAGTCTACTTATAGGGAAAATATGTGAAATTATGCCAGTGTGTATCATACTGGCTTGAATTTGCTTTATTTGTAACATTGAATTGCAAGATTCTATTAGGATTAAAGTTGGGTGAGTGATTATAAGATTTGAGTTCCATTTTTTGGGTTGTGAAGAAAATAATAGTTTGTGAAAATGGAAGAAAGATTTGAATTTTGTGTAAATGAATGGAAAGTGAGGGAATTTCATAAGAAGCAGCTATTGAACACTAGTTAGATTCTTCATTTTTATATTGAAAGAAATGTATTGAGGCACTTATGGGTGTGATTGGTAGGACGGAAAATGTTTTTTAATAAAATATTTTTTTCGAAAAATAATGAATTTCTTACTTTATTTATTTTTCATATTGTTTTAGTTTGCTTTTTTTTTTTCTTTTTTTTTTTTTGAGACGACGGTCTATCGGAACCCGTCTCTCTACCTCTCATGGTACGGGTAAGGTGTGCGTACACTCTACCCTCCCCAGATCCACTTGTGGATTACACTGGATATGTTATTGTGGTTGTTGAAGTAATTTTTCTACTCATTTTCTTGTGATTGGTACGCAAGTTGAAAAATGTCGTTTTAAGAGCATAGCGAATTCAGAGTGCTAACTTCTAATGTTGGGGGTAGGCACGTGGGAGGTGGGTTAGGGGGGTGGTAGGTGATGTAGGTGGGTGGTAGGCGGGGGAGGTAGGAGAGTGGGGCTAGGGGTGTGAGTGGGGTAGGCAGGTAGGGGATCGACTTGCGTGGGTTGGAGATGCATTTGTGTGTTTTTATCAATCCGGAAAATATTTTCTCTCAAAAATTTTAGAAAAAATATTTTTTTCTATTTTGAGGAAAACAATAGAAAAATATTTCTCAAGATATTTAGTGCAATCAAATAAGAAAAAATAGGAAAACAGTTTCCGTCAATACCAAACACACCCCCATATGTATATTGTTTTTGTATTTTCTTAGAAGTACTATTTCTGCCGGTGTGTATAATATTGGCTTGAATTTGCGTTATCTGTGACATTGAATTGCAAGATTCTATGAGGATTAGAGTTGGGTGAGTGATTATAAGATTTGGGTTGTGGTTTGAGTTCCATTTTTTGGGTTGTGAGGAAAATAATAGCTTGTGAAAATGAGGGAAAGATTTGAATTTGTAGAAGAGTGGAAAGTGAAGGAATTTCACAAGAGGAAGCAAAGACAGTGAATCATCGAACACAAGTTTGATTATTCATTTTTATATTGAAAGATACAGTACTTTTTAAAAAAAAATTGGGTAAAGGGTTAAAAAAAATAGAAATGTTAAACATTATGCGAAATGGATTAGTTTAAGAAGTGTTCATCTCTATTTTTATTATTATTAAAGCGGTTTGATTTTGTCTTTATGGACTGATGTCAATAATTAAAGAGCAAATTTAGAACATTCAAGCACAAATTCAACACTTTAGTAAGGATTACTCCGACAATTATTCGTCTTCTATTATAAATTTGATTCATACCTGGTGACGTCTAATTACCTTCTGCAACATTTAAATGCCATGTTTATAGAACATCTTTGACAAATGAGAAGAAAATGGAATTTTAACATGATATTTGAACATATTTGTATATAAGATGTATAAATATGAATATTAATGAGTTGTTTGGACATAAAAAAATAAAAAATCACGATATTGTTTGGTTATATATTGGAAATTCTTTATTACTTTTTGTAAAACTAATTTTTCAAATGAAAGTTTTTCCCACTCTGAAAACTTCAACTTTTTTAAAAATGAAATGCATGACCAAAACAACTTCAAATATTAAATACAGCTTTCCAATTTCAACTTCAAATTTCTTTTCCAAGTTTCAACAAAATATATGTCCCTACAAAAATCTTGTATTAAGATATAAATACTAAATAATTTATTAATTTTCTCAATATTTGAATGTATAAAACTTGTCGTCAACATGTCCCTGTATGATCCATATCTGACGGAGACTTTAAAAATCCAAGTCCAAATTCAAGGTGCTCCACAAGCTAGAGAAACTTCTCCTTTCAGATGTACCAACCTACTAACAACTACACAACAAAAGCGGACCCAGAAACATTCTTTTGGCAACTCCCAGGAATCATGAATGAACAAATATAGTGACAAAAACTATCCCAGCATTTAGAGTGACTTTTGTGGTACCCTAATTCACACTGTGGTATTATTGATATCTGGTATCAAGAAGTATATCAACAAAATATTAGGAAAAGTAAATAGATATATATATATATATATATATATATATATATATATATATATATGGTGGTTGGTGGTGACGATGGTGGCTAATGATAGTGGTTATGGATACTGACAATGATGGTTGGTGGTAGGTAGTAGTTAAAAGTGATGATTGTAGTGGTTAATAATGATGGTAGTTGATTGTGATGACAGATAATTATGGATCCGAACATGGATAAGCTTTAGCTACTATTACTTTGTATCCTAGTGTTATTGGAACTCTATAGTCCATATCAAATTGTAATTCCTAATTGTATATAATGACATACAAGGCAGAAGCACGATGTAGTGAGAAAATAACAACATTCATTGCTTCAGTTATCCTCTGTCTCTTATGTTCTTACATGGTATCAGAGCCATGACGATCTCTTCTTTCGCCTCGAGCACTTCTCAATCTTCCACCACCCAGTCTACCTCCCTTTTCTCTTCCCCGACATTACTTAACCATGCTCACCACTTTATCTTTACTAAACTAACTGCCACAAACTACCTTTTTGGCACACACAATTGTTGCCTTTCCTTCGTGGATAGAATCTTCATGGATTTATAGATGGCAGTCACCCTTGTCCAGCATCCCATGTCTCAGTTGCCAGCGTTACAGGTAACGGATCCTTTACGACAATTATTAATCCCGACTACGCACCATAGATCCAGCAAGATCAATTGATCTTGAGCCTATTCATATCCTCCCTATCTGAAGAGACACTTCCCATCACCATTGGACTAAATACTTCAAAAGAAGTTTGGGACGCGCTTGAGGCTGCGCTATCTTCTCCCTCCAATACTCGAATTATGAGCCTTCATATGTAGCTTCAAAACTTGAAGCAAGAGGATCTAACTGTCACGCAATATCTACACAAGGCAAAATTGATTTCGGACAAATTGACCGTTGTTGGCCATCTGCTATGTCTAGCAGAACAGAACATCTACATATTCAAAGGTTTGCGTTCAGAATTTAAAGATATTATCACCACCTTATTGGCACGAACTCAACCATTTACTTTTGCCGAATTGCATAGCCTCCTTCTAAATCATGAGTTCATCAATGGATCGTCACTATCCAACCTTTCAATTTCTACTCCGCAACAATCCGATTCAGCCTAACATCTCTCAGCAAACTTGACCCATAAGAATGCACAACCTGATCGCTCCTACAACAACAACACTAACCGAGGTCGTGGAAGGTCCAATCGAGGTCGTGGTGGTAGAGGTGGTCGCTTCAATTCCAGAAATTTTTCCACCTATAGTCAACCTTGGAAATCCACTGATCAGCGACAAAAATGCCAAATTTGCAATGGTAATAATCACACTGCCCTAAATTGCTTCCAACGTTACAGCCAAGCTACTAATCCAGTAGCTTATCTATCACATTCGACTCCAAACGCAGCCTCTCAGCAGTGGTTCCCTGGCAGCGGAGCGACGCACCACATCACCCCTGACCTCACCACGTTTCACTAGATTAAGGATTGTAAAGGACCGGACCAGGTTCATGTTGGTAATGAAAATAGCATCGCTATTCATCACACTGGTAATGCCACTCTTCCCTCCCCCTTTTGACTCTTTCGTCTAAATAATATTCTTCATGTTCCCTCTATCACTAAACGTTTGCTCTCCGTCTAGCGTTTTGCTCGTGATAATAACATTTTCTTTGAATTTCATCCTTACCATTTCGTTGTGAAGGATCGGGCTTCCAAGATACCACTACTTTCAGGTAAGAGTGATGGGGGACTCTACACTCTCCAGTCATCTTCCACTTCTAAGTCTACTTCACTTTCAGCACTTTATACTATCAAGGCATCTCCATCTTGCTGGCACCTTCGACTAGGACATCCTCATCAACGAATTCTTCGTCAAGTTATTAGGATACATAAATTGCCATGTACTAGTTCTAGTTTTAATTCTATTTGTAGTGTTTGTCAACTCAGCAAGTCGCACAAATTATCTTTACCTTTGAGCATTAATAAAAGTTCTTCCATTTTACAATTGTTATATGTTGATGTTTGGGGTCCGGCGCTCGCTCTTTCCTCTCATGGACACAGATATTCTCTAGTATTTGTTGATGATTACACGAGCTATTCATGGGGGTTTCCTCTTTCTCATAAATCTAATGTGTTTCCAATATTTAATCAGTTTCGCACCCTTGTTGAAAGACAATTTAATACTAAAATTAAAACAATACAATCTGACTGGGGCGGGAATTCCGATCCTTATCACTTGTTCTTAATCAACTTGACATTGCTCATCGAGTCTCCTGCCCACATACTCATGAGCAACAAGGAAGAGTTGAACAAAAGCATCGCCATGTAGTCGAAATCAGTCTCAGCCTTCTTGCCCATAGTTCGATTCCCTTCCGCTTTCGGCCATACGCACTTGAGTCCGCCGTTTTTCTTATTAATCGCCTTCCTTTAGTTACAACTCGTGGTCTTTCGTTGTATGAACTAATCGATCATTCCAAACCTGACTATTCTTTTCTCAAGGTCTTCGGTTGCCTATGCTTTCCTTACCTCCAACCCTACAATAAACACAATTTTGATTTCCGAAGTAAACCTTGTGTGTTTCTTGGCTACAGCCCAACCCACCTTGGGTATCGCTGTTTGGATCAATCCATTGGACGAGTCTATGTTGCCCAACATGTTCTTTTTGATGAACATAACTTTCCATTTGCCAAGCCATCCATCCTTGGCCCTGCACCCAATCAGTCTTCATCTACCGCGCCTTGGGCTTCTCTTCCAGTCTCTATGTCTCCATCAAGAGTCATTCATCAATCCTCTTCCGGTAGAGATCCTCCTCCATTGCTGCCTAATCCTGTTTAATCACCTTCACCACTACCGATTTATCCTACCACTCGTTTAAGAGACTCTTCTCTACCCTCTTTAAGTCCCGATCACACTCCGAGTCCGACCCCATCATCTACTCCTACATCGTCTTCCAATGCTCCCACTCCAGAACCAACTTCCCTCTAAGGTATTCCCAACACCTCTTCCCCTGGCCTACCTCTTGTTGTCGACTTAAGTAGCTATGACATGTTCCCAGATCATTCCCCTGCTCCGTTGCCTCTTCCAACCCGTACCAATAGGCTCATAGTCCCTCCTCAACGTTCACATAAGATGGTACTTAGGCACATGCATCTGTCCTCAAATTTGGCTACTACCTCGGATTCATTACCCCCTCCTACATACGAGCCATTGTGTTTCACTGAAGCTTCCAAACATAAAGAATGGCGGGCTGCTATGGCATCTGAAATGGATGAATTACTGCGAAATGACATATGGTCACTAGTTCCTTATGATCCGCAAATGAATATTCTTGGGTGTAAGTGGGTATTTCGCATTAAAAGAAATTCTTCTGGTGCAATAGGCGCTACAAGGCTCGCTTGGTTGCAAAAGGATTTCACCAACTCGAGGGACATGACTACTTTGAAACATTTAGCCTTGTTGTTAAGCCGGATACTATTCGCATTGTCCTTGCCTTGGCAGCATCACACAACTGGGTTTTACGTCAATTAGATGTGCAAAATGCCTTTCTCCATGGTGCGTTGCAAAAACAAGTCTTTATGTCACAACCTTCCGATTTCATACATCCTCAGTATCCGAATCACGTCTGCAAGCTTAAGGGATCCCTCTATGGTCTCAAACAGGCGCCTCGAGCATGGTACATGTGCCTTCTTAAGTTCTTTCTCACTGTTGGGTTCACTACTTCAAAATCAGATACATCATGTTTATTTATCGAGCTCATGGTGTAGTGGCTTATATCTTGGTCTATGTAGATGATATTGTTGTCACTGGAAACAATTCATCCTTTATGGAAAGCATAATCTCCACACTTGGTGCAGAATTTTCAATTAGTGACCTTGGTCCCTTAAGTTTTTTCCTTGGCATTCAAGTCTCTCATGGATCTGCCAGCATCACACTCTCTCATGAGCAGTACATTACCTCTCTTCTGAAAAATGCTAGTATGCAACACTATAAACCCCTTTCCAAATCTATGGCAGTGAATTCGAAGCTCCATGTCGGTGACAGCCCCCTGTTCCACGATGCAACGTTGTATCAAAAAATTGTCGGAGCCTTACAGTATGTCATTCTCACCCGTCCTGACATTGCCTTTGTAGTCAACAAAGCTTGCCAATTCATGCATAATCCCACAGTAAATCAATGGGCTGCAGTTAAGCGTATTCTACGCTATTCGAAGCACACTCAAGATTTCTCTTTTCACATTCCGTGCTCCTCCACACTGCTTCTACAGGCTTTCACTGACTCGAATTGGGCAGGGTCCCTAGATGATCGTAAGTCGACTGGAGGCTATGCCATATTCCTTGGTGCTGCTCTTGTATCGTGGTCTTCTATTAATCCAGTTTTCAGTTATCCTCTGTCTCTTGTGTTCTTACAATGGTGGATGACGTTAATAGCTAATGATGATGACGATTGATAATGATAGTTGGCACTTGGTAATATACGATGGGCACTGCAGATTCTAATTGATGACAATAGAATGGTGGTTGATATTTATTATTGTAAATGGTAGCTAGTAGTAATGACAACCGATTATGATGATTGGCAGTGAAAGTCGATGAAATTGTGGTGAAATGTCTTCTTTACAAAAATTCTTGAAAGACTTTACTATAGGTTTAAATGATTTATATTTATTTATACTTATTAAGTTATTGTAAAGGAAAATAACACGCAATTAATGATTATGATCTATATGGATTAAGACACTTTTTTTTTTTTGGATTCAGACACATTTAATGACTAAAATCTAAATAATTATTATTCAGAATTTCATTAAGTACCAATAAATGAGGTCTTACTTTGAACTATTACGATCTTTTTTCTTCCATTTATAACTAAGGTACACAGTTTTCAAACTATTTTTTTAGGGGTAATCATGTAATTTACTCATATTTTAATTATTTAAAAAGGACACGTACACAAATATAGTCAACAAATTAAGCATAAGACTAAGAGGGGCAAAAATGAAGCTAGAACAAATAAATAAGACCGTTATTCTTAAAAAATACTCCCTCCGGATAAAAAAAAAATCTACTTAGCCATTTGCACATCCCTTAGGAAAATGCTAACTCTTAGACAAAAATAGGTAATTCGACTAAACAACCCCTAATTAAATAAACATTAGAATTTGATCATATAACACTTAATAACGGCAAATCTGGAAAAATAAGGTTAATTCTTTCTTGATTTGATAAGTGAACACTCTTTTTAACCCAAGAGAAAAAGGCTAAGTGGACACTTTTTTTTTTAATCCGGAGGGAGTAATAAGAATCTTATCTAGGAGGGTTTAATCGGGAGAAGAAAATAAAAAGACTTATCTACGATTTGTATCCTTCCTGCACATAATTTTTTATTTAATTACAGTTAAATTATACTTATTTTTACTACTAGCAATACATGTCAGTGCGATGCACGGGCCGAACATGTCTATTCACTTTAATTAGCCAGTTTTTAAGGTTTGTATTTTGAAAATAACTTTTAAAAACATTCTATCAACATATACAAAATGTATTTTATGTACCATCACTTTAGTCATAATTAAAAAATGGAGTTGATGGAATAAAGTCTTTGAGATAGAAAGAGTCGGACTTTTTTCTCATTGTCATGACAATGAAAGTTGTTCATCGATGTAAAAGAAAATTAGTAAGAATATGAGGGAAAATTAATATTTTGATTCTAAATTTTTTCTTTTAAATTCTTTGATATTTTATATGTATACCGACAGGTTGATATCCATTTCAATTAAGTAATTGTTCAGATCCAAACATAAGAACCATTGTTGTATATATTGGATTTTTTAAAAGCAAAACTAATAAAATATTTTTATTAAATTAATTAAAAATATATTATAATTTTTTATATTAACAATTATAGATAAAACAAATTGTTACAAAGAAATCAAAATTAGAAAGATATATCTTATATTTTAATTTTGAAATGAAAATATAAAGTAATACATTTTATAAATGTAAAGAAACAATGATCAGAGACTCCAAAGGAGAGTAAATAAGTAAAGTATTGACAATGAAGGAAAACAGGGATAAAAGTCACTCCCTCCCTTCACTTTTACTTGTCGACGTTAACATATCAAGAAAAAAAATAAAAATTCTTCTTCTTATTTTACCCTTCACATTAATTATTCATTTTAAATCATTTTCTGAGGCTATTGAGACTATACAACAATAAATATGGATATTATGATAAAATATATACTTTATTTATTAATTCTCAAAGAACATGAAAAGTCAAAAGTGAATAAGTTATGTGTAGGAGAATAAAAATAACTTTTGGTGCAAATTTGCATTGCTATTGTTCGTCCTCTATTTACGTTTAAAGTATTGACAGAGAATGAAAACGAGGATAAAAGTCACTCCCTCTGTTTACTTTTACTTGTCCACGTTAACATATCAAGAGAAAGAAACTAACATGGTAATTATTAATTAGTATGAAACTTCAATTATGTTGATTGTGTATAAAGATAACGACTGCGCATATATTGTAGGCATACATATTTGTATATATGTCATCCTTTTCTTGTATTCCTTTATTTTATCATGGGGACGATCAAGCTAAGCAACGCAAGAAGAGTGGGGAGAATCATGCCGAAGGGGTTGGCCATTAATTTCCATGGAATTAATGAGTGAATATTTGTGTGTTCTTATTATTAATTTTACCCTTTAATTACTCATTTAAAAATTATTTTCGAAAGCTATTGAGACTTACACCAATAAATATGAATATTATGGTAAAAATATATACTTTTTCTGTCCCATATTACTTGTCACTTTCCCTTTAGCAGGCCCCTTAAGAAATCAGAAGTAAAAGATGTATTTTACTATCTTATTTCTATCTCTCTCCAATAAATACATTCTAATCAAAATTGACTATTTTCAAGAACAATTTATTATTAAGGGTAAGATGAGAAAGATTTATTAATTTTATCTTGGTTTTGTAAATGAACAAGTAATTTGGACATATATTTTAAGTAATGTGGCCAGGTAATATAGGACAGAGAGGATAATATGTGAAAGATTTAATTAATTTTATCTTGGTTTTGTAAATGAACAAGTAATTTTAGACATATACTTTTAGTAATGTTGAGTACTTCATTTATGAACAAGTAAAAGTGCACGGACGAAATAAATATGTGTCGGATAATTAAAATTGAAGTGCATACTTGTATATATGAGCAGAGAATAAATATTCAGTAAAAAAGTAGTTTAGTAATGTGGCCAAGTAATATGGAATGTAATGAGTACTTCATTTATTAATTCTTAAAGAACTTGAAAAGTCAATAAGTCAACAAGTATAAGTGCACGGAGAAAATAAATGTGCCGGAGAATTAAATTTGAAGTGCATACGTATATACATGAGAAGAGATAAATATTCAGTACAATGACATATGATGACGTGGGATAAAAAAGTAGTTGGTTAAAATATACAATTTATATAGCTTGTGGCACAAATTTGTATTGCTGTGTTAGTCCTCTCTTCACACTTAGATATATTAGAAATAGAAAAGAAGAAAAATATAGAATAAAAAAATAGACATATATTTTTAGTAATGTGGCCAAGTAATATGGACGAAGGGAGTACTTCGTTTTTATTAATTCTTAAAGAACATGAAAAGTCAAGTATAGTAATGTGACCAAGTAATATGAGACGAAAAGAGTACTTCATTTATTAATTCTTAAAGAACGTGAAAAGTCAAGTAATGTGGCCAAGAAATATGGGACGGAAGAAGTACTTCATTTATTAATTCTTAAATAACGTGAAAAGTAAAAAATGAACAAGTAAAAGTGCACGGAGAAAATAAATATGTGTCAGATAATTAAAATTGAAGTGCATACATGTATATATGAGAAGAAAATAAATATTCAGGAAAAACGTGAAAAGTCAAAAGTGAACAGGTAAAAGTTCACGGATGAAATAAATATGTGTCGGAGAATTAAAATTGAAATGCACATGTGTATACATGAGAAGAGAATAAATATTCAGTACTATGACATATATCCACGTGGGATTTATTAATTCTTAAAGAATGTGAAAATGTGAAAAGTCAAAAGTGAACAAATTAAAGTGCACGGAGGAAATAAATTTGTATAGGAGGAAATAAATTTGTGTAGGAGAATTAAAATTGAACTACATATGTCTATACATGAGAAAAGAATAAATATTCAGCTAGAACACGAAAAGTCAAAAGTGAACAAGTAAAAGTGCACGGAGGAAATAGATGTGTCGGAGAATTAAATATGAAGTGCATACGTCTATACATGACAAGGGAATAAATATTAAGTACTACGACATATGTCTAAGTGGAATATAAAAATAGTTGGATAAAATATGTACAAGTTATATAGCTTATGGTACAAGCATTCATTGCATGTAAAATTTGGGAAGCTCATGGTACAAGCTGGAGGAGCGGTGTTCGTCCCTCCTCCACGCTTATATATAATAGAAATACTATTTTATTTCTCAATATAAATTATTTAATTTAATGTGTGCATTGAAAATAGATGCTCTCCGTCTCAAATTATTTATCGTTTTTTGTTTTACACGTCTCTTAAGAAATACTCTCTTCGGATAAAAAAGAGTGTCCACTTAACCATTTGCACACTCCTTAAGAAAATACTAACTCCTCGAAAAAAATAGTAGGCAATTTGACTAAACTGCCCCTCATTAAATAAGTATTGGGATTTGATTACATAATACTGGAAAAAATCTGAAAAAACAAGGTTAATTCTTTCTTGATCTGATAAGTGTGAAAACTCTTTGACCCAAGAAAAATAGGCTAAGTGATCACTCTTTTTGATCTAGAGAGAGTATTAATTAGGAGGGTTATTTGACCTATTTTACCCTTATTTATGTCTAGGTTATAACCTTTCCCCTATTAAATGTTTACTCTATTTATGTGTTATCTCCAGTAATGATAAAATTCTACTAAGGGTAAAATGAGAAAAATTAATTATTGTGCCTTGAACTTCTAAAACGACAAATAATTTGAGACAAACTACTTATAGTAATCATGATAAATAATTTGAGACAGAAAGAGTAAGGAGTCGTTTGGTACGTGGTATAAACTAGAATATCCAACACTAATTTTGGCATTAATTTTGTACCATGTTTAGTAGAAGGTATAAATTTATCCTCACTTTTTCGAGAAATACGAGACATCTAAGTCATACAAGTAAAGAGATCTACTCATTGATAATAAAAAGACAAAAAGTGAACGAGAATTGGATTGATGATAGAATAGAATCTTGAGTCGCGAACAATGATTTGATTGCTGATGAATAAAGAGAATTCTTGATTCAGTTCTCCTCCTTAACGACAGAAAATAGGATTGATCAAATTCTATTAAGTTTAACTCATAGTTATTTTATCCCATCTCTCGGGATAAATTAATCTCAAAATTATAATTTCGAAGTAATTTCGTTCGCATATCAAACGACACCCGAAGTATTTACCGTGGAACCATAAAAAGGTTTGAAAATCCAAAATACAAAGAAAATGTGACTTTCGTAAATATTTCGGAATCTAAGGTGGAAAAGGAAACTTATTTGATTTCTAGTTCCAAACCAATTACGTAGTGGTACAAGTACAGTCAGTCTGCCTGTAAATCTAGTTTTCGAATTTTTTTGAAAGTGGACTAGATCTCGTAATCACAATTTCAGTCAGAGGTCACAAAATTGAATTTTGAACTTAAATTTTCCCTCTCAGAAAAAACCTTACGTAATACTGACAAAAATGAATATTTACACGTGGTACTATATGGCAATATGGTTATAACCCCGAGTAAAATGTCCTTTTCTACTTTTTAACACTTCACTCTTTTGCAGGCTTTTTCCAACTCCAATAAAATTTCAATCTAAGACAATCTGATAAAGGAGCAAGTCTTATAATTTACCAATTACAGTAAGTTGGCTAAAGTATTACATGAGTTTTCCATTTCTAACATATCTTGATAAAAACGCTTTTCAAAAAAAAAAGCCCAAACAGCCTATCAGATAAATCCACATTAGATTAATTCCAACTTAACCATCTCCTCTGTTGTCTTCTGTAACAGACCCTTTTCTTAGCAATGCCAATAATGGCGACTGAGGAAAACAATAACAAGTCTTCAAGATTCCCTTCAAATCTAACTCCATCACCCAAACAAAGAAAAAAAAACCCATTCACCAAATCTAGATGCATTGGCTCTTTCATTTCATAAAAATGAAGAGCCAGTACCATTAGAAGTATTTTACCCATATGACGAAAAAGATAAAAATAGTGATAGTTGAACGATATTTCAATTCTAAATGAAAGTAAAGGTGATTTTAGTAAGTAATTTTCAAAACGGATAATGGCCATATTTGTTCTTGTACTGTCATAAATAAGATATATCCTTTATTAGTTAAATATTTTTAATATATTCGTGTTTATCATCTAATTTTGAGTTGATATTTATGCTTCATCAGTTAAAATTCCCATAGCCTTATGAAGCAGTTTTTCCCAACTAAATCTACTGACTCATTTAAACTCTTTTAACTTTGACCGCCTGACCTACTAAAAATTACAAGCTGACATATTTACCATTATAACCTTCCAACCATTTTTAATATATTCGTCCTTATTATCTAATTTTAAGTTGATATTTATACTTCATCAGTTAAAATTCCCGTAGCCTTATGAAACAGTTTTTCCCAACTAAATCTACTGACTCATTTAAACTCTTTTAACTTTGACTGCCTGAACTACTAAAAATTAAAAGCTGACATATTTACCATTATAACCTTCCAACCACAATATACCTACTAGTTAAAATCCAATCAGATTAATACAAATTTACCATCTCCTCTGTAACTCTTTTCTTGGCAATGCCACAAATGGCTACTGAGGAAAACCATAACAAAACTTCAAGAATCCCTTCAAATCTAACTCCATCACCACAAAAAAACAAACCCATTTCACCAAATCAAGATGCATTGGCTCTATCATTTCCTAGAAATGAAGAACCAGTTCCATTAGAAGTATTTTACCCGTGTGAGGACGACAAAAACAATAACCTATTAAAGAGAAGATCTTCTAGATTTACTATTAACAAGTTCAGTACTAGTGCTGCTGCTGCTACTACTACTACAGACAAAAAAGACATGAAAAACAATTTGGAAAAATGTAAGGGCAAAAGTGTAAATTCAAGGAAATCAGAGGGTATAAAAGAAGCGGAATTGTCGAGGAAAAGGAAGTATAAGAATGAAGAAAAATTAGAGTTGTTGGCATTGGAGGAAAGCAGCGCGTCGGGTACACGCGCCACTAGTAAAAGAAGCGGTACGAAGAGGGAATTGCTGGCTTTGCTGACACCGAACAGCGGCGCGTTTAACACACGCGCCTTAAGGGGGAGTGGTTCAGTAAATGTAGGTCACAATTCATTAGAGTTGTTGGCATTGACGGAGAGCGCGTCGGTTACACGCTCCGCCGGCGGCACGAAGAGAGAATTGCTTGCTTTGGTCAAACCAGAGGGTAAGAACAGCGCGTCGGTTACACGCGCCGCCTGTAAGAAGAGCTGTACGAAGAGAGGAATGCCGGAGCCAAAGGAAAGCGCGTCGGGTACACGCGCCGACGGTGAGGAGGAAATGGGTGAAACCCCAAAATCGCAATCCAACTCTAATGGAGCTAAACTGGAGTTGTTGGCATTGCCGGAAAGCGCGTCGTTTCCACGCGCCGCCAGTAAAAAGTACGGCACGAAGAGGGAACTGATGGCTTTGCTGACACCAGAGAGCAGCGCGTGGAAGAAACGCGCTTCCGGGGGAAGTGATTCAGTAAATGTGGGTGGTCACGATTCCCGAGGATCTTGGAGAAAAGATTCAGTTTTTACTGAATCTCCTGAAACATCGGAAGTGAAGACTTTGAGATCAAGAAAAATACAAGTGAGTGTTAATAATAATAGCAGTGATGATAATAATAAAGGGTCAGATGTGAAAAGGAAAAAATCATCAGGAAAAAATGGGAGTGTTAATAATTCATCAGATTCAGCAGAGAAAAGTGTGAAGAAACAGAAGAGTAATGTATGTTTTATTGGGGAGCCAATACCTGCTGAGGAAGCTCAAGAAAAGTGGCAATGGCGTTACGACTTGAAGGTTGGTACATATTTGTTTATTTGAAACAGCCTCTCTGCCTCCCAAGGTAGGGGTAAGGTCTGCGTACACTCTACCCTCCGCAAGTGAGGTTTCGATGGGTATGTTGTTGTTGTATCACGCTATCTGGGCTAGCGGCCCACCAGCGCAGATATTGGATAAATCTGCCTGTGGACGGGCTCAATTGTGTGTTGCTTCAGGTTGTTAGTCCTATAAGCAAGTAGTGAGCATCCTATTGAGGATCTTGGTACGTAGTGTTTTACAGATCTTTGGTCTCATAAAAGGTTTCATCCTCGATACTGAGATATACCATGAGACCCATAAGTTGATTCAGAATCTTGCTATTAATTGCTTGGCCTAAAAAAAATGTAATCTTTTTCGATAAAGTAGGTTGTTTTCTTAAAATTTTCTATGACACGGGGGGACGTGATGGGAAGGGGAGGAAGAGGAAATGGAAACAGTGTAAATCGAGCTCACACTCACATGTGTTTGGAAGACTTGCACCAGTACAATGTGGGTTTTAGCTTTTCTTTTGGTCTCGAGTCGAACACAATTTTGTTCTCTGGAACCATGTGTGTTGGATTATGATCATGATGTGATATGAGCTTAAATGAAGAAATAGGGATGCATGTAGCCGACCGACTTGTTTGGGATTCAGGCGTGGTTGTTGTTGTTGGAACGACGTGTTTTGGTTGCCACTAAGAGGGAAATCAACAAAAGCTAGCTAATACTGAAACAACTTTGAGAATCCCTTCACGGAACTTATTATTGTATTCATTCCCCTTCTATCTTATTTGACTCCTAAATCACCACCCAGGCACCCAACACCTAAGGCCATTCCGATAAAGTGAACATAAATTAAACATAATATAAATATAAATAATAATATTAGAAGTTCGCTAGCAAGACTAAAACTTTATCACCTATGTGGACATTTTCCGCCATTGTGCCCATCTCACGTGATCTTCGCTCATTTTATCATCAATGTGTGCTACTCGCACCCTTTGACAAATATTGTCATGTTTAATCTTATCTAATCTTGCATGACCGCACATCCATCTTAGCATCGTATCTTTACAACGCTCATCCTGTGGATATGTTGGACTTAACGGCCCAACATTCACTACCATGTAACACTGCCGGTCTTATAACAGTTCTGTGGAACTTACCTTTCACTTGGTAGACATCACTTAACACTCTAGAGATTTATCCTGGTTCTTTATAGGAAGATGTGCATAGAAGTTCCGCTGAAAAGTATAAGATTATGTATAATGCATAAGTAGTTGGCTTTAGGATTTCATAAGCCAAAGAAGCGAATAATCACTTGAACCTTCTAGCAGCTCATATAAGCTAACTATTTTTATTGGCTATTTTAATTGATTACATTGTGCTCATATAAGCTAACTATTTTTATTGGCTATTTTAATTGATTACATTGTGCTCTCAGTGCTTAGCTGGACTATTTTGAATATCTAACCAACATGTAGTTCGTACAGAGAAGTACAGTGGCACCTCTCATTCCTGGTTCTTTATAGGAATATGTGCATTAATTTCATTGCAATGTATACAATGATACAGAACACGGAAGTGGTTGGCTTTAGGATGTCATAAGCCGTAATCACAGAAACCTTCTACCAGCTCCTATGAGCTAACTATTATTTGTTGGCCATTTTAATTGATTACATTGTGCTCTTAGTGGTTTTACTGGATTATTTTAAATATTTAAGCAACATTTAGTTCTGTGTCTGGCATACATGTCATTAAAGTTTGCTCATTTTGAATACAGATAAAAAGGTTTACTCATTCTAAATATAAATTTATATTGGCAATTGCAGAATAAAAAGACGCAGCGTCAAGGCTGGAAATTAAAGTGAGTGATACCATATGAACTTGTCCTTTTCGGTGGTAAAAATGTTGCCCTTTTCTAACCTTTTTTATATACTCGTAGCACGTCTTCACTCCTTAATTTTACGCTTGCTCATTATTGTAGTGCTGGTGAAGAAGATGAAATCGTATTAAATGTGGAATGCCATTATGCTCAAGCTAAGGTTGCTGGTTTCATTTTCAATATTGGGGATTGTGCATATGTAAAGGTAGTTATTATCTCTCCTTTTATAAGATCTTAGTCTCTGCAATTGTATTTTGGTTTATGCTTTTCGTCATAACCTATATTGTAGATCAAGGTAGCTAACATGACATCAGTGTTGTCAAAGGCGCGCTTAAAGCACGCTTAAGCTCTGAAGCGAGGCTCAAAACATGTTGAGCGCTTCGCCTCACTTTATGTGCGCTTTAGTGTCATCATCAAGGCTCTAAGACATACTATTCCTTGCCAATGAGCCTCTCTTGAAGAGATGACACAAATGACACAAGATAATTGATATTTCACTTTATCATAGTGTTTTTACAATTTCTTTGTCCATATATTTGTTATTCATGCTTATTATTATTAGACTTCGACTAGACATATATATATTTGTATTTTTGCACCATTGCGCCTTTTTTCATTAAAGCCCACGCTTTATTTGCATTTTGCGCTTAAAGCCCCAGTTGACCTTAGAGCTTCTTTGCGCTTTTCGCTTTTGATAACGCTGCATGACATTGGTTGAAATTGAATTGCGGGGCCATTTAAAAGCTAAAACTGTCAGAGAAGGAATACCTGTATTTATTTATTTTAGGTTTTGTAACATTTCCCTTCATGTGTGAGCCTATTCATGTTTTAGGGCTAAGCACGTGAAAATATTTTGTCGATGAGTGATAGTGAGACTTTTACCGAGAACTTTTGCCTACTCTGTAACTTTGTTGAATTGTGTGACTATCTCATCTAAAAGTAAAACCTATTAGCAGAGATTTTTATTTTTTAGATGTACGAGCTATCATGGTACAATTTCCATTTCATGTTATTTGTCTCAGTTTGACTAGGCACGGTGTTTAAGAAAAGTAAGAGGCTTTTGAATCTTATGGTCTTACACGAAAGCTGTGTTTAATGTACCAAAAATGCCATTTGGATTTTTGGAGTTAAGGAGTTACTTAATATAAAAATTGACATTTCTGTTTGAAACAGCCAAAAAAGAAAGTTAGACATATAAATTGATATGGACGGAGTATTAAACTTACTCTCATTGTAATAAACTTATGGAAACTATATGATGAAGCTATGGGAAAGAATGATAGGGCGTAGATTTAGAGACACTACAAAGATGACTAAGTATCAGTTTTGATTTATGCCCCTATAACAAATTCTACGAAGAAGATTGATGGAAATGTATCGTGAGAGAAAGAAAGATCTACACATTGTGTTCATTGACGTGGAGAAAGCATATGATACTGTACCCAGAAAGGTCATTTGGAAGAAAAAGATTTATACAGGTGAAACCAATTAGTTAGGAATTTATTTTAGTCATGCTTTCTAGGTGTCTTTTAGCCCAATTGGATATTCTTACTAGAAGGAAATATAGAAAACTTCTAGTACTTTTCATTTTTTTCAGGTTAATTTTGGCTTAAGATGAATTAAATTGAGAACACGGTCAGTGAGGATTCTTATCGCCGACCCCAACTTGTTTGGGACTCCGATGTAGTAGTAGTACATCCATGACAACATCAAAGGATTCTTTGTAACCACTTTGAAAACATTAGGCATGTTCATTGACTTCAGACAGTTAACGATCAAAAATGTTTGTAGCTTCTCTTCACACATGAGGTTGGAATCTTATTTTTTTAATAATAGTTATAGTTCATGAACTATTTGACATGAACTTACTATTACCAGTTCTCAAAAAGAAAAAAAGAAAAAAAAATATGACATGAACAAACTGTACTAGTATTTGGAAGGATAATCAGTATCTTTATTACAAACAAATACTTTAAACAGTTATAGTAGACTTACTAATCAGTATCTTTATTGCAAAGAAGATACTTTAAACAGTTTATAGTAGACGTTTTGAAGTGCTGGGTAGATTAAACATGCAATGGGGCAATAACAAGAATGCTGGTGCCTGGAATAGGAGAAGGTCAGCAAATTGAGGTGGTTGGAGAAGAATTCAGAATCATAGTGTTTTAGTTCCCATTCAATCAACGGATGTAAAGAGCAATTTGTCATGTCCCAACTCCATTGATAATACATGAAAGAAACGCTCAACACTCACAAGTGGTTAACTTGAAATGCTAGAAAAGTTATGAAAAACCACATGGAATGTAAAAGTCAATATTCAAAACCATTATTTTCGCCCATAGTGTATGGAGCTTGCCTATCTTCAGCGATTTGTACGAAGCAGGCTTCATACCGAAATTTGTAGGAAAGAGCTAAATGGAAAGTGCTAGTGATATTTTTATGTAGTTTAATGTAATAGTTAATAAAAATGCACAGCAGAAAGCGTAGGTGCACAAGCAAAACATACATGACTAGGGATGCATACAATTTCCGAGTGTAAGTTCCTCATCTGAAGTTCATACTCTGGAGGTCCTTGCTGCTCATAACGTGATATTGTCTCTGAATGATTCAACTTCTCTGATCCACTATCTGTATGAGGCGAAAGGAGATTCATGCAACATAGTTACAGTGAGAAGTTCGATGTCAGCAAATATAACTTGGCATTATTATGCTCCATGAAGTTAAATGTTTTCAGAAGACCTGATGTTTGAACTCAAATCGTTTTTTCAATTTAGAGAAGCTGACACATGTCTCACAGGGAAATTAGGGTCAGGTTTTAAAGTTTTCTTCTAATAAAAGAATTATTTTCAGAACTGCTGCAAAACATTGAGATTTCTTTGCCAGCTATGTGCCCTTTATGAATCACTCATCTGGCTATGTCTTGAAAAATGTTGAGCAATTCCTTTAGGGTGAAGGCAAGAAAAAACATATTGGCAGGATCTTAGAGTTTTTCAAGACAACAGAGGGGGACGATTATTTTAGAGTACAATGGTTCTTCAGAGCTGAAGATACGGTTTGTACTTTCTAGAGTGTTTTCTTTTCACTTTGTATTGTGAGCCCGTTTGGATTGGCTTATAAGTTAGCTTATAAGCTGTTTTCAGCTTTTTTGAGTGTTTGGCTAGCCAGCTTAAAGTCATTTTATGCTTAAAATAAGCTCAAAAAAATAATTGGACCCATTTAACTTAGTTTATCTAAAGCAGCTTATAAGCTGAAAACAGCTTATAAGCCAAAAAAAATAAGTTGGACTACCCCAACTTATTTTTTTCAGCTTATAAGCTGCAAACAGCTTTAAGCTGTAAGTCAATCCAAACGGGCTCTGTATACGTTGAAGCCCTTTTTTTTTTTTTCTAATTTATTCATTTGGACATTCTATCTACAAATAAATTTCAGGTGTTGAAAGGTGCTGCTTCTTTCCATGACCCAAAGCGCATATTCTATTCTACTTTAGAGAATGATAATTTACTAGACTGCATAGTTTCCAAAGTCAATGTGGTAGAATTACCAACCAGGGTATGATCCATCTTGATATTCTTTTCCTGTTGTTAAAATTGCTTTTCCATTGTTTGCTATTATTGACTACAGTGCTCTTACTGTTTCTTTTGCAATTTTGTCACTGCTGCAGCATGTGGATAGAAAGGATGTTCCACCTGCTCACTTTTATTACGACATGGAATACTGTGTTGACTATTCCACATTCCATACATTGCATAATGGTAAGTTATATTGATATGGATAATTTTGTAAATGACATATACCTTCTGTATTATTACAATAGGCAGCATACAATGCTCAAGACTTCTATTTGCAGTGGTTCAGGAACATGACTGTTCTATCCGTTATTTTGCTTTTAAACTTTGACTTTCATAAGAAAATTTCTATTGACATGGATTTATTTATACTTTAGTTTGTTGTTAACAATGAGATGTGAGCTGCATAAGTGCCATTTGTTTCTGAGAATAATGAGTAAGAAGTAAAGAACAAGTTATATGAGAAAGTGAGAATCTTATCTTAGATTCACAAAGAACATATTAAATCACAATAAGTCAGGTTGATACGTTGTGTGTACTTGGTCTTGTTTATAGACTACATAAAAGTATCGAGAATGGACAGCTATACTTCTCGTAACAGTTTGTAGCATGAAGCTTGTAATCATACCTATTCTGATTATATTTTCTCTATGGATATTAGTTAATACTTTGTTTTTTTTTTCATTTAAACTATTCAGTCAAGAGTTCCATTTCCCCTTCGCTGGTGGATGACGCTTCATATAAGCCTATTACTACATATCCTCTGGAGGTATTGCCAACTTGTGAACCTATGAAAGTAGAGTTGTCATTATTGGATCTATATGCTGGTTGTGGTGGCATGTCTATGGGGTTGTGCCTTGGTACCAAACTCTCTGGTCTTAATCTTGTGACGGTAATTTATAGAAATCTTACTCATTTCAAATTATCTTTTTAAGTTATGCATCTAAAAATCTCTCTCCTTTTTTTTTTTTTTTTTTTTTTTTTTGGGTAGAAATGGGCTGTTGATTTTAATAGGTCTGCTTGTGATAGCTTGAAACTGAATCATCCTCAGACACATGTAAGTTCTTTCTTTTTTGTGATAGGCATGAGAGATATTATCAATGTGTTTGAGCTTATATTCAATCATAGTTAACATTTTGGGATTTTTTCCTTTTTGGCGCATCAGACGAAATTAATTACGAGCGCTAACCAAAATATACAAGACCTATACATTGGTTAAGTATATTATATGTATATTTTGTGTATACATATGCATATTTATACATAATAATTAATATACTAAGCCTACCTATTTTCTTGCTATTATTCTTTTGAGTGTCCAAAGATGTAATTATCCCCAACATTTTTCTTAGGTTAGGAATGAAGGTGTTGAGGATTTTCTGGAGCTACTGAAAAGATGGGAGAAGCTAATTCAGTCGTATGGCTGTAGTGATTTCAAAACAAGCTCAAATTGTGAGCTAGATGAGAGAGATGAAGGTGAAAACAAAGATAAATCCCAAGCTGGTTCTAAAGCATCTTCGGGAGAATATGAGGTATTAAGATTAGTTGACATATGTTACGGGGATCCCAACAACAAAGGAAAATCTCGACTTCATTTTAAGGTATAAGCTTTTCTATCTTATTATGTTGGTTGTCCTAGTTTAATGGGCTAATAGTCAAATCCTAAAGTTAAAACCTTGGTTGTTTAAAGAGAAGCGGACCCAAATTGATGAATAAGGTTTACATTTTGACAAAATTAAACATCTTTAAGTTTTGTGGGTCAACATTCAGTACTGACCAGATAAACTGATAAAACACCCAAAAAACATGTATACACAACTGAGCAAGCCGACGAGGCTGCTATGATCGTACAAAGCCAACAGTAAATGTTGCAATAAATGCACTCCGTTCTTGTATTAAGTTCCTAGTCGTACAAAATTAATTCTCTACCTTTCTTCCATACCTTCAGCTTTTGAATATGGTACCAGAGCCTATTCGATCTCTCTAGCAATTGAAAATAATACCATCTGCTTTTTTGGTGAATATGGAGCAAAAGGAACAACAGACTTTTATATAGTGAAGAAAATAATGTTAGATGTATTGAGAAGTTCTTTTTTGTTTAATTATTTTGGCGTAAAATGAGGACACAAATATCCTTGGGATGGCCTACTTGTTACATGTGGTTGAGCTACTATTCACTTATACAAAATTTGGCACCACCTTGGTGTATCATCAATGAGACGAAATGATGATCCAAACAACAAAAAGTGATTGCTAGAAGTTTCCATAGTGGAGTTATGTTAATGTGGTGAGGTGATTGTCAGAAATCACGAGATTTAACTGCTGGAGGATGAAGTTTAATTCTTGATTTTCTGTATTGTTTATCTTTTGACTGTTTTATGCCACAAATTTTCATTCTTGATCTTAGCTTTGATATTGAGGATGCCTCTTTCTTCTTGTGGGTACTCTTATAGGTGCGGTGGAAAGGTTATAGTCCAAGTGATGATACTTGGGAGCCAATTGAGAACTTGGGGTATGTACCTGCTAGAATGCTGCTCCTTCCATCGTTTAATGGTATCTTTCAATTTTGGTTGGTCAAAAGAAGTTTGGTTAGCTAAAATTAGAATCACTGTTTCTCTTTCTGAATATCAAAGTTCTTAACACTCTCCTTTATCATATTTGGTTTTCGAAGAATCTTAGAAGTACCATCAGCTTTTTAAAGATAATGAACAGACAGGTTGATTTTCGCACTGATATTCACAAAAAGTTGGAAACCACAAATAATTAGTTAAATTCTGAAATGAGAGTTCAAGTGCAGGTCCACTTACTGTCGGATTGACTTTAGAGCAAGCAGGAAGTGTAATTTCTTGACATTATTAAATAACTTAAAGGATATCTGATTTTACAAACTAATTCTAGGTGCCGACATAATGCAATTTACCTGTTGGAATTTTGACAATGGCATGTTTTGAATGTTAATTAGCTATGATTGTGAATAATTGAAATAGAGAAAAGGAGTTTTCTGAGATTTAGAAAATTAAGATCTTTACTTTCTTCTATGCATTTTCATCACATCCTTAATTTCATGTGCAATCACTTATTTTGTCTCAGAAATTGCGGAGACAGCATAAAAGATTTTGTTAGAAGGGGGCAGCAATTGAAAATTCTGCCTCTACCAGTAAGTTACTTCTCTCCTATTGCATTTGCAATGATTTTCACTAAATGACATTGGAATCATCACCCCCCTTTAGTTTCCTTCCTGATTAATTTTTTATGCAGGGAGATGTTGATATGATATGTGGGGGTCCTCCTTGTCAGGGCATCAGTGGATATAATCGCCACAGAAATGTTGATGACCCATTGTCTGATGAGAAAAATCGTCAAATTATTATCTTTATGGATGTTGTGGAATTTTTACGGCCTAAATATGTGTTGATGGAAAATGTTTCTGACATATTGAGGTTCGATAAAGCATCTCTTGGAAGATATGCTTTAAGTCGTTTGGTACATATGAAATACCAAGCAAGACTTGGAACTATGGCAGCTGGTTGTTATGGTCTCCCACAATTTCGGCTGCGAGTTTTCTTTTGGGGTGCACTTTCGAGTGAGGTGGGTATATTCACTAAACATTAGAAAAAGATGGTATGTTGCCTGTTACCATCAGATTTACTGAATGAAAGGAATGATTATTTCTTCTCTAAAAAAGAAAATACTCCCAACCCTCAGGGGTTGGCCTGGTGGTAATTGGCTTGAGCCTTGGGGTGCTCCCTTTCAAGGTCTCAAGTTCGAAACCCACTGGGTGCAAACAATTTCTGAGGGCCATCGGACTGGGGTAAAACCCTGAATTAACCGTGGTGCACTTGCGGGAAACTCCTTGCCGAGGGCCTGTGCGCCCCCGGGATTAGTCGGGGCTCAAAGAGACCCGGACACCCGGTGCTTAATCAAAAAAAAAAAAAAAGAAATACTCCCTCCGGCCCAAAATAAGTGAATGTCTAGCACTTTTTCTTTGGTCTAAAGAAATGAATTTTTCAAAGCCTAAAGAGGATATTCCCTTCGTTTCAATTTGTTTGTCTGGTTTTGACTTGACACGGAGTTTAAGAAAGTAAAGAAGACTTTTGAATTCTACGGTCTTAAATTAAAGATATGTAGAATGTACCAAAATGCCCTTTAATATTGTAGTCTTAAACATGCCATGTGGAAAGTTGGAATTAAAGAGTTGCCAAAAAAAGGAAGGAGGCATTAGTTTTGAGACGGACTAAAAAGGAAAGTAAGACCACCAAATTGAAACAGAGGGAGTATTAATTAATTATTTCTGAAGTTACCTTCTCTCTAATGGGTTTTTTCAACTTCCAACGCTGACTTTTACTTTTAAGAAAAGTTTGGGTGAAGTAAAAAGGTAATGTTGTCAAATGACCCTTTGATTAGTGTAATTAATTAACTTTCTTAAGAGGTGTGCCACACCCCAAAAATTCACTTATTTTGGAGGGGAGGGAGGAGTAGAGATCTTAAACTGGATTTGGTATAAAAAAAATTCAATTCATGTTGATATGCTGGGCCATACTTGGTGATTATATCTGTGTGGTGTTCAATTAATCTCAATTATTCCTTCTTTTGTTCAGAGGTTGCCCCCATTTCCACTTCCTTCGCATGACGTGATTGTTAAATATTGGCCCTCACCTGAATTTGAGGTACCTTTTACATTTCACTGCCTTTTATTACCTGAAAACTTGCGTTATTCTTTCTATTTTCTGTATGTTGTAGGCTATTTATATACTGCTGGTCTGCATTTATTGAAGTTGATTTCCTTCTTGCAGCGGAATACTGTTGCTTATGAAGAAGGACAACTACGTGACCTTGAGGAAGCTCTTGTTCTTCGTGATGCTATATCTGATATGCCAGCTGTATGATTATTGTGTTTATTAGAGATCCTTTTTAATTTTGGTATATATTATGTGTTTATTTAGAAATTATCTTTCTAAGGGAATGATTGTTGTACTTTTTCTTAGGTCACATGGCATGAAACTCGTGAAGAAATGCCATATGAGATGCCCCCACAAACAGAGTTTCAGAAATACATAAGACTATCTAAACATGGTAATTTCTCTGTGGCCACTCGTTCTAAAGGCTTTCTCTTGCTAATAAAAGGATTTCTAATCCTTAGCTCATCCCTTTTACGTCTTCTCCTATCTTTCTCTTTTCGCCGTAACCAAACAATAGTGTAAAATTTTCCCAAAGTAAAATAGATCATATATTTTGTCCCTCTTTTTTTCTTTTATTTTATATTTTGTCCCTCTTTTTTTCTTTTATTTTTGCTATTTAAACCCTAGATCCACTTGTGGGATTACACTGGGTATGTTGTATTTTTGCTATTTAAACACATGAGAAGTTGCATTTTAAGTTTACGAGCTGAATGCTCATCCTTATATGTGGAAATGATTCCTTGTAATCTCTTCAGAGATAATGAGTTGTTCATCAAGTGGAGTCACGGAAACAAAAGAACCTGTTTTGTCTGATCATCGGCCTTGCCAATTAAACGAGGACGATTACTTGCGAGTTTGTCTAGTCCCACATAGAAAGGTTTGACGGTAGTTGTATTACTGAAAATAAGTTTTTCAGATGTTTGCTCTTTCTAATGCATTTCAATTGTAGGGAGCGAATTTCAGAGACCTCCCTGGTGTAATTGTGGGAGCGGATAATGTGGCTCATCGTGATACAAATGAGCCAAAAGTCTTACCAAATGGAAAGCCCATGGTAGGCAATTTCTTATTGCTGTTCTGTTAAAAGTACTGACTTAGGGTGTGTTTGGTAGGCAAGAAATTGTTTTTCAGGAAAATAAGTGGGTTTCTTACTTATTTTCTTGTGTTTGATATGTAAGCAAAACATATTATCCTAAAAGCATTTGTATATAATCTAGAAGAATACTGTAGAAGATGTGGGTGGGGGTAGGGGTAGGGGTAGGGGTATGCAGGGGCGAATCTATGTATAAAAAATGGGTCACGTGAACCCATGGTCACTTGACTAAACTCGGTATATTATGTATACAACAACAACAAACCTAGTATAATCCCACAAGTGAGGTCTGGGGAGGGTAAGATGTACGCAGACCATACCTCTACCTTTATGGGATAGAGAGGCTGTTTCCGATAGACCCTCGGTTCAAAAGAAAAATAATCGATGCCGAAACGTAGGAAAGAAAAAAAGGGACACCAAAATAGCAAAATGAACAAAATAAATGCAGTAACATATATCAATACACTGCTATATGCAGATGATGCTCTGGTCTTTTGTGAAGCTGAGGTATTACAAGTCAGGCATCTGAGGGTTATTCTTACCATTTTTGAAGGTATTTTTGGGCTGCATGTAAACTGGCACAAAAGCCATCTTTTTCTAGTGAATCAAGTTGGGAACCTACTGGAGATAGCTGAGAACTTAGGCTGCCAAGTGGGATCTCTGCCCACAAAATACCTGGGCCTGCCCTTGGGTGCTAAAAACAAAGAATTGGAAATTTGGTGTGAGGTGCTGGAAAAACGTGAAAGGAAGCTGGCTAAATGGAAGAATCAATATCTATTTTTGGGGGGCAGAGTGACGCTGATAAAATCTGTGATGGATGGTCTTCCTTCTTACATGATGAGCCTATTCCCAGTCCCAAAAAGCATTGAAAAGAAGTTTGACCAACTGAGAAAAAATTTCCTCTGGCATGGTAACAAAGAAAAGAAAGGTCATAATCTGGTGAATTGGGATGATGTGACTCTTGGTAAAACTCAAGGAGGTTTGGGGATAAAGAACTTAAGTATACATAATAACTGTCTACTACTTAAGTGGCTATGGAGATTCTGCTTTGAAGATAGGGCCCTCTGGAAAAGATTCATTCCACAAAAATATGGTCTTCTAAATCAGTGGACCACTTTAGAAGTTGATGGAACCTTTGGGTGTAGTGTATGGAAGACAATTAGAAGGTTGTGACCCTTGCTAAATAGTAAAATGCACATAAAAGTGAGGAATGGACTAAAAACAAATTTTTGGAATGAAAAATGGATAGGAGATACTAGTCTAAAAGAGATGTTCCCAGACTTATACATCATAAGCCTTCAGAAAAATGTCACTGTCTTTCAATTGTTGAGCAATCAAGGGTGGAACTTGATTTTTAGATGAGCCTTGAACGATTGGGAAATAGATAGAGTAACAAACTTGCTTCAGATTTTAGGTACCTTCCAGAGCACCTCAACTGGCCCTGATAGACCTGTTTGGGAGCTGCATAACAAGGGAGATTTCACAGTAAAATCTTGTTATTGGAACGTGAATAGCAATCAGTTAATGCTAGTAGACTGGCCTTGGGAACTAATCTGGAAGGTCAAAGTTCCTCAAGGTTGCCTGCTGTACATGGTTGGTGATCAGAAGAGCATGCCTAACTCATGAAGTTTTACAGAGAACAGGTACTCAGATTTGCTCAAGGTGTTTTATGTGTGGACAAGAAACAGAGATCAATGATCACCTGTTCCTACATTGCAAAACAACTGTAAATCTGCGGAACATGTTCTTATGTTTACTTGGAGTGAGTTGGGTCATGCCAAAGACCACTTTTGAACTTTTGAACAGCTGGAAAGGAGTTGGTAAAAGACGATCTAAGGAGAACTGGTGGGTGAATATACCAGCATGCATCTGGTGGACACTATGGAAAGAAAAGAATGCAAGATATTTTCATGATAATGGCAGCAGCACTCAAAAGATCAAGATGAAGTGCCTTAGTTTATTTTTGGTGTAAACAGGATATGGTGGGGGAAGTAGAATCTTTAGTTGATTTTATAGGACATCTGTAAGCTCTAGTTTTTTTTGTTGTTTCAGGGTAGTTTCAGCCTACCAAGGGATGTAAGATTATACCTCATCATCATATGATGAGTTTTTTGTGTGAATACAAAGTTACCTTTTACTAAAAAAAAAAACATATCTCAATACACATTAGCAAAAAAGAAACTATACGACCACCCTAAATCATACGATAACGACTCTATTACCTACGATATAATCCTTAAAATATATCTAATATTAACTGAAGGAACACATAGTCAAACTGGTCTGAGTGGAGCATTGGTTAGGTGCTGGGTTTAATCCCTTAAGGTTGTGGGATCGAACCCTACTAAATGCACTTTTGCGTCTTTTTTTTCTAAAAAAAATTTTAAGCAACCTTTAACGTTTTTTATATCTTATCTTAAAAGCAATGGCGAACCTATCCTCTTGAAATTCTGGATTCTCCTCTGGGGGTATGGGTGGTGGGGATAGGGGCTACTGGGTTGAGGGTAGGGAGGACACGATCAATGTGGAATGCCCACTTGTGGAACTTATATCCCTACTTGTACTAGGAAAGTCATTTTTCTCATTTTTAAGGAACATATTTTCCTAGAGAAAATGTTTTCCAAAACATTTTGACGCAACCAAACATGGGAAAATTGAAAAACATTTTCTAGAAACTGTTCTCTGCCATACCAAATACACCCTTATTATGATGAATTTGTAGCTTATGGTACCTACAAAATAATGTATCATTCTTGCTAATCGGAATCCTGCTTCTGAAATATAGGTTCCTGATTGTGCCTTCAGTTTTGAGCATGGAAAGTCTAAAAGGTTATGGTGCTTTCTCAGTAGCTTGTCATAGTTCGTTCTTCAATAACATCCAATAGACAACTAAATGTTTTTTGGATTGCAGGCCATTTGCGAGATTGTGGTGGGATGAAACAGTAGCAACATTAGTCACGTTTCCTAATCATCGTGCACAGGTACTTTGTTGTGTTATTGTTGCAATCAAATATGCGACGTAAAGCTTGTCGGCTTTTCTGAGCTTTCAGTATTGTTCAGGCTATCTTACACCCAGAGCAGGATCGGGTTCTGACCATACGAGAATATGCAAGATTGCAAGGTTTTCCAGATTTCTATAGGTTTACTGGTACTCTCAAGGAAAGGTATCTTGTTTGCTGATGAAAAAAAGTTTTAGTAGCTTGTCGATTTCAATTACTAATTAAAGATCTTAAGACATGGAAAAGAAAACATATATTTAAGTTGCAGCTTTCATACTTAAGTTCAAGTCTAACTGCCATCAATTATTAAAAATAATAATAAAAAAAAATTCCACATACTTGATCTAAGAAAAGAGTTGGGCCCACATGCAATGGGAAGTGCTGTTGACGTAAAATAAATAAATGTCTCTCGATCAGTCTATAAGCTTTTAGATGAGGTGGTCATATAACTCAAAAATTATGATTTATGACCAACATGTGATGCAGAAAATTTTGGTGTATATAACCAATTCCTTTTCGTATAGAATTTTGAAGGAAAATAAAGTAGGCTGATCATTACTACATTGTAAATGTGCTAACCTTAAATTGTGGAATGAACGTAATTCCACTGTACATCATTTGAATCTCTGTGAAGTAGTTGCGGTTGATTCCTCCTAACACGTTAATTTGATGCCATTTACATGATCATATGGGTCAAACTACTCAAGGTATTCTTTGCATCTTCTACCTTTATAAATTGGTTTTCATAGTGTTTTTCACTTTGGTGTAGGTATTGCCAAGTCGGGAATGCCGTAGCAGTTCCTGTTGGGCGAGCGCTCGGGTATGCACTTGGACTTGCCTATCAGAGGCTAGCTGGAAATGAGCCTCTTATTAAATTGCCATCAAATTTCTCATTCTTAACGCCTCCGATTGATGACATTGTTGTCTTGCAAAATTGAATGCATATTCATCATTTTTTTACTACATTGGTGATTTCGGAGCTACTATTGTTCATTAGCCAGATTATTCCATTTTCTTGTATGAACTGTGATTGAGCTGTTTGGGGCTGCGTACAATAGACCCTTGTGGTCCGGTCCTTTCCCGGACCCCGTGCACAGGTGGAGCTTAGTGCACCGGGCTGCCCTTGTAACTGTTAACTGTTATTGAGCTGAATGGATGCTGAAATTGATTCGATAGCTTGCCCAAACAAGATCAGGATTTGGCTTTAGTTGATTGACTGTGTTGATCAATGAACTACAGTAACCTTTTATGTAATCCTGTTTTCATACATTTATAGATTCTCCTTTCGAACAGTGCATTTTTATATTTGCAGTCTTAGTTTTTTCCTTATCCTAAGTTTTATGAATATATACTACTGTCAACCCTCTCTAAGGCGTCATTTATCTAGATATTTTTTGGCTGCTATAACAAAATGTTGTTATAGAAAATATATAGTAAAGCATAACATGGTGAGTCCGTTCCAAAGAAAACTTGGTTGTTACAGTCAAATGTCATTATAGAGAATAACTATTATACAGAGGTCTGACTATACTAATTTACATCTAATAATTTATGTGGGAATGAAGTCTTAAATATGCTATTGTTGTAGAAAGCTTGATACATCAAGGTTCATTTGCGCCGTATGGATTTTTCTTGTTACAACTATTTATGGTTTCGAAAAAGGTTGAAACATAAAGCAAACATCGATTTATTTGGTGTAAACACTCGGTGCTGTGTAAGTTTTTACGGAAATGTACTTTGGAGAAGGCAACTTTTTCATAAGACCGATTTTTTTTTTTTTAATAAAAAAATCAAAATATCTTCTAAAAAGTTAGTTCCTTTTTCTTTTTCCTAAATTGGTCATGGAAGGCCTTTCCCCCCTTTTGATTGTACCATGGATAAATTGAAGAGTTTAGAGTTGAATCCTGGATAGCTTACGTAGCAAATGTTATTTTTGCTTTCTCTGAAAAATAATTAAAAGGGCATAGAAATATACTCCAAAATTTAAAATTTACAAGGATAGAAAACGTCAAATTTAAAACTCATACTGTCAAAATGAAAGGCTTATACATAAACCGACATTACAACTAGCATGATTTCCAAAGTCCCCCGGCCCCAACCCCCCCCCCCCCCCCCCCCCCCGCGCCCGGTATCTATTGCCCCAAACTTTGGTCTGATGATAAGAGTGCAATTTGTGATGTGTGGGGATTAAGCACAAGTTACTGGTCCGAATCGAACTTTGCTGCAAACAAATTCCTTGTATTTAAGCCAACAAGGGCCATTAGCCCTCAGGAATTTCTTGGTTATTTAATAAGAGTTAATGTAAAAACATACATATCATTTTTTCACGAGTTTATATCTCGATTATCTATTGTTCTCTTTATCTAATTAAATTATTACTCTCTTTGTATTAGAACACACCTCGATGCTGAGTTGGTCAAATATTTAAGATCAATCGACAACAGGCGCGTGAAGGCGTACTCAACATCGAGGTTTTTTCTAATACAAAGGAGTGATGTTTAGGTAGATAAATATAGAAGGGAAAATAACCTAACAATACCTATTTAAGACTCTATATTACAAAATATGAGAATACTTTTCCTTATTTACGAAACATATCAATAAAATTACAAAGTATACCAGATTTAGGCTTAATGGGATACCCACGATTTTAGGCTTTTTTTAAGGAAGAAAATCTGATTTTAAATGTGGACTTTATTCTAGGATAGTTACCATTCAACTTCTTCTTCTTTTTAAAAATATTTCTCTCCCCTCCCGTATGATAGACACCATTTTCATACCTAAAATCCATCTTCTCTCCTAGTATAAATTTTCAAACTAATATTACAAAGTATTTTTTATTACTAACTTGTGTATTAATTGTATATAAAAATTGATTTGCATCGTCTATATATGATCATTGTGTGTTTTGAAAATCTATATAAATTATATAAACTGTAGTTTTAAAAAATGTTGAAAACATATATACTTTCTCATAATCTATACATACTTTGATCAGGTTTTATACAATTTATATGTACTTTACCATAATCACAATATACATACAACTTTTATACATATTTCATACGTAGAAATTACAACGAATTTATACATATTGCATACAACAATTAATATATATTTATTTTCTGTGTATGAACTTTGTATGGAATCTGGTTTATATCAATTACAAGTTTATTATGCATACTTTTCTCAAAATTTATACATATTTTAATTAGATTTTATACAATTTATATGTACTTTATAATAATCAAAATACACATACAATTTTTATACATATTTCATATATAAAAATTATAAGAATCTATACAGTTATTCATATTGCATACGAAAATTATACATATATGTTTTTTGGTGTTTGAACTTTTTACATAAAAATTACCGATTATAATGGACTTTTTGAGTAAAAGTTGGAGAAAATTAGGTAACAATATCTCTTAATTTTGAATGGTGAGAGAAAAGTGAATGAAAAAAGGAAGAAAAAGTTGGAGAAAATCAGGGAAATATATCTCTAAATTTTGAATGGAGAGAGAAATGTGGATAAAATAAGTAAAACAATTTCCTTACCTTATTTAATGTGTTTTATTTGGTTCTTTTTAATTTACCTAATTCGTATAGATTTTGTAACAAGTCTATCGATATATTTTGTTAATTGAAAAATATCGTCATGTTATGTAAATATACCCTCTTATCATGTACATATATGTATTTTGCCCTTAATAGAATAATAGATAGTTAAAGGTATAAAACTCCCGAAAAGGTTATAATTTAGGAGTGCTTTTGACCATTAACTTTTTCAATAAGTTAGTCCCTATACTTGTTCCAACTAAATACCTCTGTTTGGTAAAAATACACATAATAAATCCACAGGAGGAAGAAAGAATCATACCGTAGCTTTTATCAGAAAAGTGAAAGACCATAGAAATACAGCATCATCAGTCTTTACAACCACTATACAAAACTTGGCTCCTTTAATATTTTCTCAGAGCTTAAGAAGTACTCAAAAAAGAGACTAAAGAATGAAAATACAAAGCAAGTAATTATACATATCTTCCACAAGTCACCTTCTGCAAAATTGACAAACAGTCATAATATGACCTACTCTGTCGATGCGTCAGGTTCCAGCTTTGGTACAACAGCAGATGACAGTTCTATATGACAAATGCGTGCAGCGCCTATAAGCGGCTCTGGCAACTCATCAGGGGTGTTGCCCTAGTCGAAAATTTCCAAAACATCATTCGTTGTGACATATACAAACACTTAATAAGAAGTTATATCTTGTATACAAATTTCTCTCACAAATAGTGTATACTTGGTAAACTTATTATTAGTAAGGAAAATTAATCAACTATGAACCATGAACATACATAGAAACATGGACTATCAACAAAAGTAGTCTTCCTACTGTACCTACCAAAAGTTCAGCTTCGAATCTTAGAATTCATAACTATTAGATAATCCTTCTTAGTCTAAACAATTGTTGCTTTCATTCTTATATGTATGTCCATATTATACAGAAAGTTCCAAAAATTCCCGATGAAATGTACTTTTAGATTATCTGTCCATTTTTAATTAATTCAATGAAATCTTATAGATAATGGTCTCTATCTGTATACCTGTACAACAAAAGCCATGTCAACGACTAGTGATGTAATTACGCCAATGACAAGCCCCATTACTCCATTTGCCACAGTGGAAGAACCAACATCGACGTCAATCTACATAATAAAAGAAACACAAGAATCAAATATGACACCTTAATTCTCTGATCTGTATTATGGAGTTGTGTCTCTATGTAGATAACTGCCAGTGTTAGAGAAATTGCATTTTATGATATTGAACCAAGATGGGCTTATATTGTTACACTCCATAATAATCCGTGCTACTATATTAAAATAAGAAAGAATGAGTTAAGAAGGTTCAAGGAAAGTTAATCGAGTTAGTAAGAATATCGTTATATATATGGTTTTCTTAAGTATCCCAAGGTGACACGGTTACCTAAAGGATTTGAAATCACGCTATGAGTATGTATATGAGGTAATGCGAGTGACCTTTTAAAAGTATTTGATATTATTAGTAACGATATAGAGGATGGACAAAAGATATGAATATACTTTTGCGATTGGAGTTTCGTCGAAGCTTTGTGAGTTCTCTAGTTATGTTTAAGGTTATTGTGATTCTCCGGACCCTTCGAGATGCGTATATGGATTTTTATGGATGTATATAAGTGTGTATACATATGTATAAGAGGTTACATGAGGTTGGGAGAGGACTAGAAGTTAAACGAAATGAATCGGAACAACCTCAGAAAAATCTCGGACCCGATTTTAGCCTATATTGTAGGAGGCATATCTTCTAGTATATAATGAGTTTTAAGGTGTTTCAAAAGGCTAAAATTAAGTTCATCGAGTCTAGTTTACAACGCAACAAACCGCTCGTCCAAATAATATCGGGATAAGGAGATATGGACGATGCAAGTTGGATTATTAAGTGGGGATTAAGACTTAAATGTATACAAATTTTGCACTAGTGGCCGTGTGGGCCCCACTACCACATGACAAAATCAGATTTTTGCCATACTTTAATGGGGGAAACGTTCAAGACAATATTGGGCAGAAAAATGGTCTATTTTGTTTACCAAAGTTGCATGCCACAACTCACTTCCCAATCCCACAAAGTGAACAAAAATCTGCCCATTATTTTAAAGCCATGTTTGGCCGTGTAGAATAATGAAATGGTCAAAGATTCTTGACCCAAGTTAGTGTGGTACACATGGCCAAAACATGGGGGGAATACATAATGTGAAAAATCTGATTCACAATCAACTCACAAGTTCATTTCAACACTTACAAACTAAGAACACTTAGAGAGAGAAGGGAGCTCTCGGCCAAGAACTAGCCGAGAGTGAGGTCCAAAAATTTGCTCCAAAATTTCAGTCTTCTCCATCTAATTTACTCCTCATCTAGTGTATAAGAAGGTGTGTTAGTTGTTTAAGAGAAACAAGAAAGTGAAGCACCCAAATAGAGTTGAAAATTCGTTCAAGGGAAGCACAAGATTGAAAGGTAAGAATGTTTGTTGTTTCTTGTGTTGCATGATGATGTATAGTTCATACATGTTGTTGTTGGATGGTGGTTATAGTTGAAGTAGAGAGTGAGCCGTGTGAGAGGTGAGTTTATGACTGATTTAATTGTGCATGTATTGTTAGTGAATTGAATATGTATCAACATATGTAAATGAACAAAGATTGTGGGAGTTTGGTTGTGATGTTGCATGTTGGCTATTGGACTGTTTTTGCTCGAAATTAAAATGAATCATGTGTTGAAGATTCTGATGAAGTCATGCTTAATCTTGTTGAACATGTATTGGAAATGAATTGAATGCATTGTAGTTGGATAAACGAATGAAAATCATGAAGTTGGAGTAGTTGTGATGAAACCGGGTAGGGGGCTGTTTTGGACGAATTCATGGACTGTTTTGGGCTATAATTTGATTGTTGTTGTTGTGGACATTGTAGTGTATTGTATGCATGTTTAATATGTAAATTAAGGTGTTCAAGAAACGAATTATGTTGAGGGGTAAGGGCAGTCCAAAAACCGTGGACAGTTTTAGGGATTAGAAGTGAAATTGTGTGTGTTGAATGTTGGTTTTTGTTGCAAACGTGTAGTGAATGTAAAATGCCATGATTCAAGTTAAAACTGAACTGATTGTGGGCTGTTGTAAGAGTGAAGATGATGCTAAAACAGTTCCAAGATTTCATGAAGGTAAAGTCATGAAAAGTGTTGTGTTGTTGCAAGTTAAAAATTGGAAAATTGCTAAGTAAGAATGGAAATGATGTGTGTGTTGGGTTGCCCTGTGTATGAGACTGTTTTGGGTGGTGTAGGGACTGCCCAAGTTCCCTAAGTCATGCTTAAACAAGTTTTGATCAATATATGAAAGAACGACTAGCCATGTTAGCTTGTAACGCTAGTTGGGTTAAATGCGAACGAAACGTCGTTTAATTGTTAGAAAGGAGTTGTGAATGTCACAATACGTGTTGAATGCCCTTGTAGACTAATTGTAGTTCTTCACATCTTGATATAGGATAAGTGTTTTTGGGCAGCAAGTACAAGTTAGAATACAACTAAACGCAAAAGGTATGTAAAGCCTATTCCTTCTTTCTTTTGGCATGTCCTAGACGTAAGTATGAAACGATATGAACCTTGGGGTAAATTCTATTCTCTAGTTCCATGCATGACTTATGATTCTATATTTCCTTAATGCTATTGTCACAAGCCTACTATATGATTGACTAATGAATGATGTATAGAAGTTCCTACTCTTAAAGAATTGCACAACTAGAGACATACTTGACTTTCACAAGCTATACCATGTTGAAGCGATATACGTACATGAAATCTGAAACGTTTCTTGTAATAGTTTGTATGAGACTTAAGATGAACTGAATATGAATATTATTTTTACACTTTAGAGCTGGTTAGTTGCTTATCCACTGAGTCTCAAAAAGATGAATTGCATATATGTGGTTGCTATTTATTCTGCTCGTGCTTACCGCTATATCCTTCACTGAGTCCCGGGCCAGGACACGTTCTCGTGCGCATATTTACTATATTAATCACCGAGTCCCTCACTAAAGGGCCGGGACACGTTATATATCTATGTATATGATGATATGATGACATGATGATATGGAGATGGTGGCCAGGAGGGCATATTCCCTATTACCGAGTCCCTTATTAAAGGGCCGGGACACGTCTATGTTTATGTTTATGATGCTATGATTTTAATTACCGAGTCCCTCATTAAAGGGCCGGGACACGTTATATATGTTATATACAGAATGATTTTGCAACTTTGATTACAAAACTCTATAACGATATTGATATGAGAATGATACAGATGAAATATGTCCAAAGGCAAGTTTTATGAATTTCTGATTGCTGCATTGGGTCCTACATACTTTGTCTCCTTATGAGTCTATTACTACATTTCATGCTTTACATGCTCAGTACATATTCCGTACTGACCCCCTTTCTTCGGGGGGCTGCGTTCATGCCCGCAGGTACAGACGCTCGTTTCGGAGATCCGCCAGCTTAGGACACTATTTCGGCTATTTTGGACTGCTCCTTTGTTCCGGAGCTAGCTTGTGGTATAACTCCCTTATGTTGTATTCGTAGGTGTTTATTTGGGTATGGCGGGGCCCTGTCCCGCCACATAATACGGTCATTACTCTTAGAGGTCTGTGGACATCGGTGTGGGTCTGTTTGTAGTTGTTGATGCGTTTTATGTCTATGACTTATGTTTGGGGCGTACCCATTCGTAATGGCAGCCTTGTCGGCTCGCACATGTATATGTTGTTCTGTTGGCCCTGTGTGGCCTTTGTTGGAATTTGCTGTGTACAGGGTTATTTTGGATAGTCCGAAAAACAAAGGAAACTCTGCCGAAATTTTCTTTGAAAATCTTATAAATTTGAAACACCGCCTTGTCGGCTTCTGTTATATACCTGGATGTGTTTGATATAATCTAAGGCAGCGTTTGATATTTGTGTCAGTATAAGTCATCTGTTTGCCGCCCGGATTTGTGATTGTGTTCGGGTGCCCAATTCGGGCACTTGTCACGGCCCACGGGGTTGGGTCGTGACAGAAGTGGTATCAAAGCGGTCAAATCCTCGGAGTGTCCACAGACTGTGTCTAGTAGAATCTTGTTTATCGATGTGTTGTGCACCACGTTTATAAACAGGAAGCTACAGGACATTTAGGGTGTTTCCTTTCTTGAAATCTTAGATCGTGCGATAGAGCTGTGCTATTAGGATGACTCTGTTCTGATCAGTTGTTGTGTTTTTCTTTCAGTGATGCCTCCGAAAAAGGCAACGGCTGCCCAGAAGAAAAAGGCGGTGGTAGGAGAGACTAGCCGGGCTCGAAAGGGTACTCGGACCCTTGCTCAGATAATGCGTGATATTGCGCCCCGGCCAACAGACTCTGCTACGTCATCATCATCAGAGGAGTCTGGAGCACCAGCCGCTGCCATTAGGGATCAAGGGACGGCTTCACCATTGACTCCAGAAGCTCCAGCGCCCGAGCCTCCAGCTCCTCAGCCAGGGGCGGAGGATAGGACATTGAGGGAGGCTGTACAGTTATTGACTACTTTGGTAGCGGGACAGGTTCGCAGACGCGGGCAGAGAGATTATGATGATGATGACAGGCGTGATAGCCTGAGGGTTCGTGATTTTCTGACATGCCGTCCCCCAGAGTTTTTCGGGTCTAAGCCCGAGGAGGACCCCCACGACTTCATTCGGGGAGTGCGGCGCTCATTGGATTTGGTCAGGGCTTCAGAGACCGAGTCCGTTGAGTTAGCCTCGCACAGATTACGAGATGTTGCTGCCAATTGGTATGAGTCTTGGGAGCTGTCCAGAGGTGAGAGGGCTTCCCCAGCTACTTGGGATGAGTTTGTGACTGCTTTTCTCCGCCACTTTCTGCCCCCGGAGTTACGGCGGGCACGGGTTGATAAATTTTTACAGTTGCGGCAGAACGGCCGGAGTGTTCGCGAGTATAACCTGGAGTTTGATTCTTTGGCTCGATATGCCCCTGCTATAGTAGCGGATATGGCTGACCGTATGCACCGGTATGTGATAGGATTGGACCGCTACTTGATTGACGGTTGCATGGCGATGGCGTCACAGACAGATATGGATATCGCCCGGTTACAGGCCCATGCCCAGGGTATGGAGGACCGATACAGGGCCGATTATGCTGGTAGGGATCAGTCGGGCAGAGATCGTGATAGGAGACCGCCCAAGCGGGCCAGGTCAGCTGGGTATTTTGGTGAGTTTCGGGGCGGGCAACCCCAACAGCAGCATAATAGCTACCCTTCTCAGCCGGCACAGAGTGAACCTCCACGATTCACTGGTAGGAGGTTTGATAGCACAGGGTATTCGGAAGCTGGTCAAAGCTCCATGACTTCAGGTTTCCAGATGCACAGGGATTCAGGCCAGGCGAGGCCATCTATACCACAGTGCCCTCGATGTGGCAGGCGCCATCTGGGGGAATGCCGCCGCATTACTGGTGCTTGTTTCTCTTGCGGACGTCAAGGCCATACTATGAGGGAGTGTCGATTTGGGGGTGGTGCAGGTGGTGCAGCTCAGCCTACGGGATCAGTTGCTGGTTCTTCTTCTTCAGTTGCCATGCGTCCTATGGGACAAGGTATTCCGATACCAGCAGGCCGTGGCAGAGGCCGTGGAGGGGCTTCCAGTTCTGGCGGTCCTTCAAACCGCTTATATGCTTTAGCTAGCAGACAGGATCAGGAGGCGTCGCCAAATGTGGTCACAGGTATACTATCGATTTTCTCCCGAGATGTATATGCATTGATAGACCCAGGATCCACACTGTCATATATTCACCCTTTGTTGTAAAAAAAAAAAAAAAAAAAAAAAAAAAAAAAAAAAAAAAAAAAAAAAAAAAAAAAAAAAAAAAAAAATATATATATATATAGGGATAAATTATGACGAGCTTATAGTAAAAGGAGTAGTAGTATGATTAAGATGAGAGTACGGAGGAAAATGAATTGTGACGGATGTGAATGTATTGGTAAGACAGGCTGTGAGGTAGTGAAGGATAAGATTTACTAGGAAGGGTAAAAGGTTAAGTATGCTTATACAACACTAATGTAACATTCGAGGACGAATGTTCCTAAGGGGGGAAGAATGTTACACTCCATAATAATCCGTGCTACTATATTAAAATAAGAAAGAATGAGTTAAGAAGGTTCAAGGAAAGTTAATCGAGTTAGTAAGAATATCGTTATATATATGGTTTTCTTAAGTATCCCAAGGTGACACGGTTACCTAAAGGATTTGAAATCACGCTATGAGTATGTATATGAGGTAATGCGAGTGACCTTTTAAAAGTATTTGATATTATTAGTAACGATATAGAGGATGGACAAAAGATATGAATATACTTTTGCGATTGGAGTTTCGTCGAAGCTTTGTGAGTTCTCTAGTTATGTTTAAGGTTATTGTGATTCTCCGGACCCTTCGAGATGCGTATATGGATTTTTATGGATGTATATAAGTGTGTATACATATGTATAAGAGGTTACATGAGGTTGGGAGAGGACTAGAAGTTAAACGAAATGAATCGGAACAACCTCAGAAAAATCTCGGACCCGATTTTAGCCTATATTGTAGGAGGCATATCTTCTAGTATATAATGAGTTTTAAGGTGTTTCAAAAGGCTAAAATTAAGTTCATCGAGTCTAGTTTACAACGCAACAAACCGCTCGTCCAAATAATATCGGGATAAGGAGATATGGACGATGCAAGTTGGATTATTAAGTGGGGATTAAGACTTAAATGTATACAAATTTTGCACTAGTGGCCGTGTGGGCCCCACTACCACATGACAAAATCAGATTTTTGCCATACTTTAATGGGGGAAACGTTCAAGACAATATTGGGCAGAAAAATGGTCTATTTTGTTTACCAAAGTTGCATGCCACAACTCACTTCCCAATCCCACAAAGTGAACAAAAATCTGCCCATTATTTTAAAGCCATGTTTGGCCGTGTAGAATAATGAAATGGTCAAAGATTCTTGACCCAAGTTAGTGTGGTACACATGGCCAAAACATGGGGGGAATACATAATGTGAAAAATCTGATTCACAATCAACTCACAAGTTCATTTCAACACTTACAAACTAAGAACACTTAGAGAGAGAAGGGAGCTCTCGGCCAAGAACTAGCCGAGAGTGAGGTCCAAAAATTTGCTCCAAAATTTCAGTCTTCTCCATCTAATTTACTCCTCATCTAGTGTATAAGAAGGTGTGTTAGTTGTTTAAGAGAAACAAGAAAGTGAAGCACCCAAATAGAGTTGAAAATTCGTTCAAGGGAAGCACAAGATTGAAAGGTAAGAATGTTTGTTGTTTCTTGTGTTGCATGATGATGTATAGTTCATACATGTTGTTGTTGGATGGTGGTTATAGTTGAAGTAGAGAGTGAGCCGTGTGAGAGGTGAGTTTATGACTGATTTAATTGTGCATGTATTGTTAGTGAATTGAATATGTATCAACATATGTAAATGAACAAAGATTGTGGGAGTTTGGTTGTGATGTTGCATGTTGGCTATTGGACTGTTTTTGCTCGAAATTAAAATGAATCATGTGTTGAAGATTCTGATGAAGTCATGCTTAATCTTGTTGAACATGTATTGGAAATGAATTGAATGCATTGTAGTTGGATAAACGAATGAAAATCATGAAGTTGGAGTAGTTGTGATGAAACCGGGTAGGGGGCTGTTTTGGACGAATTCATGGACTGTTTTGGGCTATAATTTGATTGTTGTTGTTGTGGACATTGTAGTGTATTGTATGCATGTTTAATATGTAAATTAAGGTGTTCAAGAAACGAATTATGTTGAGGGGTAAGGGCAGTCCAAAAACCGTGGACAGTTTTAGGGATTAGAAGTGAAATTGTGTGTGTTGAATGTTGGTTTTTGTTGCAAACGTGTAGTGAATGTAAAATGCCATGATTCAAGTTAAAACTGAACTGATTGTGGGCTGTTGTAAGAGTGAAGATGATGCTAAAACAGTTCCAAGATTTCATGAAGGTAAAGTCATGAAAAGTGTTGTGTTGTTGCAAGTTAAAAATTGGAAAATTGCTAAGTAAGAATGGAAATGATGTGTGTGTTGGGTTGCCCTGTGTATGAGACTGTTTTGGGTGGTGTAGGGACTGCCCAAGTTCCCTAAGTCATGCTTAAACAAGTTTTGATCAATATATGAAAGAACGACTAGCCATGTTAGCTTGTAACGCTAGTTGGGTTAAATGCGAACGAAACGTCGTTTAATTGTTAGAAAGGAGTTGTGAATGTCACAATACGTGTTGAATGCCCTTGTAGACTAATTGTAGTTCTTCACATCTTGATATAGGATAAGTGTTTTTGGGCAGCAAGTACAAGTTAGAATACAACTAAACGCAAAAGGTATGTAAAGCCTATTCCTTCTTTCTTTTGGCATGTCCTAGACGTAAGTATGAAACGATATGAACCTTGGGGTAAATTCTATTCTCTAGTTCCATGCATGACTTATGATTCTATATTTCCTTAATGCTATTGTCACAAGCCTACTATATGATTGACTAATGAATGATGTATAGAAGTTCCTACTCTTAAAGAATTGCACAACTAGAGACATACTTGACTTTCACAAGCTATACCATGTTGAAGCGATATACGTACATGAAATCTGAAACGTTTCTTGTAATAGTTTGTATGAGACTTAAGATGAACTGAATATGAATATTATTTTTACACTTTAGAGCTGGTTAGTTGCTTATCCACTGAGTCTCAAAAAGATGAATTGCATATATGTGGTTGCTATTTATTCTGCTCGTGCTTACCGCTATATCCTTCACTGAGTCCCGGGCCAGGACACGTTCTCGTGCGCATATTTACTATATTAATCACCGAGTCCCTCACTAAAGGGCCGGGACACGTTATATATCTATGTATATGATGATATGATGACATGATGATATGGAGATGGTGGCCAGGAGGGCATATTCCCTATTACCGAGTCCCTTATTAAAGGGCCGGGACACGTCTATGTTTATGTTTATGATGCTATGATTTTAATTACCGAGTCCCTCATTAAAGGGCCGGGACACGTTATATATGTTATATACAGAATGATTTTGCAACTTTGATTACAAAACTCTATAACGATATTGATATGAGAATGATACAGATGAAATATGTCCAAAGGCAAGTTTTATGAATTTCTGATTGCTGCATTGGGTCCTACATACTTTGTCTCCTTATGAGTCTATTACTACATTTCATGCTTTACATGCTCAGTACATATTCCGTACTGACCCCCTTTCTTCGGGGGGCTGCGTTCATGCCCGCAGGTACAGACGCTCGTTTCGGAGATCCGCCAGCTTAGGACACTATTTCGGCTATTTTGGACTGCTCCTTTGTTCCGGAGCTAGCTTGTGGTATAACTCCCTTATGTTGTATTCGTAGGTGTTTATTTGGGTATGGCGGGGCCCTGTCCCGCCACATAATACGGTCATTACTCTTAGAGGTCTGTGGACATCGGTGTGGGTCTGTTTGTAGTTGTTGATGCGTTTTATGTCTATGACTTATGTTTGGGGCGTACCCATTCGTAATGGCAGCCTTGTCGGCTCGCACATGTATATGTTGTTCTGTTGGCCCTGTGTGGCCTTTGTTGGAATTTGCTGTGTACAGGGTTATTTTGGATAGTCCGAAAAACAAAGGAAACTCTGCCGAAATTTTCTTTGAAAATCTTATAAATTTGAAACACCGCCTTGTCGGCTTCTGTTATATACCTGGATGTGTTTGATATAATCTAAGGCAGCGTTTGATATTTGTGTCAGTATAAGTCATCTGTTTGCCGCCCGGATTTGTGATTGTGTTCGGGTGCCCAATTCGGGCACTTGTCACGGCCCACGGGGTTGGGTCGTGACATATATGGAGCGACATGGACAATGAGGATTTATATAGCTGACCCCAACTTGCATGGGATTGAGGCATGGTGGTTGTTGTTCATATTGTGTTTCTATGTGCTTTTCTCAAAAGGGAAAAGGATATCAGTCTTCACCTCCAAATACTTGGGACCGCGGATATAGTTGCAATCGACTGCCTTTCCTAGTAAACAGGGGGAACTTCCAACACTCTGACGCACAATCCACGAACCCTGCATGATACATGACAAATGGTAAATTCTACACAAAAGCAAACAGTCAGAGAGTTACTGAAGGAAGACAGATGACTATATAGTAGATGGTTACCACCAGTGGTTGAGCTAAGATTTTCACTAAGGAGATTCAAAAATAGAAAAAAGGTGAACACACTGAAAAGTTAAGGGGATTCAATATCTACTATATACACATAAATAATAATTTTGACTCTGTATGTACTGTGTAATTTTTAGGTGAAGGGGGTTCGGATGATAGAGATGTGCATTTGTGTTTGTTCATAATATAACTGTTGTCTAATTAACACTGTAAAAGAAAGTGTTCTTTGAGATAGTTTAAAGAAATAAAAGCTACCTTTGGCACGGACGGGATTAGCTTCATTCTACTATTCCGGAACTCATCATCTCCATCAACAAACCGTTGCAAGAGCGAACCAGGTATCAACTTTTTCATGACAAAATAGAAAATCATGCTGTAGTGTGTCGATCCAGGTACCTTCAGAGCACAAAATGTTAGCTACTTATTTCTTCCTTTAGGACTTGAAACATTTTTTAATCAAGAAATTCAAAGCAGGGGTAGAATAAACTTACTTGCAAATTTATAACCAAAGTAAATAGTCCTTTTTCTGAAGCAACCTAAAAAGATGTATAAAGACAAGTGAAAACATGGACACCATTTAATCACTAGAAAATAAGACCTTATAATTATCTCTCCTATCAAGTCAGAAACTAGTGCTGCTTTTGTCCCGTTTTGCGTGGCACTTTCCTTTTCAGTTTGTCACAAAAAGAACGATATTTTCTATATTTAGAAAAAGTTTATCTCATTTTACTGTTAATGAGATAATTTAAAGCCACACAATTGTTTATGCTTTATCTTAGACTACAAGTTTCAAAAGTCTATCGGTCTTTCTTAAAATTTCGTGTTCAGTCAAACATCGTCACATAAAGCAGGACGGAGGGAGTAATATGACATTCCCCTGAAACTAATCAACTGTATTATTACCTGTGCCGCACAACCAGGGCGCCTACCGACATGATCCATTCGTTTAGTATCCTTGAACCAGTCGACCGCGACAAGATCCATGAGAGGTTTACCAGCTGAAACCTTCATTGACAATTTTCAAAGTGATATCAGACCAAATGACATAGACCACCCACCTAAAACCAATGTTGCTTGGACTCTCCAAAAATGCTTCCGCACCAATGTCGGATCCTCCAAAAATGCACTAATTTTGGAGGATCCGACATTCACTTGATGATATTTTTGAAGAGTCCGAGCAACATAGCCTAAAACCAAGGGCATATCGAAGAAACAAGAGATAAGGACCTTTGTTTTGTCACTGCAAAAATTCTTTCCACGAACTCTGAAGTTATTTCCATCAGATATTGTCCAGCAGTCACGGCCATTATCACTGTCATCATGTCGGAGATTACCCGAAAAAGTGGACAAATCAATATGCTCCAGAGGTTCTTCTTCAAGGGCTTCATGAGTATGAAAAAGATTTTCAGTAAAGAAATCGTGAAACACCAATAACAAACACTTAAGTACACACTAGCAAATAAAACTATGGTCCAACACATACCAGTTTTAATTGTTTCGTGTTCAAGGCCGGGTGATGATACCTACAAGGAGGAGTCCAAGCACATGCTCAGAAGGATATGATGATAATATAATAGGAAAAAGTTATATAGTTCATACCTCTTGATCAGTGCCTTGAAAATCTTCATCCTCGTCAGAGTACTCGTCCATCATTGATGCTGCATTTCTATTTGCAGCACGTATTTGGTCTAAAGATGGAGTACGATGATGAGACTGTTTTTGGCTCTTCTTAGAAGAGATGGACGGTGAGGTCATATTAACCATAACTGGAATTCTTGGAGCAGCTGCCCTCTCATCGGTTTGAGAAAAGTATTCGCGAAGTCCTACCATAGGATTGTTTAAACGTTAGTTCCACATTGAGTTTTGATTGATGAATCATCGTGAAAGAAGGCATTAGGTTGGGAATTCGAGTCCCTAAGGGGAACAAAAACGTTACCAGATCAAACAAAAACAGGTGACCATACTAACTTAGTTATTGATATGAAATGGATCTTGAGCTTAACTTAATACCGAAAGCTAATCTTGAAGAATGCCCAAGACTATACAAGGAGTCGAATTTCCTTTCCCACAGCCGATGTGGGACGCTACACCCCTTCATGCTCAGGACTGGCGCGTGAACAATATAAGATAGGGGCCCAACATCGGGTAAACAATAAATTGGAACGGGCCTGGCTCTGATACAATGATAAATTGTGTGACCATCTCAACTAGAAGCTTAAGCTGTTAGAGAGATCACACTTTTATTTACTTAATTATATTCTCAACAGTTAATATCTTTTCCCTCCTTGCTTTGCTATTAGTCACTTTAACAATAAAACAGGACCAAATAGCCACTAAATACAGCCACTGTTTCACATACAAAACAAAGCAGAAGCTTCCTCTGAAGTCACAACATGTAGTTACAATAAATGGATCGTTCGATGAGAAGTCAATGCAAACATAAAAGTACGACATAACAAGCTTGACGATTGTTTATGAGGAACGTGACTTTAGCTTAAACATAAGAAGAGAGTGTACCTGCAACGCTGTTTAACATCTGAAACAGACAATGTTGCTGAAATGACGGCACGAAGCCCACACCCCACCCTTTCAAATCTATCTGCATAAGTTGCTGCACTTGAGTTCTTGGCCTCCCATTACGCGGTTTGAGGGGTGAAATATTGAATCCACCGCCTGTCCACGCAAAAGATTGATTGGTTTGTGGAATGTAAAATGCATTCAGTAAAGGCATAAAGGAAAACAGAAGCTACGTACTCTCAATATGTGCTCGAACATATCCAGCTAGCGGACCACAATTCTTATGCTCCCTAGAACGAAATAACACAACTGCAACCATAATATGATAAACCGAGTAGAATTTTAGATAGACAAAGAGAAAAAATATTTGACAAGAATTAACACGAATCCATTGTTATACTTACCGTAACTGCCATCATCATTTCGACGCCAATATCGCACATAACAAAGATCACGAGGCCAAATAAACCTGCACAGCATACAATGACATCTCAACTAAATTTTGCTTATGGAGCTATTTAACCAACTAAAACAAAAGTCAAATGATAACTATAATATAGTTCAGATAAACATTTAGGCATTTACAGCAAAGAAAATCTATGACTAGGAAGAAATATATACCTCGGAAACCAGTCGAGTTGAAGTCTGTGATAGAGTATTGCTGTGTGTCCATCTACCTCCTCAACCAAACTACCATACTGGAAGCTACAATCCCACCTGTTACGCCAAAAAACAAAGTTTCTCGTTCAATTAAGTATTATGATGGAAAAGTAAAGCGCCTACGGTTAGAGTCGGAGCTAGAGGGGTGGAAAGGGCAAGGGAGAATCACACTGTATACTGTATATAAAAGATTATTTTTTTTGTATATATAGATGTCGAACCCCCCTTGGTGAAAATTCTGCCCCTACCACTGCCTACGGTGGACAAAACTTACTCAAAACGTGTTGCATCCATGCTCATCACAAGCTCAAATATTTCTTCACAAGTAGCCTCCACGACGCCAACTGCCTTCATAGCTCTACTACAACCCTTTGGCTACAAGAAGATCAAGAAAACTCATCATGCGAATACCTTGAAGCAACCTACTTCTCTAAATTAGGCTAAGCTTATAACAGAATAGCTATGTTGCTCGGACTACTCTTCAAAGTTCTGTTGGGTATGTGTCGGATTCTCAAAACGCTATGTATTTTTGGAGGATCCGGCATGGGAGAAGCAACATTCTTGGGGGGTTCGAGCAACATAGCAGAAAAAAGTATAGGAATGAGCTCATACTAGTAAATCAACATTGAGAAGCTCCTCAAAAATGCGAAGGCCTGCAGCAACCCATTAGTGGAGAAATATTGTCAATAGTAGTCCAGGAAAATGTTCCTAATTGCATATTCTACAGCTTAAAATCCTAACAGTTGCTACCACAGAGGAAACAAAAAGAAGAAATATTGTGAATTAGACTGACCGTTTTGGCAGTAAAGCAAGCGCCTATACTTCGGGTTTGCCAAATCCGACTCTGATTCCTTTGTCCAGTCGACCACCGACTCGGGAGGACCTATCACTAAACATACAATAATTACATCTTGAAACGTGTCTTAACATGTATAGACAGCATATAAGCACAAGGTAAATTGTCAACCAGTTCCAATTGTGGATCCCCGCATCATGTTCGGTTGAGAATCATCTTCATCTTCAGCAGCACTAAACCTACAAATTGGGAAAAAAAGAACATCGCATTTGTGAAAGCTGGAGTGGCTAAGTCAAATGCTTGTACCTATCATGAAAATTTCCACCATCTGCACTGTTTAGACTATATGAAAGCCAATGTGTATCGTCCATCATACTTGATATGCTTGAGGTAATTTTCACTATATCATCCAGCAATATTAGTAGGCGTTTGGACATAAACAATGTGATATTTGAACTATTTGAGAAAAAGTTGAAAATGGGTATTTGGAAGTTGTTGTGTTTGGACATCAGTTAACATGTAAAAAGGTAGAAACTTTGTGAGTGGAAAAAAATTCACTTGAAAAAACTTGAAACGTATAGGCATTTGGACACAACAATGTGATATTTGAAAAAAAGTAGTATTTGAGATAAGTTGAAAAGGTGTATTTGGGAGTTGAAGTTGTGTTTAGACATCAGTTAACACGAAAAAAATAGAGTTTTGTGAGTGCAAAAAGATTCACTTGAAAAACTGGTTAAAACCACATTTTCAAACTTGAAGCCTATCGTCAAAAACAATCAAATAATAAGTCCAATGTATAACCAAACACTGTTTTGAAAAGAAAAAAGGGGAAAAAAATCATGTCCAAAGGGGCCCTATGTGTAGAATTAAGCCGTTCTACTCTTTGATGGTGAAGAACATACTTTACTCTCTTGCAAATCTTTCCTTTATGCAACCACAAAGATAAATTTAAAAACCACACCAAGTATTGCAGAGGCTAGTAAGGAAGAGTTACAGATCATGGATAAAAATGGAATTACGACAGAGAACCAAACCGAGAGCAAGTTCAATGCACTAATTTTTTTATAGTTCAAGTGGAAAAGCAAATACTTACGGACTTTCCTGATCTGAAGCAGTCCTCCCAGTGCTCTCCGTCCCAGATTTGAAATCGTTGTATTTGTTACGATTACCACCTTGTGCTTCTTGATGCTGCATAGCAGTTAACATGTTACTATCTCCACTGGTTACTAGGCACGAGGAGGGAAGAAGAGAATAATAACGAAATATTTGCAAACACAGGAAAAAACCTGGTCAATCACGGATTCGATTTTTTCTTTCCAAATTAGTGCCTCCTGAATGTTGAAAGCTGCCATCTGGAAGAACATAGTGACTCAGATGAATAATCTTTTCTCTCACAAAACAGAAGCACGGAGCAGGCAGCAAAAAGCAGTCCAGACCAAACTAGCAATCAACCAACCAACATGCAGCAAGTGTGACAGTCTAGTGGGGCGCTAGGATTTTCATTAATGGGATTCAAAATATAAAGAAGTAAACGCACAAAGAAACTAAGTCGATTCAACATCCACTATATATATAGTGTGCTTTGCCTGGAAGCAACAAGCAATCGGAATTTTCTCACTTGATACTAAGTTCACCAATGCACTAAATGTTTGCCAAAACAATGAATATATCCAAATGTGTGTACTAATCTCCCAAAAGGACAACTAATTATTGGTCCAGCCAATGAAATTCATATGTAAAATCCAAACCACTAACATGTAAAAGAAAACTTGAACTTGTTGAAAATTTGCACTTTCATAGTTAAAAGTCTTCCAGAAACTATGAGAAAGTGCCTCTAGTGTCAACGTTTACACCGTACATCTATTTTTCTTTCACTTGTCTTTATACGAGGTAAATTATATCGATTTGATGGGGAAACCTCCATGCAAATTTGTTTAAAATTCCCTTCTATGGACAAAAGTCTCAAGACTACAAAGGACTAGGTTTCCAAGATAACAAGAATGCATCTGAAAACTTCTGAATACATGTTAAGGTGGTTAAGAAAAATTTTGGGGCAAGAGAACAGATAAGAATGAATAAAGAAGATCGCATACCGTGATTTGATCATACTTCTCTTTCATGTTGTAAACCGATAAGACGTAAACCATCTGAAAATTGTAAAGAGTTCATAACATCAGTTTCTTAATAGAGCTAAAAAATGTTAAATGAATACTCATCAAGCTTATCTCGTTGCACATTGAAAAACATTTATGTAAGATATTACTTCAAATTCTCTCAATAAAGTTTCTATTTACTTGATAAGATAGCTGATATCAACAGTAAGAAGAACTCACTTGTCCATGATGTGTCTTCAAGCCTCGGTCCTCCACCCGAAAATTACCATCAATTTGAAGTGTCTTGATTGGAGTCTAACAATCATAGTAACATCACAGGTTTAAGGGCTTTAAAATTACTCTATCCGAATATTGTATGCTTGGAATGACGGAATTTCTTCAAATTCAAATTCAGAGATATAATAACATGCACAAACAAACAAAAAATTGAAATGCAAGTAAATTAAACTCACAGCATTGCCCTGAGGCTTCGTCTTGAAGTAGGCCAACAAACGAGTCTCGAGAACAAAATAACGCATATGAAGGAACGATTTCCCTATCTTCCTCCTCCCGTACCTCACCATCCATCCCTCATGCACCACCACCTTCGACATGGTTCCTACCTTTTCCTACGTACGTCTCTACTAAAATGTTGTTGATCCTCACAATTCACGAATTATACTGCACCAATACAAACGCAAAAGCGTTTTCTTTAAATGTAGTGTAATACGAAAGCTCCGGTATACAAGAGATATACAAAGAAGCATAGAATCGAAGGGAAGATATAACTCTATACAGAAGACCTCAATCTTCTATACATATAGTAACATCATGAGTGCACACAAAAGACATCAAAATCAGGAGGCTGTTATTTCTTCACATATGCACAAAATTACGCACTTTTGTTCGCTATTTCTTCCCATCCATACAATCCAATACGAACATACAAGTTTTTTTAATCAAATAAAGTGTGTTTTATTGCTACTATAGGAAAGCTCTGGTATACAAGAGGTATATACAACAAAATAGAGAATCTACAAGAAGATATAATTCTATACGAAAGACATCCAATCTTCTATACACATAGTAACATCATGAGTGCATAAAAAAGACATTAAATCATGAGGCTAGTTCTTCATATGTAAGAAATTAAGCTCGTTTGCTTCAAAATCTCTCATACTACTCTCCATCCATATATACTATATCCAATACGAACATACAAATAAAAAATCTAACTTACAGAAAACCTGAAAATCTTGTTAAAATTTTTTTGAAAAAGCTCAGAGTCAAATACATAGCCGATGAACATTTATGCAACTATATCCATTATCTTTTCGATACTGTAAACACAAAAAGAGAAAAACAAAAACTTATACGAAAGACACCCAGTCATCTATGCAGATAGTAACTTCAAGGTTGCATTCACTAAAACACATGAGGCCATTAATTAAGCTCTTTCGCTTCTAAAGCTTTCTTGTTTTTCTCCATCCATACTATCCCATAACGAACATACACTATATTTTTAGAAAATCATCCAAAAAGCTCAGAGTGAAATACTTAGTTGAAGAACATTACACGACTATATCCATTATATTTCAATAATTCAAACGAACAACAAAAGAAAACACGTTCTTCCATACATATCCTCGAACTAGCTCCCAAGAACGCAACCACATGCATGCCTTTGTGAATTATAACAAGAATGCAAAAATATATGGTGAATATATATGTAGAAACTTAAGTACTTTCGTTTCGAAAGCTCTTCTATTTCTCTCCATCCATACTATGCTATAACGAAATACATTATCTTTTTAGAAAATCATCCAAAAAATCTCAAAGTGGAATACTTACTTGAAGAACATTACAAGACCATATCCATTATATTTCAATAACTCAAACGCCAACAAAAGAAAACTAGATTATCTTCCATACATGTCCTAGTACGAGCTCCCAAGAACGTAACCACAAGCATGCATGTGTGAAATATAACAAGAGTGCAAAAATATGTGATGAATATATGTATGTATAGGTATTGCAAGGGTAAAGGGGTAGGAGTGGCTTCTAGTGGGGGGTCTATAGAACTTAAAACCGTACAAACAGAGGCTTGCATCATTTGTGCCATCAAATTACCGGGAAAATGGTCGGTGAATAATATGAGTGAACTGTGGCCACTAAATTCAATAACAAGTTCGTTTGTCTTTTAATTTATTTATTTTTCAAAACAAAGTCCTCCTTTTTAATTTATTTTGCATTTTTTTAACAAAATGACAACAAATTTTAGTATTTTTGAGGCCCTGCCCATATTTCCCTTTTTGTTCTTCTACTTTCTCTTTTCCTTTTTCGTTGTTCACGTGCTCGCTGATATGGCTTCTAAATTACACGTGTCAGCTTACCAAGAGCGGAGCCTCTATTGTAGTTAGAATATGGTAGAATTCCCTAACTTCCGTTCAAGTTATGTATTTGTGTTAAAAAATTATTTAATATGTACGAATAATTTGTCCAGAACCCATAGAGCGAAAGACAAACTTCTGATTCAGAACTTCTAAGTAGGCGTTTGTCCACTTCATATGAACCATGATTTCATATTTTGAATTCAAATCAGCATTTATTTATGCAATTTGCATGAAATTTCAACTTCAACTTTTTATCATGATTTCAAATCTCAAATTCTCCAAAAAAATATGATTTGAGATTTCAAATCATGATTTCAAATTATTTTAAAAGTAAAACTTGACTCATAAGTTTATATTTTGTAAAAAATTAAAGATCATAAGTTGATAGATATTTTTACTAACCATTTATATCAAATATATAAAAAGATCTCCAAGTTGGTAGTATAATTATAACAAATTTATTGAACTGAAGTTCGATCAATAGATGTAGTATTTCTTTGTTATGAATTATGATTCGCTCAAAACTTCAAATCATCCGGATTTCAAATGATTTCATATCATGTCCAAACGAAGCCTGAATTAAAAATCTTGGTTTCACCCTGACAGCTTATTTGAAGATGGTGAATACTAACTAGTATTTCGTCTGCTGAATTGGAAAATCTGGATAAATATGATACATTTAGGGTGTGTTTGGTACGGAGGAAAATGTTTTCCTAAAAAGTACATTTTTGGAAAATAAGTGAATTTCTACTTATTTTCTCATGTTCAGTTGGATAGTGGAAAACAAGTGAATTTATTACTTATTTTTGCATATTCGATTGGTTGATAAAATTTTTTTTTGGGGAAAATACCACCCATGCCCCACCATCCCATACCACAGCAACCCCCACACCTTACCCCACCACCCACCACCCTCCACCACCCACCCCGACCCTCCAACGCACTTTATCTTCACCCACCCCTAACCTACACACCACCCACCCAACCGCACGGCTCTATCCAACCCTCCCACCTACCCACCCCTTCCCAAATTCTCTATTTCATATATTTTATTTTACTTTTATAAAAAATGGGAATTTTTTTCTTATCCACCCCACACCAAATTTAACCACGCAAACTTTCTATTTTTAAGGTAAAATTAAATATAATGTAGAAAATTCGGGAGGGGTAAGGGGTAAGGGGAGGGGGGGTTTAGGGCGTGTAGAAAATCAAAAAAGAAAAAAATTTCAAAAAACAATTTTTTTTTGGAGGCAGTGGTGGGGTGTTGCTGGGGCGGGAGGGGGGGGGGTGTCGTAGAAAACTAAAATAAATAAACAACTTTTGTTTTTCTGAAAAAAGTTACTTTTTTGGTGGGGGTGGTGGGTGGCGTAGAAAACCAAAATAAAACAAAAACTTTTTCTTTTAAAAAAAATATTTTTTTTTGGAGTGGGTGTTGGGGTTTTGGGGGGGTGGGGTTGGGGGTTGTGAAGTGGGGAGTCGTAGAAAATTGAAAAAAAAAACTTTTCAAAAAAAAATTAATTTCTTTCTGGAGGGGGTGTTGGGGTGGGGGCGCGTATAAAAAACCAAACAAAAAAACTTTTTAAAACTTTTTTTAAGGGGGAGTGGGTGGGGTGGTGGAGGGTTGGGGGTGCATGGGGTTGTGGGAGTTGTTAGGGTTTAGGGGTTGGGGGTGGGTTGGGTGGTGCCACCACTGCGGCGGTAGGATGGTTGGTGAAATGCCAATTATGAACTTGTTTTTCCTACTTCGATTATGGAAGTCATTTTCCCCATTTTGAAGGAATTTGTTTTCCTATAGAAAATGTTTTCCAAATTTTTTGACCAAACGAACATGAAAAAATTGAAAAACATTTTCCTTCGTACCGAACCACCCTTAACGGCTGGGTCTTTCGATTTGTTCTGAACTTTTAAAGGAGGGTATGAATGAACAATTTCAAATTCACACACAAATTTGAACTTTTTTTTCTTTTTATATAAGAAAAAATATAGAATGATCCGTAACAATCATGAAATGCATGTGGTATATATTACAACAACAAAAAAAAATTCAGTGTAATGTGTGTGGTGTTTTTTTTTTTTCCATTACTGATGAACTCAAAATTTTCGGAGTTTATACTATAGTTTATCTATCTCTTAGGCTTTATTTATATGAATATTAAGGTTAAATTGGTTGTTATGAACTTATACTGTGCATTTGGTGTTAAGAATGATCTGACGCAAAATAAAGATTGGATGAGGCATAAAGTGGATTAAGGGCGTGTTTGGTATGAATTTTTTCATTTTTGGTTGGTCAAAATTATTACGCTCCTAGAGTGGTTTAGGACGTGATTAACACCAAAATATACTAGCCGTTTAATGAACCATTTTCTAGTTGATTAAAGATACTACTGAGCTTAGCATATCAATAAAAACTCAAGCACATTGTGCTATAGTTTCGCTTGTCAAAATTTCAAACTTTAGCATCGTATGCTGAACCTTTTCATGTTTCAGTAAAAGTCCATAACGATTGCTATTTTTAAAGATAGGCTCGAAATGGCCAATAAATAGTATCCTGCTTGTTAGTCTTTACAAAAAAACATTTAGAGGGAAAAAAAACTAAAAAAATCAAACAGTAGCAAGTCCTCTCCCCTCCCAACGATGTATCTGGAGCACAAAACTAACCCGAATTATAATCCGTTTCAACCCAACTCCAAAATGGATGTATAGCCGTTATAAGCTCACACCCCATCAATTTAAAAAAAAAAAAAAAAAAAAAAATCTGAAAATTCTCTCATATTTTCACAAGCATTCACTAAAGAAATTTAAAAAAACCCCGTTAACGCTCTAATACTTCTCTAAAAAATTCTCAAATTTCTCTGCTAAGTTGAGGTGTAAGATGTCAATTAATTTTCATGTAACCAATCATTTCTTTCATAATCCTCAATTGGATGTTTTATCAACGATTTCCATGTTAGCTTATCCGAACACGAGCATGAATGCTTTGAATGGTTGCAATTATCACGTTAGAAATTCATTATGAAAGCTCTATTTTCCTTACTTCAGTTTACGTGACACACTTTCATGCCAAAAAATAATATCTCTTATACAACAATAACATACTCAGAGTAATTCCACAACTGGAATATGGGTTGGGTAGAGTGTACGAAGACCTTACTCCTACCTTAAGAGGTAGCGAGACTATTTTCAATAGACTTTAAGTTTAGAATAAAACAATAACAAAGCAGGTCAAATATGATTCTCTTTATAATTTTTTAGAGAAAGAAAAAAAGAAACCAATAGAAAAGAAAAATATATCCGGAGCACAAGATTGACCCGAATTAAAACCCGTTTCTTGCGGCCCAATAACCCAAATTGCTAAACCAAACTCCGTAATGTATATATAGCCGTTATACGTTAAACTCATGTAAAACAAAAACCCAAATTTTCTCTCATATACGTTGAGTCAAGAAATTAAAAAACCGCTCTAATATTTCTCTCAAGAATTATCAATTTGCTGTCTCCATTATTAATTCTTTAACTTGTCTCTGTCATTGTTTAACAATTTTACCTTTTTTGTAATACGAAAGATTTATACGTATTGAGTGATACATACAAAGAGTAATTCAGTGGTCTGTATCTATGGATGCAGGCAGTAGATACAACAAGTTTCGTCCACCTCTTGTTAATCAAACGTCTCACATGAAGAAAAATTCTCAAGAAAATGTATGTTTTTTCTTTCCTCTTTTTTTTTTTTTTCGTGTGTGTGTGCAATAACCCAAGTTTCTTGATTTTGTGTCCTAATTTCTTGGATTGTGAAGTTGGGGTTCTTATAGTGTCTCTTTTTGAATATTTTCTTGTTGGGGTTTGTGCGATTTGCTTTGTGCTAGAATTTTGCAACTTTATATAGTATATATATGTATATTGTATGTATATTGTAAGTATATTATATGTATATTGAATGTATATTGTATGTATATTGTAAGTATATTATATGTATATTGCATGTATGTTATTTCTTCTTTTTTTTGTGGGGTTTGCTATTCGCTTAAATTTTGAAAATTGGGGTTGTTATATTCGAGTCGAATTGAGGTGTAATTGATGATTACTTGATAGATTTTTGGGTTTTGAATTTTGTAGAAATAGTCCCTCCTTCTGATGTTTTTCTTTTTGGGTTTTGTGTGTTTTGTTTTTCCCTTAAATTATGTGGAATTTGGTTTTCCACTATTGAATCTTAATATGCATATATATTTCTTTTGATCTGCTTTTGGTATTGAACCTTCCAATCAAATTCGTGTTGTATATTTTCCAGTTTTATCTGTTATGCAGGTTAAACTGTATGGCCAATGTGCTTAGCTAATCACTACCACTTTTGGGTACCAAATTTGGTGTATGATTTTACTTCTTTATGAAGAGAAAGAAGCTAGGTGAATAAGCTGTTGAGAATTTATTCCTAATATGTCAATCAAACTTAGGACATTGAATAAGGGAAATTGGTAAAAGGCTACTGTTTTAACATGTGCGGATGATGTTTAATGTGGTACTTCTAATGATTATTTTCATAGTTTTTAAAAGTGTCAGCATTAAGTTGTGTATTGATTTTTTAATGAAATTTGCTGTAAAGGTTGGATTTTAATTGATACATTTGTGAAATGCAGCTGGACAGGTTCATTCCCAATCGTTCTGCGATGGATTTTGACTATGCACATTACATGCTCAGTGGTGGAAAGGTTAAAAAGGAACACGTTGGAGTAAATTCTCCATCTAAAGAAGCTTACTCGAAGCAATTAGCAGAAATTTTCAACATGAATAGAACGAGGATCCTTGCTTTTAAGAATAAGCCTCCACCTTCGGTTGAGAGAGTTTCTGAATCTCCATCACATATTCAACAGTCAAGAACCGTTAAAAAGAGGAGATACATTCCCCAAGTGAGTTATTCTTTCTTCCTGCTTTTTACTATCCTTTTTTTTTTCGTGTGCGCGCGCGCGTGCTAACCGTATGTGCTTTATCAGAAATCACAAGGACCAAAATAAGAATTTATCAATATTTGAGGGACTAAAAGTAATAATTTTCCAATGTTTTATCTTTGGTTTTTTTCCTAACTTAGAGAACTCCTTTGCTTGTTAACAGTCTCCGGAAAGGACCCTGGATGCTCCAGAAATCCTAGATGATTTTTATCTCAATTTGTTAGACTGGGGAAGCAGTAACGTTATTGCCATTGCCTTAGGAAATTTTGTATATCTGTGGGACGCTTCCAATGGGTCTACTACTGAGCTTCTCGAGGTCGATGATGATTTTGGGCCAGTGACCGGTGTCAGCTGGTCACCAGATGGAAGACACCTTGCAGTGGCCTTGAATAATTCACACGTTCAGCTGTGGGACACCCAGTCCAGCCGGTTGGTGAGTAGTTTCTTTCATCTTCTTTCTTTTAGTCTAATTATTATAACAGCAAATTACGTGGGAATCAAGATATACACTGAGTTTATCTTTAGGGATAATTACCTTTTTGGACTGCTTTAAAAAATAATAGCCGGCTAATGTATATGTAATGTATATTAAGTTAAAATATCCATATAGTATACATATCGTATACACAAATATACATAACCAGTGTGTATGTTATGTATATTTTGGCTAGCGCTCGTAATTAAATTTGGCCGACAGGCCAAAAATGGAAAAACCCTCATCTTTACTATACTTGATCAGAAGTCTAACATCTTGCCTTTATAAACAGCTGAGGACTTTACGAGGACACAGATTAAGGGTTGGCTCACTTGATTGGAATGGCCACATACTGACAACTGGAGGCATGGACTGTATGATCATCAACAATGATGTGCGTGTAAGATCCCACATAGTTGGAACATACAGGGGACACAATCAGGAGATATGCGGATTGAAGTGGTCTGCTTCAGGCCAGCAATTGGCTAGTGGAGGGAACGACAATTTGGTTCATATATGGAGCTTATCGATGGGGTCTCCTAATAATGCTACACAACACCAATGGGTTCACCGTATGACAGATCACACAGCTGCTGTAAAAGCTCTTTCCTGGTGTCCTTTCCAGAGCAATATGGTTGCCTCGGGTGGTGGTGTTGGCGATCAGTGCATAAAGTTTTGGAACACCAACACCGGGGCGTGCTTGAACTCTGTGAATACAGGTTCACAAGTCTGTTCCTTGCTTTGGAATCGACACGAGCGTGAGCTTTTGAGTTCTCATGGATTTACGGACAACCAGCTCACTGTTTGGAAATATCCTTCTATGATGAAAATTTCAGAACTTTTCGGTCACACATCGAGAGTTCTTCATATGGTTCAGGTATGATTGCTTAACAAGAAATGTCACTTTGTGTTTGTTTATGCTTGTATTTCATGGTGCTTTACAGTTTACTGACTTTACGTGTTGACATATTTCAGAGTCCCAATGGCTATACTGTGGCAACTGCAGCAGCTGACGAGACGCTAAGATTATGGAATGTTTTTGGAAATCCTGAAGAGGCTAAGCCTGTGCCAAAGAGAAAGCTAGAACCATTTTTTGACTTGGCTCAGATTAGATAAAAATATCATGCAAGTGGTGGAGTTAGTAAAGAGAAAGCAGGTTTGTTCATACTTTTGAGGATATGTGGTCTAGCAAGTAGTCTGAGTTATAGCAAATGCATTTTTTGTTATATTGAATGTATAGAAGATAGGTCTGAGTTATTGCAAATGCATTTTTGTTCTTTTGAATGTATAGAAGACCGTTTGTGGGAACTTTTGAAGAATGTCATTTAAATGTAATTATAGTATGATCTTCTGAAAGTTCATAAGATGGATTGTGTATATACTTTTACATGAGTTAGGTGTTGATAATGTGGCAGTCATACATATTGTGAAATTAAATTATGAACTGAGCAAATAAAAGATAAAACACAAAATGATATCTACAAAAGAAATGGATCAATCATAGTACATGAAGAAAGAGCTTATGTGAAAAGAGAGTGTTGGAGTGATAAAAACTTAAAGAGGATCGCTTATTCCCTAAAATTCAAGCTTCTTTTATTTGAATAAAGAATTGACTCTCAAATTTGTCATAGTTTCCTATTAAAAGAAAATGAATAGAGCACTGCGAGCAGATGTTCTTGTTGTAGTCATTCTTCATATTGGACCTTAAGAACAAAGTTTACATTCAAGGAAAGTTGAATCATGGAAGACCAATGTTTGAGTTTTAGTAGAGCAAGAAAAAGCTTTGTAGTTCTTCTTTTATTTATTTAAGTTTATATGACGAAAGTTGAAATATAGCCCTTTAGAGGTGATTCCCGCGACCCTTTTTCGCGTTCACAACTTCGTCTGCACTCTTAAACTTTGACGAGTATTCAGTGAATTAATCAAGATAGACACGAACTAACTTTATTCAAATGGTCCAATTCCATTGAAAGTAAAAAATATAAGGTGGTTTTTTCCATCTGTCCAAATTTCGATGGACAGAGTTATCCAGTAACTGTGCCGGTGGGAGGTAGCATACCTTGTTAGAAGTGATTTTCGCTTAGCCTATTTGTTCACAACTTTTTCTTACCACACTCTTAAAACTTGATAAGTATTTAAGTAGTTAATCAAGCTATGCGCGAATCTTTATTTTTGTTCAAGTTGACATAATACATAAATCGACCCTTAAACTTAGCCTCAGCTGATAAGTATGCCCTCCAACTTTGATTGTGTACAAGTAGACACCTTAACTTGTATAAAGTTAAATAAGTAAACACAAATGATGATATGATACTAACGTGACACATAAATATTGGAGGGCCACGTCAGTGCCGCATTAATGCCACGTTAGCATTTGTGTTTATTTGTTCAACTTTATACAAATTGAGGTGTCTACTTATGTACACCCAAAATTGAATGATATACATGCCAACTGAAATCAAATTTAAGAACCTATTTATATATTATGCCTATAAAATACAATCATATGAACACTTTTGAAAGAAAAAGAAGAAAGAGACCCCAACATACAAAGACATGGCCCCCCATACACTAAGGTCCCTTCAAACCTCAACCCCACATCCTTATTCCCATGTCCTAATGCTTCTCTTAACCTCAACACTCCCAAAAAAATCATTAACTTCCTCAAAACCCCGTTTCTTCCATTCCTAAAACACAATGTCAACTTTCAAATCTCCATTTGATTAACTCTTAATTACCATCTAATCAAACCCCATTAACAAGTACTACTACTACACTATCAGTCCCTCAGTACTACTCTTCTTATCACTTCATTCACTCAAAAAAAAAAAAAAAAAAAAAAACTTTTCTCTCTGCTTATCTTTGCAGGTTTATCCAAAACCCTAGATCTGTCCCCCTTTTAGGTAACCTCAACAACCTCTGCTCTCTATCTATACACACACACATAGTGAAAATACACACAGTTACACTTATACACACACACAAAAAAAGAAAGACTTTTCTTGTTTTTCTCTTTCTGTTTCAGCATTTACAATATGTATGTATATTAGTTGCTGTTTATATTCATTTTTGGGTGCAGCTTTTAAGAATAAGGATAAGGGTGTGTGAATTAGAAAAAAAAAACAATTCTTGCACTCAAGAAACACAAAAAAAGTTTAAAAAATAATTCTTGCACTCAAGAAACACAAAAAAAGAAAAAAAAAGACTTTTTTTTTGTTTCTTTGTTTTAGCATTTATAATATGTATGTATATTAACTGCTGTTTATATTCATTTTTGGGAGAATAGGGAAAAGAGTGTGTGAATTAGCTAAAAGAAAAGTTGTTTTGCACTTAAGAAACACACACACACAAAAAAAAAAAAAAAAAAAAGAAGGATTTTCCTGTTTTTTCTCTCTGTTTCAGCATTTACTATATGTATGTATATTAACTGCTGTTGTATTCATTTTTGGGTGCAGCTTTTAGAATAACGAAAAGGGCGTGTAAAGAAAAAAGGTTCTCTTGCACTCAAGAAACACACACAAAAAAAAAAAAAAAAAAAAAAAAAAAGACTTCTCTTGTTTTTACTTTCTCTGTTTCAGCATTTACAATATGTTTCTTAGTTTCTATATTAACTACAATATGTTTTTCGTTTGCTGGACCCCGCGAGCTTAGTGCATCAAGCTGCCCTTTATTAACTGTTGTTGTGTTTTTTTTGGGTGCAGCTTTTAGAAAAGGGAAAAGGGTGTTCAGAAAAATTTTCTTGGAGGAGATGAGTGGGACCTCAGAAATCGGGGTGGGGATGGGGTATGACTATGGATTTCGGCCACCGTTTACGGCGGTGCAGTGGCAGGAATTGGAGCATCAAGCAATGATTTATAAGTATTTGGTGGCAGGATTACCTGTGCCGCTGGACCTGGTAGTACCGATTCGCCGGAGTTTTGATGCTATTTCAGCCAGGTTCTTCAATCATCCTAGCTGTATGTTTCTTCTATCTTTTTTTTTTTTTTTTTTTCAGTTTAAAGTTCTGTTTTCTTTGTTTGTTTGTTAATTGGTTCTTAATTAGGTTAGTTAGTTTCAGTTGAGCATTTTATTGTGTTTTGCATTTATGAATGGGAAGCTTACTGTAATTTGATGGTGAAATTGGAGACATGCAGAGCTAGGAACATTGTTTCTCATTGCTTTTTTAAAAAGAAAAGAACTTCAAATTTTGTTATGGAAGTATAATAAAGCTTCCATTCCTTAGTTTTGATTCTGAAATCTTTGGTGGAAGTATATTATCCATTCATTATCTATTAATGCTTAGCTAAATTGGCAAAGGTTGAGGGACTTGTGTCTTAGGTCACAAGTTTCGAGCCCTCTACGTCCTGTATTTAAGTGGAGAAGGGTTGAGGGACGGACTCATCATCCCCGAGGTTCAAAGGCTACGGTTGGCTCCTGACGGATTTTTTTTTTTGTTGATGAAGTAAGAATATTATTAACAAAAGGGGCATTAACTAGCCGGTATACAAGGAGCATAGCAAAAAGTAGAAAATCCTACAAGAATACATGATTTTCTACGAAAATCACTCAATCATCTATACGAAAAGTAACGTCATGGGTGCACCAAAAAGAAACAAGGGAAAAGAGGCTATTTCTCAAGATTTCTCAAGATTTCTCAAGTGCACAAAATCTTTCTCTATTCCATCAAAAGCTCTCCTATTCCTTTCTCTTCATATGGTCCACATTAGCTCTAAAGGGGCAACTTCACATGCCCTGCATCTCCTCCTTCGTCTTCTACGAGCCCAGCTAAACATAGTTTCTTTCACAGTTCTCGGCATTACCCACTCGAAACTAAACCATCTCATCAAGTCCCCCCCCCCCCCCCCCCCATTACGAAGATGCTACCCGGCAATGTAAGAGTAGGTGATCTACGTCTTACCCTGATTCTTTGCACATGAAGCACCAACAAACACAGGTAATCTTCCTCTTCCTCAAGTTCTCCCCTGACAGATTTATCGGCTATTAAAAAAAGTGCTAGAAAAATCATTCATCTCTTTGGCCCCCCTCTCTCGTCTTGTGGTAACAGCCTGCTCGTGTGGTTTAGGTGTTCATCACAGTATCGAACCTCCCATAAAGGTCTAGTACTTAAGTGGAGAAGAATAGAGGGGCGCGGTCATTATCCACCAAGTTCTGAACCGTGCGCCACTTCCCTCGGAGATTTCTCCAACAACATACCTAGTGTAATAGTGTAATCTCACAAGTGGGGTCTGGGGAGGGGAGGGTAGAGTGTACGCAAACCTTACAGCTACCTCCTGGAGGTAGAAAAGCTGTTTTCGGAAGACCCTCGGCTCGGGGATTTCTCCATTATAAAAAAAGCTTTCTCCTTTTCTTTTTATCTTAAATTATTTGTGATTAGGATGAACTGCTTTTGGTTTTGAATTGGTCTAGTGCAATCTAATTGTGGGTGCATTCAGTGGCGGACTTTGGATTTCCAATGACAGGCCAACATTAAAGTAGAGAGCCGAGAGATGTTAAATTTGATAGTCATTTACAAATTTATGTTCTGATCTAACTAGCCAAATGTGTATAACGAATTTAACTATTTACTGTAAAATTTCAATCTTTACACAATCTCAAGTTTCATACTTTGCTTCAAAGTTCTCAAATTTCTTATTTTTTGTTGTTCTTATTATTAAAATGTATCAATATTTTTTATAAATAAACAAGATTCAATCACAAAAATTGTAGAGTAAATAAAACAAAATAGCAATACGAGTTAATTATTTTTAGATTCAAAAGATTAGTGAATAACAGTGCCCCACACTGGCAGAAAGTGGGACGAGTTTTCTCTGACTGAGGCAGCACCTAAAATGCAATCAAATAAATCCCTGTAGGTCTTTTAAGAAAAAGAAGAAAAAACATAAAGAAACAAGCTAAAACTCTGGCAAACAAGTGTACACCTTAGAAATGACCAAATTTAAAAGTTAAGAGTTGTATATTTTCAACTGAAAATTCTGTTATATTCTCTTATAAAAAAAAAAGAGTTGTATATTTACACCTGCCAAATTGTGAAATTGAGAGAGAAACGGAGGCCAAGGAGATAACAAGAAGTATTTTGCATTTTAACTCTTTTTTTTTTTTGGGGGGGGGGGGGGGGGGGAAGTGTTAATTCCTTTTTTGAAATTTATGCAATACCTAAAAAAGAAGTTAAAACACCGGTGCATCGCAAAGGAGTTTTGACGGCAGTGTAGCCATTCAAATGTCGCTTTTTTTTTTTTTTTGCAAAAAGAAAATATTTTGCTATATTTGAACGGCTACACTTCCATCAAAAATCCATGAGACTGGAATTTCTGTGACAGACTTGTTCTCAAATTTTCCCATGTTAGATCGGAAACATTTTTTCTAGCACAAGTTTCTTAAAAATGAGGAAAATGACTTCCCTAAAAAAAGCTGGGTAAGCTGACATTGTCTCATTTAAAGGGGAAAAAAAGAGTACCTCGGGTTTTATGATTCAAACCCCTGACCTTATCTAAATGGATACTAGCGTTCATCAATATACTAAATCCAATTGTTTTTGTCAGTTGGATTTGTTATTTGGTTTTATATTGTAGACGATTTCTGTAAAGATGTCATTTAGATATATACATAGTTTAATTTTTGGCAAAAACGCTTACTTAAACATATATCCACCGTCTTGGCAGCTGGTGGGCTATAGCTTTGTGTTTCATTATGGCAAATTGGAAATTGGCAGTACACCCAGGGTTGACATGTTCTTGCTTCTCTTGCTTTTTCTCTCTTTCTTTTAGACATGATTTCATAGTTTACAGTTGTATTAGATTTCAATGTCTCCATCATGTAGTACTCTATTAAGGTTGTGCCCAAGGGTGTGTTTGGAATGAAGGAAATATTTTCCATGGAAAATGTTTTTTTTTGGAAAACGAGTGGGTTTCTATTATTTTCTAGTATTTGGTAAGTAAGCAAAAAAATATTATCCCAAGAGCATTTATATGTAATCTAGCAAAACACTATGGTTGGGATGGGGGTTTGATGGTGGCGGGGATGGGGAGGAGACAATGAATTTGAAATGTCACTTATGAAGCATGTTTTCTCAACTTCCATTAGGGAAGTCATTTTCCTCATTTTTAAGAAACTTGTGCTAGAAAAAATGTTTCCCAAAACACTTTGACAATCTAACATGGGAAAATTTGAGAACAAGTCTGTCACAGAAATTTCAGTCTCATGGAGTTTTGATGGAAGTGTAGCCGTTCAAATATAGCAAAATATTTTCTTTTTGCCAAAAAAAAAAAATGCGACATTTGAATGGCTACACTGCCGTCAAAACTCCAAGGGATTGGATGCAATATCAATGAAATTCTGACCTTCCCTGATCTCCCAAAAATAAATCATTTTGCATGATAAAGGTTTTTCCTTTTGGTTGGTGGATGTGGGGCTTGTTATGTAAATGTGGCAATGTATTTTACATGTGCAGTGAGTTACTGTTCCTATTATGGGAAGAAGTTTGACCCCGAGCCAGGAAGGTGTAGAAGGACAGATGGAAAGAAGTGGAGGTGCTCGAAAGATGCACATCCTGACTCCAAATATTGTGAGCGGCACATGCATCGAGGCCGTAACCGTTCAAGAAAGCCTGTGGAATCTCAAACGACATCCCAGTCCTTGTCGACAAGTATATCACACATTACTACTGGGAGCAGCAATAGAAGTGGAAGTTTCCAAAGAAATAGCAGTGGAAGCTTTCAAAATATGCCATTATATTCCGTTGCTAATTCAGACGGAATGAGTTATGGAAGCACTACTACGAATCTACAGATGGAGCCTGCCTCCTATGGGATAAATAACAAGGACTATAGGTACATCTGTCCTCTATGGTTCATGTTCTCCTTGTATGCATCTTTCTCTTACCATCGTGCAGCTTGATTACTTGCTTCTGTTAAAAAGTTCTCAAGTAATTGACATGCCAGTTATGTTACTTTCATCTAAATTCTCCCATAGCTTTGCATCAAATCTCGGTTTTTGGTCACATAGCCTGTTTAATACTCCCTCTGTTTCAATTTGTTTGTCTTACTTTCCTTTACTTTCCTTTTTAGTCTGTTTAAAAAAGAATGTCTCTTTTTTAATTTGGCAACTCTTTAATTTCAGATCCCACATGGGATGTTTAGGACCACAAGATTAAAGGGCATTGTGATACATTATATATATCTTTAGTTTAAGACGACAAGATTAAAAGGTCTTCTTTACTTTCATAAACTCCATACCAATCAAGCTAAGACAAACAAATTGAAACGGATATTCTGTGTTTTCTATTGCTGATGAAAGAATTGTTGGCTCAAATCTTTTACATTTGAGAGGATGCTAAATAGGAGATGGGTTGTCAATCCTTCTTTGTTTCCAGTTGTTCCAAACTTGAAACGTTTTTAAATTTCTTAAACTATTCTGAAAACGTTGATTGTAATAGTTCAAGTAGCAGGCATATTCTTCAATTACTATCTTCCCTTTGTAAATAATTTGAGGTTTTCATTATCTTACATAAAAAGGTTGAAATGATAGTTATTATCATGAGCACTTAACGGATATCACTAATCATGGTGTTATCTCAAATCTTATCTCATCATCAATGTCATAAAAAAATCTCAAATCTTATCTCATCGTCAACTTCATCACTTTCAGCTCATCAACTATAGCACAGTTAGAATCCTTCTATATTTGTCAGATTCGTATAAGGAGGACAAGATATTTATGCAAGAGGACAAAAGATGACAAAGTTTCCCTGCTTACACTGCATCCCCTACTTAATACAAGCATGACATTGTCAATCTTTATCAAAAAGGAATTTTTCTGGTTTTCAATAAAAACTCATTAATTTAAGGAAACTATATCTTGTTCTTTTCAGCCCTTTTCTTAGACAGCGTTTACTCCACATTTAGGGATTGTTTGGTTCGAAGACAAGTTATGATGGCGTTCTCTCTTATCGACTGCTTGGTTTGTTGTATTAAAAATAACATGCATTGCATAATTTCTAAATGTCTCTTGAGCCGAGGGTCTTTCGGAAACAGCCTCCTTACCTTCCGAGGTAGGGTAGGTCTGCGTACACTTTACCCTCCCCAGACCCCACATTGTGGGATTTCACTGGGTATGTTGTTGTTGTTGCATAATTTCTAAATAGTACTAAATAGGGTGTATAATTATAAGAATAGTACTTCTATTGTTAATGCTATGATTTACTATGTATAAATATTACTGAATAGGGCGTATAAGTAATATAGGTATTAGTTGTACTAGACATAAATTTGCATCCAAACATTGTACTAGAATCACCCTACCAAACGACCCCTTAATGGTAGGAGGTTGGGTACCATTCGAAGTTCCATGTGTATTTTCTTATTACACTGCTCCAGTAAGAATGTCTGATATGGTGTATAATGTTGGTCTTGCCTTTGGCGTAAATGGCATAAAATCCAGTTTCATGAAATGCTACACAGGTATCTCCATGGAATGCCTCCTGATGCTGATGTGGCGGGTTCTAACACGGACAACATGTGGCGTCTGATGCCATCACAAATCCCGTCAAAGCCCATGACTAATCCGAAAAATGACTCCCAGCTGCTGGGCAGCTCCTCAGCTAATCCATTTGAGCCTGTGATTGAATCAAAACAGCAACCCCAACATTGCTTCTTTAGCAGTGACATAGGCTCGCCTGGTACAGTAAAGCAGGAGCCACAGAATCCAATGCGCTCGTTCTTTGACGAGTGGCCTACATCCAAAGAATCACGGTCCAATCTCGACGAGGTGTCCAGCAAAAATAATTTCTCCACCTCTCAGCTGTCCATATCCATTCCAAATGCTCCTTCTGGATTTTCTTCAAGGAGTGCTTGTTCCCGAAATGGTGAGATTTTAGCATCTTTCTCTACCTGTTTATCCCATTATAGTAGGTGATTTGCAATAATAACTCCCATATGGGGTGGACATGAACTGTTGGCCCCAGTTACTAAAATCTTTAGAAAATGACTTGTTTTGTATATCTGCCATAAGTTATTGGTATAAATTAGTTTGCCTATGAGGCAGGAATTCGGGACAATTCGATAAGTCAGAAACAATTAACTTGCTCTATTGGCAACAAGTTCTGCTTCATAGGTGAAAGTGTTTGTGTTGCTTAATTGTGCACAAGTCCATTTTACAACTTAAACTCCTGTCCGATAGGCAATAGTGCAATACATAGCACTATCTTCTCTGTCTGTAATTTCTTGTTATGTCCCGATCTCCTGCTTGCCTGTCTCATAGGCAAAAGTAACTTATGCACACACTACAACTAGAAAATATGCCTGATGGGCAATTGAGGTCATTTTTTAAAGATTTTATTAAGCGGAGCCAAAAATCAAGATCACCCCTTATGGTGTCCTATTTCTGCATTTTTTCCCCATCATAAGTGCTGCATAGCAAGCTTACCATTGCTCTTCGTTTTTGTTTGTGGGTGCAGATGCTTGAGGAAGTTGACGCTGCACTAACTCTAAGCAGTCTTTGGTGCTATGCAGAGGAATGATTGTCCTAGAGTTTACTCCTGATATAATAGTAAAAGCAAGACGTGTAGGTGGATCGACCCATCAAGTTGTGACCTCTGCTTGTATGAGCTACATGTACTTTTTAATATTACTGGTTCATTTAGTCCTTGCATTGTGTTCGTAGTTGTGCTTCAATTTCAATACTCTTTTAAACAAATACTAGATGGCTTATAAGACAAGTTCTGCACTAGTTAGCCATAAAAACAATAGTGTATTTATTCAAGTCAGTTGCTGGATGAGATGATCAATTTGTGGGAGATCAATCCATTTTATGATTGGAAATCATCTCATTGGGGTTGTGGTTAGTTTTGTGTTTCGGTGCACTTGATCTCTGACTAATCCTATTCTCAAGGAAACTCTTGTGGCTGTTATTTGCCATTAAGAAACGGGATTTAAGTGATGTTGTATACATTGAATGTGTAAGGAATTGTTTTGCACTATAAGTATGATCTAACTTGTTATAGCAAGTTACTTACCATTTGCTTAAGGTTGCCGATCAATGCTGTTATCGTATCAAATGGATCAGACATGTACTCTTGCTACTTACATGTTTGCATTGCTCTAGTCTTATTATATCAATGCATGCCGGAGATAGATCGAAAGCAAGTCGAGTTTAAGAAGGTTCAGATTCCACGGGAAGCAAAAACAATAGGTGATTTCTTGTCAGCTGTTTAAGTCTTGATGGACAGAGTTATTCGGTACTTGTGTTGGTACGAGGTAGCATGCAGGCTGGTCCGAACATTACGATTATAAAAAGATGTTCTAGTTTAAGAGGTTCCATATAACATGGCTTCAAGGATCACAAACTTGGAAGGATCCGTATTTGCTCACAAACTTTAATCACTTAACTATAGTATTCTTGAACCACTAAGGAAGAATGTTCTGCTAACTGTTCTTATAGGAACATAATGAGTTTTTCACCTCTTTCTGTTTTTGCCATGTAGTAACAACAAAAAATTAGTATTTTTTCCGTCCAATTTATGTGAACTTCTTTTCATTTAGGATAATTACAATGTTCTATATCATTTAGTTTTATATGCAGCTCTCGTAAATTCAAAAAAATCAAGTTGATTAAACTAATAAGATTTTAACTTTTGATATGACGTTTTATTTACTAAACTAAATTGTCAATCATTATCTTGATATTTTCTTTTGCAATCAATGATATAAATATTAGTAAGATCAGTAATTCAAACTTTGTATTCAGCCAAGTATTTTCATATAAATTGGGATGATGAAAGTATTAGTTTTGCCTTATTTTAACTGGTGGCGGATGTAGTGTTTCGAACCTAGTAATTTTGGCACTGTGCATATATATACACTCTTATTGCTTATCATGACTATGGTATGTATTGTTGTTTCAATCTATATCATGACTATGGTATGTATTGTTGTTTCAATCTATCACTTAACTATGGTAAGTGAATGTTGTTTGGGATAAACACGAGGTTTGGAAAATTGGAGAAATAGATTTTTGTCCTTTTACAAACTTATTTTAGTTTATGACTCTTTTGCAAGAGATCTTCATTTTTTACACATAAAAGATCTGTCATTTTCTTCCATTCAAATTGTAAGAGGTCAAGAGATCTTATTTTCACAATTTTTTTCCCTTTCTATAAGAAAAAGGGAAAATAAAAAGATATTTCATATATGGAAATTCTGGCAAGAAATAAAGAATCAAACATTCGCCATGTGATGCAAAGTCCAAAATTTTTTACTTGTCATATGCTTTATCTGTACGTTTGACTTGCAATATTCCCAGCTCTCCTTTTTTTTTTTTTTTTTTTTAAAGTTTAGTTTACATACACACGAATAGTATTATCTTTTACACTATCAGATCATATAATTGGTAATCTATCTTATTTTTAAAATTAAAAAATTATTTTCTATGAAGAGTTGTCTGTTGATATCTTTCATGTGACTGATGTAAATTTCTTTTAACATGTCTATGTATAAATCTTATAATGTTGAATTCTTGTTTGTTTAGGTCTCAAACTCACAATAATGGTTTTCCTTTTTTGTCCCCTTCTTTCTGCTTTTTTCCTTTCTTCTAAAAAAAACTAGATGGGGTTAGCCCGTGCTGATATTCTCTTCATTTCAAAATAACTGATGTTTTTACCTTTTCATTTTATTTCAAAATAAGTGGTGTTTTCGAAGATTGACATTTTAAATAAAAAATTATTTATGAGGAAGGAAGATTGACAGGAAAATTATCAAATACCAAAGAGATACAACCGACTCAACATTTTGTAAAGCAACATGATCTAAATTATATAAAATAGTTACAATTCTGTGAAATCATAAATTGGAAAGTATTACAAATTTATGAATTTGTGAATAACAATTTCTTTATTTATAGATAGAAATAGTTTTTGGTATTTATTAAGTTTTAATTTCACTCACGATATTTCATGCCGCATGAGTTTATATTAGTTAAATATGGTAATTTAAGCTTAATTTCAGATGAAATAAAGGAAAAAAACTAAATTCATTAAGTGAACCTCAAGAATAAATTTAGTTCATATATAGTTTATCCTTAAAAAATATTAATTCTCAGTTAAAATTGTAATATATAGTACTTTTTTTTAATAGTTTCCAATATCTTAATTTTAATTTAAAATATTAAGTGGATCTAATTTAATTGAACTTCAAAGTTTAATCAAATTAACTCTCGAAAAATGAAAAATGCCACATAAATTGAAATAAAGAGAGACTAATTAATAAGATCTAAAAAATTCTTTAGTTAGAAACAAAAATGTGGCTCTACAATTTCCTAAATTTTGCCAAAATGTATAATGACAAATATATAGAGGGACGTAATGTTCCCTCCGGTTCATATTAGATGGTGTTTTTAGTTCGAATACACCGCTTAAAGAGTTGCTTATGCCTAGAGAGTAGAAAGTGATTTCACTAAATTATAATAGTCTCAATATTATATAATTTCTTGGTTATGTAAACATGCATTTATCTAATTAAGGTAATTTGAACAAAGAAAATAAAAGCTAAAAGCTATTAATATCTTCTTGATTACGTAAAAACTATTCGTTTTGAACAAAATATAAAAGCTAAAAATATCATATATACTACCTTCTTTGTTCCAATTTAAGTGTTTTACTTTCCTTTGTCCCCAAACGCGTGTTTCTTTCTATATTTAGTAAGTTGATAATTCAAACACTACATGATTAGTTTAAAACCACAAGATTTAAAAGACATTTTAGTACATCATACACATTTTTAATTTAGAACCATGAGATTCAAATTTTATACCCAGTCAAACTAAGACATTTAAATTGAGCCAGAGAGAGTAATATAAATCAAAGGAGTAAGGGGCTAAAAAGGATTTAAAAGAAAAGTTGCGGGGCCAACCTCAAATGGATGAAGAAAAAGAATTGAGTGTTAAAGTCGGATAAGCAAGGAAAGATAGCAGTCATGTGTAAGTACTTGATACCATCAACCAGTCAAAATTACTCTATTGCATTGTGAGGACGACGATCCAACACTTAAAACTCATGTTTCTATATAACTAGACGGCCGCTGCACGGGGCCCAACACTTTAGATTATAGTGCATCTATGTGCGCTGCACGGGGCCCAACACTTTAGATTATAGTGCATCTATGTGTATGTAGTTGTCTTTGAATAGTGATTATATATATATAGTATATATTATGTTTAAAACACGATTAATCTAACATTGTAGTTTGTGCTCCGTATCTAAAATTTTATTATAATAATATTTGCTACAAATACAAAATCGGCAAAAATTTATTAATATTTTTTAAAAGAGAAGACTTGTTTAAAAGGAAACTATTTTCCTCTCTTTGAGATAAAACAATAGCAATATTTAAGCATCAGTTGATACTTTCAATTTTAATTCGATTAATTTAAAGGTGTAAAATACTTATTATTTTTTATCAAATTTTGATTTGGATAATTCTAATTCAAATTATTAAATTAATTTTACATGTTTAAAACGAAACAAAGTAGAAATTGATTTTCTATTTAAACGAAGAAATACTATTTTTTAATTTTTGGTAAATATTTTCGGTTTAGCTCATTTTACTTGTCATGTTGTCTTTTGCATGGTTTTTTAAGAAAACGTCGATTGGAGTTATAATTTGACTAATTTACCTTATTCATTATTTGATCTCCATTTGATATATTTTTTTTACGACATTAATCTCTTTTCACATTTATTAGAGTAAGAATAAAAATAAAAAAGTAATTAAATTCTATCTTATTTTAAAATATAAATATTTTCAGTATATTTATTTTAGTGAACATAACAAATAAATGACATGGCGGAATAACAAATACAATAGTTTAATATTTAGATTAGATCTCAGGCTAATATAAAAAAAAAAACTGTATGTTTGACTACTTAACTTTTTGAAGAAAAGCAATTTCATTTGCTCCCACTAATGGATTGATACGCACGTGGCAATGAATTCATCATTATTGACTTAATGAGATACTTTGAAAATTACATGAATATTGTTTGATTTTTTTAATATGTAGTGCACTTTTTTTTGACATTATTAATTTGCATTATTTTTATGCATATATATATATATATATATATATATATATATATATACTATGTTCAAAACACGATTAATATAACATTGTAGTTTGTACTCCGTATCTAAAACTTTAGTATATTAGTGTTTACTACGAATACAAAGTGTGCACTTTTTTTTTGACATCATTTTTTTTTTAATATGGAGTTCATTTTTTTTTTTTTGGATATTGCTTGATTTTGTTAATATGAGGTCCACTTTTTTTTTATAGTGAGTTTGGAGATGGTGGGTTCCATTTTTTTTTTTTTTTTTTATATTGCTTGATGTTGTTTAGTATGAGGTCCATCCTTTATGGGGTGCGCTTTTTTTTTTTGGGACATTATTAATTTGTACTATTTTTATGCATATAATATATATACATATACTATGTTCAAAACACGATTAATATAACATTGTAGTTTGTGCTCCATATCTAAAATTTTATTATATTAGTGTTTGCTACGAATACAAAGCCAACACTTTTTTTTAACATTATATTTTTTTTAATATGGGTTCACTTTTTTTTTTTTTTATATTGCTTGATTTTGATAATATAGGGTCCACTTTTTTTTTCCCATGAGTTTGGAGATGGTGAGTTCCACTTTTTTTCTTCCTTTTTTTTTATTGCTCGGGCCCACCCTTTTTTTAAGGGACAACGGACGACGAAGCATGGGTCTAAACCCATGCTTTATATAGTTTCTTTTTTTTTTTTTTTTTTAATTTTTTTATTGCTTGGTGTTGTTTAGTATGGGGCCCACCCTTTTGGACATTATTAGTTTGCACTATTTTTATGCATATAATATATATATATATATATATATATATATACACACACTATGTTCAAAACACGATTGATATAACAGTGTAATTTGTGCTCCGTATCTAAAACTTTATTATATTAGTGTTTGTTACGAATACAAAGTCTGCACTTTTATTTTTTTGACATTGTTTATTTTTTTAATATGGGATTCACTTTTTTTTTTATTTTTTATATTGCTTGATTTTGTCAATATGGGATACTATGTTCAAAACACGATTAATATAATATTGTAGTTTGTGCTCCGTATTTAAAACTTTATTATATTAGTGTTTGTTACGAATACGCACGTGACAATGAATCCATCATTATTGACTTAATGAGATACTTTGAAAATTACATGAATATTGTTTGATGTTTTAATACGGGGTGCACTTTTTTTTGGACATTATTAATTTGCACTATATATATATATATATATATATATATATTTCTACTATTTTGTCAATATGGGATACTATGTTCAAAATACGGTTAATATAACATTGTAGTTTGTACTATGTATTTAAAACTTTATTATATTAGTGTTTGCTACGAATACACACGTGGCAATGAATCTATCATTATTGACTTAATGAGATACTTTGAAAATTACATGAATATTGTTTGATTTTTTAATATGGGGTGCACTTTTTTTTGGACATTATTAATTTACACTATTTTTTTTAATATTAGTTGTTGTTTAATATATATGGGGCCCATAATTTTTTTTAATTAAATTGGGACGGATATATATATATTAGAATTATGGGGCCCATATTTTGTTTTTCAAAAATATTAGTAGTTATTTAAAATATGTGGGCCCACAATTTTTTTTGGGTGGGCCCACAAACGGACGACGAAAAAGTGAGCCCAACCGGCTCTTCTTAATAGTACTAGACGGCCTATGCCCGCGCTGCGCACGGGCCCAACACTTTAGATTATAATGCATCTATGTGTATGTAGTTGTTTTTGAATAGTGATTATATATATATATATATATATATATATATATATATATATATATTATGTTCAAAACACAATTAATATAACATTATAGTTGTGCTCCGTATCTAAAATTTTGTAATATTAATGTTTGCTACGAATACAAAATCGGCAAATTTATTAATATTTTTTAAAAGAGAAGATTTGTTAAAAAAGAAACTATTTTCCTCTCTTTGAGATAAAACAATAGCAATATTTAAGCATCAGTTGATACTTTCAATTTTAATTCGATTAATTTAAAGGTGTAAAATACTTATTATTTTTTATCAAATTTTGATTTGGATAATTCTAATTCAAATTATTAAATTAATTTTACACGTTTAAAACGAAACAAAGTAGAAATTGATTTTCTATTTAAATGAAGAAATACTATTTTTTAATTTTGGTAAATATTCTCGGTTTAGCTTATTTTACTTGTCATGTTGTCTTTTGCATGGTTTTTTAAGGAAACGTCGATTAGAATTATAATTTGACTTATTCACCTTATTCATTATTTGATCTCCATTTGATATTTTTTTTACAACATTAATCTCTTTTCACATTTATTAGAGTAAGAATAAAAATAAAAAAGCAATTAAATTCTATCTTATTTTAAAATATAAATATTTTAAGTATATTTTTTTAGTGAACATAACAAATAAATGAAATGACGGAATAGTAAATACAACAGTTTAATATTTAGATTAGATCTCAGGCTAATATAAAAAAAGAAAGAAAACTGTATGGTTTGACTACTTAACTTTTTGAAGAAAAGCAATTTGATTTGCTCCCACTAATGGATTGATACGCACGTGGCAATGAATCCATCATTATTGACTTAATGAGATACTTTGAAAATTACATGAATATTGTTTGATTTTTTGATATGGAGTGCACTTTCTTTTTGGACATTATTAATTTGCACTATTTTTATGCATATATATATATATATATATATATATATATATATATATATATATATATTTCACACTGTGTTCAAAACACGATTAATATAACATTGTAGTTTGTACTCCGTATCTAAAACTTTAGTATATTAGTGTTTACTACGAATACAAAGTCTGCACTTTTTTTTTACATTATTGTTTTTTAATATGGGGTTCACTTTTTTTTTTTTATATTGCTTGATTTTGTTAATATGGGGTCCACTTTTTTTTTTACGGTGAGTTTGGAGATGGTGGGTTCCACTTATTTTATTTATTTTTTATTTTTTTATTTTTTTATATTGCTTGATGTTGTTTAGTATGAGGTCCACCCTTTATGGGGTGCACTTTTTTTTTTTTGACATTATTAGTTTATACTATTTTTATGCATATAATATATATACATATACTATGTTCAAAACACGATTAATATAACATTGTAGTTTGTGCTCTGTATCTAAAACTTTATTATATTAGTGTTTGCTACGAATACAAAGCCATCACTTTTTGTTTTTAACATTATATTTTTTTTAATATGGGGTTCACTTTTTTTTTTTTTTTTGATATTGCTTGATTTTGATAGTATAGGGTCCACTTTTTTTTTCTCATCAGTTTGGAGATGGCGAGTTCCACCTTTTTTTCTTCCTTTTTTTATTGCTCGATGTTATGTAGTATGGGGCCCACGCTTTTTTTGTAAGGGACAACGGACGACGAAGCATGGGTCTAAACCCATCCTTTATATAGTTTTTTTTTTTTTTTTTTTTATAGTGCTTGGTGTTGTTTAGTATGGGCCCCACCCTTTTGGACATTATTAGTTTGCACTATATATATATATATTATGTTCAAAACACAATTGATATAACATTGTAATTTGTGCTCCGTATCTAAATTTTATTATATTAGTGTTTGCTACGAATACAAAGTGTGCACTTTTTTTTTTTTGACATTGTTTTTTTTTTTTTTTCAATATGGGATTCACTTTTTTATATATATATTGTTTGATTTTGTCAATATGAGATACTGTAACGACCTGTTTGGTCGTTTAGCACATTTGAACTCTTTTTCGTTAAAACACCTTTCCGTAACCTTAAATGGTATTATTAACTTGTGGGGATAGGGGCACGGTTATATAATTGATGGGTAATTTTTGAAATATATTTATTTAATGTGTGTGAATAGCTTATTCATAGGAATTTTAATTGCACTTATATAAGGTATAAGTTGGTGAGTAATGTAATTTACTAAATGGGTCAATTTTTACCTTATACATATTGATCGAGTAAAAAAGGATTACTTTGGACAATTATTTTAATTGGTGATTAATGGGCCAAGCCCATAATTTATTTAATACCATGGATTAAAGTTAATAGGGTTTGCACTTTTAAATCATAACAGTAGAAAAAAAAAGTTCCGTGCGTTTCCAGCAAAAAGGAGGGGGCAACTTCCCTGACACAGGTAAGGGCTTTAATTCAGTGGGTTAAATAACTTTACGAATGTTGTGTACAAATAAGTTATGTTTTGGTTATAATATATTATTGATTATTATATGTTATGAGAAACGTTTATAGAATGGTTGTTGGATAATGGAAACTGTACGTTTCTTCTTTGGTGAAAAGCAGTGGGTCCAACATTCCTATGATTTCTTCTCTTTAAGTTCACACAAACAGCTCTTTTTGTTTGTGTGTCTTTTTATTCTCATTAAGGACCATTTTGATATTTTCTTTTGATATGGTGTACAATTATCGTACAACTGCTGCAGATTTCCATCACCGCAAACTCTTTGAGAATTATTGGTACAAAAAAAATGTTCTTTTGACATGGGATTGGAAAGAAAATTAAAATATGATAAAATATATATTATTTTATTTAAGTCATAATTGTTCTATGGAATGTTAACGTTTGTCTTAAATTGATAAGTTATTAGTGGTTTATTAGTATTATAATATAGGAATTCGTAGTAGTTTATCCATAATTATTAAACATTGAAAGTAGATTACTTTCAAGGCGAGAACAATTTTGAGTTTAAAAATGCATATTCCTCTGCCAAATTTATAATTTACTTATTGTTGTCTCATCCATGGACTAAGTAAGGTTGAGATTTGTGTTTGAAAAAAAAAAAGATGTTTGGGTTGCTGAAAGGTCCCAACACGAAATTTAGAGAAATATTATATATATATATATATATATATATATATATATATATATATATATATATATATATATATATATATATATATATATATATATTTAATGCATTAGAGGTGGTTGACTTTGCAATTTGAAGTTTTATTCTTTTTGTTAATTTATATATATTGTGTAGATGTAATGGAATATTGAGTGTATTGGATTATATGAAAACCTTCAAATCCATGGTATTTGAGTTGTGGAAAGTGAGAATTAAATCCTAAGTTAGGATTTAGATTCGTAATTAACGTAAGTTATATATTTGATAGACACTGTCCGTTTGGAAGCACTTCGGAAGGAAAAAGCGTTGGTGTGAGAGTTCGTGGCACCTGTTCGGCATTGAGGTAGGTTACGGTCTACTTTAGTTAGACTCTGATTAGAGAATCGTATGTAGTTGTAGAAAGTGACGGGGATAGCATGATAGGCCTTCGGGCATGAAGTGGAGATGAATTCCAATTAGGTTGATTTGTCAGCTGTTATGTGGGCTTGTCGCCAAATGCGTTATGTATGTGATTATCACTTTTTGTATCTCCGTCACATACTAGTTCACTCATCACATGAAAATGAATGGTAATATTGATAATTGAACAGTGGACAGTAATATGACTTGTACTTGTTGATTTATATTGGTGATATTGTTGAGACTGATATCATGCATGACATGCTTTCCATATTATTGTTGTGATGATTGGTGAGGTGAGTGATTGAGAGACTCCGAGGTCTTTGCCGGAGATGGAGAGTGACAGAGAGACTCCGAGGTCTTTGCCGGAGATTGAGAGTGATTAATAGCCTCCGAGGTTTCTGCCGGAGAGCATGAGTGGTACATGGACTTCGCGGGTCCCCCATGGGTCATGGCTTTGAGGCACTGCCCTTAGCATGTGTGTACGAGAGTGGAGTGAGAGAGGTGACTATTGCATTGCATTGCACATTCATCCACTCATATATTTGATTGATCATTTGGTGAATTATATCTGTCTTGGTTGATTTTATGATTCCTTTACACTTTACTTGTATATGATACGTGACCATACCTGTTTGCTCTATGTGCTACTTGTTGTTTCAACTTCTTCATGCGTTATCTAATCATTGTCGGCCTATGATGCTTACCGGTACAAGTGTTGTACTGATACTACTCTTGCTGCACTTTTGTTGAGTGCAGAGTACGATCCAGGTTCCAGTTCTACACCCCGTGGCTGATACGCGAGGGTGACATCTTTCAGTCATTCAGGGTGAGCTACTTGGTCATCCGTGGCCCCTGAAGGACCTCCTCTATTTATTTCTGTTTTTCTATTCGACAGACAATATGTAGCCTTCGGGTATTTTCAGACTTATATTCCGTACTATGTTAGCGCTCTTGTACCTTTTGACCAGATTTTGGGGTCGTCATGACATCTCTAGTTATGATAAGTATTTAAGACTTGATAATTTATTTTTTATTTAATTTTCCGCTTATTCAACTTGTTATTAGTAATGTGGTTCGCCTACTCGGAGGGATAGTGTAGGTGCCACCACGACTCGCAAATTGGGTCGTGACAAAGTTGGTATCAGAGCTTCTAGGTTAATTGGTCTAATGAGTACAAGAGCAACGTCTAGTAGAGTCTCGCGGATTGGTACGTAGACGTCTGTACCCATCCTCGAGAGGCTATAGGACATCTAGGAAACACTCCACTTCTTTTTCTCTTTCGTGCTAGTTCAATCCGATTGGTATCTGGTTTATTCCTTTCGTGCGAGATTGTTCAGATTGGTATCTTAACCTCATTTCTATGTTCTCTCACAGATGGTGAGGACGCGATCGACTGCTACTGGAGGCCAGGAGCCTGCACCTGCACCTGCACCTGCACCCGCATCCATACCCGTGGCCCGAGCAGCTGTCCGTGGGCGAGGCAGGGGACGCGGCAGGGGACGTGGCAGGGGCAGAGGCCGTGCAGCTATTCCAGATAGGAACCAAGCACCAGCACCTGCTCAGGACCCTGACATAGAGTTGACTCCGGAGCTTGACGATATTCCGGAGGAGGAGATTAGGGCTGCTGAGACACAGCCTGGGGCTGCTGCTACTCCTGATTTTTAGGAGGCCGTGTTCCGAGTGTTGGGGTACTTTGACAGTTTGGCTCAGGCGGGCATGATTCCAGTTGCTCCAGATGGCTCGCAGACTAGAGTGGGAGGTCATACTCCAGGATTTCGGACATCCAGGGTATTGCCGGCAGCAGCAGTGGCTCCCCGTATTGATACTACTCCAGCACCTGATTTTGCTCTAAGGACTATGGATGGGCCAGTGTTGACCAGTGAGGAGCGAAAATTGTTCGAGGGGTTTACCAAAATGTCTCCTCCTTGGTTCTATGGTACTCCCAGGGAGGATGCGTATGAGTTTATTGTTAGCTGCCACGAGATGCTTCATAAGTTGGGTGTAGTGGAGTCTCACGGGGTCGATTATGTTTCTTTCCAGTTAGTTGGGGATGCAAAGCAGTGGTGGAGATCGTACATGGAGTGTCGACCAGTTGGCTCGCCACCTTTGACCTGGACCCAGTTCTACCAGGTGTTCTTGGAGAAGTATGTCCCTCGTACTCTGAGAGACAATAGGAAGGATGAGTTTTCGATATTGGAGCAGCGGGGTAGGTCTGTTGCGGAGTATGAGACCATATTTCTCGCTTTGTCCCGTTACGCGACGGTTTTACTTCCCACAGAGGCTGAGAGAGTAAGGAGATTTGTGAAGGGGTTGGACCTTCCGCTTCGGCTAGCGACCTTACAGTTGGAGGCTTCTGGGGCCTCGTTTCAGTCAGTAGTAGAGCATGCCGGGAGGGTTGATTCAGAGATGGGTCGGGCACATAGTGGGGGTGGCGACAAGAAAGCTCGTAGATTTGACAGTTTTAGAGGTCCTGTTAGAGGTGAGGGACACCATGACAGGGTTCGTCATCATCCCTACAGCCGCCCCATCCAGTCATCACTACAGGCTTTGGCACGTGGTTCTTCAGGTTATAGCGGGCACAGTTCTGAGCAGACTTCCCGAGGTTCTTACTCTCGATCGTCAGACCGCGGAGGGTATTCTGGTTCTTCTATGACAGTTCAGCAGCCTATGGCCAGAGGAGCATGTTTTGAGTGTGGCGAGATAGGGCATTACGCGAGAGAGTGTCCTAGATCCAGGCAGGGTTCCAGAGTTCAGACATCTAGGCCTCCAGCACCGCAAGCTAGAGGAGGAGGATATTCTGGTAGAGGGGGTTCGCAGTCTGGCAGGGGTGGCCATCAGCCTAGCAGAGGTGGTCATCAGTCGGGTAGGGGCAGCGCTCAGTCAGTGAGAGGAGGATCTCAGGCAGGCCGTGGTAATCGTGGAGGCACACAGTCTGAGGGTGGACGTGCTCATTTCTATGCTTTTCCGGGTAGACCTGTGGCCGAGGCCTCTGATGCGGTTATCACAGGTATTATTTCGGTTTGTCACCGATCAGCTTCTGTCTTATTTGATCCGGGTTCTACTTTCTCTTATGTGTCCACTTATTTCTCTATGGGTCTGGATATGCTTTGTGATATACTTGATGTACCTATTCGCGTCTCTACTCCTGTCGGAGATTCTGTGATAGTAGATCGGGTCTATAGGTCTTGTGTGGTCACATTTATGGGGTATGATACTTGGGTAGACTTGGTTATTTTGGATATGGTGGACTTTGATATTATTTTGGGCATAGACTGGTTATCTCCCTATCATGCTATTTTAGACTGTCACGCCAAGAAAGTCACGTTGGCCATGCCAGGTATTCCGCGGTTAGAGTGGAAGGGTACTCCTAGTCCAGCACCTAAGAAGATCATATCATTTCTTCGGGCAAAGAAGTTAGTGGATAAGGGATGTTTAGCATATTTGGCTCATATTCGGGATACTAGTGTGGATACTCCTTCTCTAGAGTCAGTGTCAGTTGTTTGTGAGTTCTCAGAGGTTTTCCCTACAGATTTGCCTGGTATGCCGCCTGATCGAGATATTGACTTTTGCATTGACTTGGAGCCAGGCACCCGACCTATTTCTATTCCACCCTATCGGATGGCTCCGGCAGAGTTGAGAGAGTTAAAGGAGCAGTTGCAAGACTTGTTGAGCAAAGGATTTATTAGACCTAGTGTTTCTCCCTGGGGAGATCCCGTTCTGTTCGTGAAGAAGAAAGATGGTACCATGCGGATGTGTATCGATTACCGGCAATTGAATAAGGTTACAATCAGAAATAAGTATCCAATACCCCGCATTGATGACTTATTTGACCAGCTTCAGGGCGCATCGATTTTTTCTAAGATTGATTTGAGGTCAGGCTATTATCAGTTGAAGATTCGAGCGGAGGATATTCCGAAGACCGCTTTTAGGACCCGTTATGGTCATTATGAGTTCTTGGTGATGTCTTTCGGGCTTACTAATGCCCCCGCAGCGTTCATGGATTTGATGAATGGGATCTTCAAGCCTTACTTGGATTCGTTCGTGATCGTGTTTATTGATGACATCTTGGTGTACTCTCGGAGTAAGGAAGATCATGAGAAACATCTAAGGATCGTGCTTGGCCTGTTGAAGGAGAAGAAATTGTATGCTAAGTTTTCCAAGTGTGAGTTCTGGCTCAGTTCCGTAGCATTTTTGGGACATGTTGTGTCCAAGAACGGGATTATGGTTGATCCCAAGAAGATCGAGGCGGTTAGAGATTGGGCCAGGCCTACTTCGGTGACTGAGATTCGGAGCTTCGTTGGCCTTGCGAGTTATTATCGTCGATTTGTGAAGGGGTTTTCTTCTATTGCTTCCCATTTGACTAGGTTGACTCAAAAGAATGTGCCTTTCCAGTGGTCCGATGAGTGTGAAGAGAGCTTTCAAAAGCTCAAGGCTTTATTGACTTCAGCCCCGATTTTGGCTTTACCTGTGGAGGGAAAGGACTTTACTGTTTATTATGATGCTTCTCGGATTGGCTTGGGTTGTGTGCTGATGCAAGAGGGTAGGGTGATCGCGTATGCTTCGAGACAGTTGAAGGTTCACGAGAAAAACTACCCCACTCATGACTTAGAGTTGGCTGCAGTAGTCTTCGCTTTGAAGATTTGGAGACATTACTTGTGTGGAGTCCATTGTGAGGTGTTCACGGATCACCGTAGTCTTCAGCACGTGTTTAATCAGCGGGACCTAAATTCGAGGCAGCGTAGATGGATGGAGTTGCTTAAGGACTATGATATCACCATTCTTTATCATCCGGGAAAGGCAAATGTGGTAGCTGATGCGTTGAGCCGAAAGGCAGTGAGTATGGGTAGCTTGGCGCGCTTGATTGTGGGAGAGCGTCCTTTAGCCATGGAGGTGCAGAGTTTGGCTAATAGTATGGTGAGACTCGATATTTCAGAACCTGGTAAGGTTCTAGCTTATGTAGAGGCGAGGTCATCTCTTTTGGAGCAGATTAGGGCCCAGCAGTTTGAGGATGTGAAATTATGCAAGATTCGGGATAAAGTGCTAAGTGGAGAAGCCAAAGAGGCTATTCTTGATAATGAAGGTGTTTTGAGGATTAAAGGGCGCATTTGCGTTCCTAGGGTTGGTGATTTGATTCCGTTGATCTTGAAAGAGGCTCATAGTTCCAGATACTCCATTCATCCAGGAGCAACAAAAATGTATCGTGACTTGAGGCAACACTATTGGTGGGGTCAAATGAAGAGAGACATTGTGGAGTTTGTTGCTCGGTGTTCGAATTGCCAGCAGGTTAAGTATGAGCACCAGAGACCAGGTAGTGTGCTTCAGAGGATGCCCATTCCGGAATGGAAATGGGAAAGGATTGCTATGGATTTCGTGGTTGGTCTTCCGAAGACTTTGGGCAAGTTTGATTCGATTTGGGTTATTGTGGATAGGTTGACTAAATCTGCACACTTCATTCCGGTTCAGACTACGTATAACGCGGAGAAGTTGGCCAGAATCTACATCCGAGAGATAGTGCGATTGCATGGGGTTCCTATTTCCATCATTTCCGACAGAGGCACTCAATTTACTTCCCATTTCTGGAGGACTTTGCAGAAGGAATTGGGAACTCAGTTAGATCTTAGTACCGCGTTCCACCCGCAGACAGACGGTCAGTCCGAGAGGACTATTCAAGTGCTTGAGGATATGTTGAGGGCTTGTGTTATTGATTTTGGTGGTCATTGGGACAAATTCTTACCCTTGGCAGAGTTCGCGTACAACAATAGCTACCATTCCAGTATTGATATGGCGCCATTCGAGGCTTTATATGGTAGGAGGTGTCGTTCTCCTATTGGGTGGTTTGATGCTTTTGAGGTTCGACCTTGGGGTACAGATTTGCTGAGGGAGTCGTTGGACAAGGTGAAGCTTATTCAGGAAAAGCTTCGGGCAGCTCAGAGTAGGCAAAAGGAGTATGCTGACCGGAAGGTTCGTGATATGGAGTTCATGGTTGGTGAGCAGGTCCTATTGAAGGTTTCACCAATGAAGGGTGTGATGCGATTTGGGAAGAAGGGCAAGTTGAGCCCAAGGTTTGTTGGCCCTTTTGAGATTCTTCGTCGTGTTGGTGAGGTGGCATACGAGTTAGCTTTGCCACCAGGTTTGGCAGGTGTTCATCCGGTATTCCATGTTTCCATGCTGAAGAAGTACCATTCAGACGGTTCTTATATCATTCAATGGGATTCGGTATTATTTGACCAGAATATTTCCTTCGAGGAAGAGCCAGTAGCAATCTTGGATCGGCAAGTGAGGAAACTGAGGTCTAAGGATATTGCATCAGTTAAGGTACAATGGAAGCACCGTCCGGTTGAGGAGGCCACTTGGGAAACCGAGGGGGATATGTGGAGTAGATATCCACAGTTGTTCAATAGTTCAGGTACGCCTTTTCTACATCTTTCCCGTGTCGCTCGAGGACGGGCGATTATTTGATTGGTATCTGATGTAACGACCCGTTTGGTCGTTTAGCACATTTGAACTCTTTTTCGTTAAAACACCTTTCCGTAACCTTAAATGGTATTCTTAACTTGTGGGGATAGGGGCACGGTTATATAATTGATGGGTAATTTTTGAAATATATTTATTTAATGTGTGTGAATAGCTTATTCATAGGAATTTTAATTGCACTTATATAAGGTATAAGTTGGTGAGTAATGTAATTTACTAAATGGGTCAATTTTTACCTTATACATATTGATCGAGTAAAAAAGGGTTACTTTGAACAATTATTTTAATTGGTGATTAATGGGCCAAGCCCATAATTTATTTAATATCATGGATTAAAGTTAATAGGGTTTGCACTTTTAAATCATAACAGTAGAAAAAAAAAGTTCCGTGCGTTTCCAGCAAAAAGGAGGGGGCAACTTGCCTGACACAGGTAAGGGCTTTAATTCAGTGGGTTAAATAACTTTACGAATGTTGTGTACAAATAAGTTATGTTTTGGTTATAATATATTATTGATTAATATATGTTATGAGAAACGTTTATAGAATGGTTGTTGGATAATGGAAACTGTACGTTTCTTCTTTGGTGAAAAGCAGTGGGTCCAACATTCCTATGATTTCTTCTCTTTAAGTTCACACAAACAGCTCTTTTTGTTTGTGTGTCTTTTTATTCTCATTAAGGACCATTTTGATATTTTCTTTTGATATGGTGTACAATTATCGTACAACTGCTGCAGATTTCCATCACCGCAAACTCTTTGAGAATTATTGGTACAAAAAAAATGTTCTTTTGACATGGGATTGGAAAGAAAATTAAAATATGATAAAATATATATTATTTTATTTAAGTCATAATTGTTCTATGGAATGTTAACGTTTGTCTTAAATTGATAAGTTATTAGTGGTTTATTAGTATTATAATATAGGAATTCGTAGTAGTTTATCCATAATTATTAAACATTGAAAGTAGATTACTTTCAAGGCGAGAACAATTTTGAGTTTAAAAATGCATATTCCTCTGCCAAATTTATAATTTACTTATTGTTATCTCATCCATGGACTAAGTAAGGTTGAGATTTGTGTTTGAAAAAAAAAAAAGATGTTTGGGTTGCTGAAAGGTACCAACACGAAGTTTAGAGAAATATTATATATATATATATATATATATATATATATATTTAATGCATTAGAGGTGGTTGACTTTGCAATTTGAAGTTTTATTCTTTTTGTTAATTTATATATATTGTGTAGATGTAATGGAATATTGAGTGTATTGGATTATATGAAAACCTTCAAATCCATGGTATTTGAGTTGTGGAAAGTGAGAATTAAATCCTAAGTTAGGATTTAGATTCGTAATTAACGTAAGTTATATATTTGATAGACATTGTCCGTTTGGAAGCACTTCGGAAGGGAAAAGCGTTGGTGTGAGACTTCGTGGCACCTGTTCGGCATTGAGGTAGGTTACGGTCTACTTTAGTTAGACTCTGATTAGAGAATCGTATGTAGTTGTAGAAAGTGACGGGGATAGCATGATAGGCCGTCGGGCATGAAGTGGAGATGAATTCCAATTAGGTTGATTTGTCAGCTGTTATGTGGGCTTGTCGCCAAATGCGTTATGTATGTGATTATCACTTTTTGTATCTCCGTCACATACTAGTTCACTCATCACATGAAAATGAATGGTAATATTGATAATTGAACAGTGGACAGTAATATGACTTGTACTTGTTGATTTATATTGGTGATATTGTTGAGACTGATATCATGCATGACATGCTTTCCATATTATTGTTGTGATGATTGGTGAGGTGAGTGATTGAGAGACTCCGAGGTCTTTGCCGGAGATGGAGAGTGACAGAGAGACTCCGAGGTCTTTGCCGGAGATTGAGAGTGATTAATAGCCTCCGAGGTTTCTGCCGGAGAGCATGAGTGGTACATGGACTTCGCGGGTCCCCCATGGGTCATGGCTTTGAGGCACTGCCCTTAGCATGTGTGTACGAGAGTGGAGTGAGAGAGGTGACTATTGCATTGCATTGCACATTCATCCACTCATATATTTGATTGATCATTTGGTGAATTATATCTGTCTTGGTTGATTTTATGATTCCTTTACACTTTACTTGTATATGATACGTGACCATACCTGTTTGCTCTATGTGCTACTTGTTGTTTCAACTTCTTCATGCGTTATCTAATCATTGTCGGCCTATGATGCTTACCGGTACAAGTGTTGTACTGATACTACTCTTGCTGCACTTTTGTTGAGTGCAGAGTACGATCCAGGTTCCAGTTCTACACCCCGTGGCTGATACGCGAGGGTGACATCTTTCAGTCATTCAGGATGAGCTACTTGGTCATCCGTGGCCCCTGAAGGACCTCCTCTATTTATTTCTGTTTTTCTATTCGACAGACAATATGTAGCCTTCGGGTATTTTCAGACTTATATTCCGTACTATGTTAGCGCTCTTGTACCTTTTGACCAGATTTTGGGGTCGTCATGACATCTCTAGTTATGATAAGTATTTAAGACTTGATAATTTATTTTTTATTTAATTTTCCGCTTATTCAACTTGTTATTAGTAATGTGGTTCGCCTACTCGGAGGGATAGTGTAGGTGCCACCACGACTCGCAAATTGGGTCGTGACAGATACTATGTTCAAAACACGATTAATATAATATTGTAGTTTGTGCTCCGTATTTAAAACTTTATTATATTAGTGTTTGCTACGAATACGCACGTGGCAATGAATCCATCATTATTGAATTAATGAGATACTTGGAAATTACATGAATATTGTTTGATATTTTAATACGGGGTGCACCTTTTTTTGGACATTATTAATTTACACTATTTTTTTAATATTAGTTGTTGTTTAATATATATGGGGCTCACAACTTTTTTTTTTTTAAATTGGAACGGATATATATATATATGCCATAGAATTATGGGGCCCACAATTTTTGTTATATTAGTTGTTGTTTTTAATATATGTGGGTGGGGCCCACAATTGTTTTTTTATTAAATTGAAAACGGACGACGAAAAAGTGAATTGAACTCACTCTTCTAAATAGTTACTAGACGGCTTATGCCCGTGCTGCGCACGGGCCCAACACTTTAGATTATAGTGCATTTATGTGTATGTAGTTGTTTTTGAATAGTGATAATATATATATATATATATATATATATATATATATATATATATATATATATATATATATATATATATATATATATATATAAGAGAATGGAGAGTTTTTTGTAGTCCTCACACGGCTATAATTGTCATTTACTAGAGCTGAATATGAATTTCAAGATTTTTATGCTTCCACGTGGCTGCAATAGTTACATTTGCCTTGGATATCCGCATTTTTGCCCTCATTAATTTCTTAAGACCACCCTCACTTGGACCTTCATAATTGGTGCATTCTTTGACTTTTTATGATCTCTTGTTGGTCTTTATTAGGTTAATTGTTAGTATATTATTTGTCCTTGTGTCACATTTAAACATGTCTATTATATGCGCTTACATCTGTCTAAAATTAGTTTTAGGTATAGTTTTAAAAAGAATTATTTTATATATTTGAATTATTACTCCCGTCCTAATTTATATGACACCGTTGAAATTCTAAAATTCAAACATCTAAATGTTGAATGTGAATCCGGATATAGAAGCTTTAAGTTTTTTGAAATAAAATTTATATATTTGAAAACTCCGTAAAAAGTACTATAAATCATAATAATTAATAACTTAAAATATTTAAAAGGCAGATGAAGAAATTTCGGTCAAAGAAAAACTTATTGACTCTCGAAATTTCAATTATGACACATAAATTGGGACGGATGGAATATTTATTACTATTCTTATAAAATATTAAGTAATCCCTTTAAATATTGCACATGACAAATCTGTCGAATTCTTATATGATGAGCTTGCTATTAGTAATGACTTTAGGATAGCTAATTAGATTAGTGAATGTAGTTTTGTGTTGTTTATTGATTTCAGTTTAAAGCCGGTGTTTGTATTTAATTTTTCTTCTCAAAATGTCTAGGAAAGAGAATAAACAAACAAACTTGGTTCTGAGCTTTAGAATTAGTTGAGAGATAATTTCAATAGATGTAAAAATACCCAACGATAAAAGAAAATAAAGAAGAAGATTTATAAACAAAATGATCTTCATCAGTAGACTCCTACTTAGCGCAGTATTGTTTCAATTATGTAAGCATTCCTCGAATACCAAAATATCATTTTATGGTAATTTGGTTAGTCATACCGATTCAATTCAGGAAAAAATGATTGAAATTAATCTAAAATATAGTAAAGCTCAGTCGAATTATTGAAGATTATATTATCAAAAACTCTGTAAAACAAAAAGAATTCTTTTATATCCTACATTTGCATTTGTTTGGAAATAAAATTAAAAAAAACTCTAAAATAAGAAAATTTTATTTTTAATTGCAATTACTTTTGTATGATTAATTTTTAGGAATTTGTAGAAAACTGCTCTTTCAATAACTTAATGCCATAAAGAATGGACCAAAAAATAATTAATAATTTAATTTTTAATGTTGCTTTGGGCCCGGGCTTAGCACGGGCCAAATCATACTAGTATATATATATATATAAAAAAGTATATATTAATATTTTTAATATGGGGTGCACTTTGTTTTTGGGCATTATTAATTTGCACTATTTTTATGCATATATATATATATACGTATACTATGTTCAAAACACGATTAATATAACATTGTAGTTTGTACTCCGTATCTAAAAATTTATTATATTAGTGTTTGCTACGAATAGAAAGTCTGCACTTTTTTTTTTTAACATTATATTTTTTTTAATATGGGGTTCACTTTTTTTTTTCCATGAGTTTGGAGATGGTGAGTTCCATTTTTTTTTTATTGCTCGGTGTTATTTAGTATGCCCCCCCCCCCCCCCCCCCTTTTTTTTTTTTAAGGGACAACGGACGATGAAGCATGGGTCTAAACCCATGCTTTATATAGTTTTTTTTTTTTTTTTATATTGCTTGGTGTTGTTTAGTATGGGGCCCACCCTTTTAGACATTATTAGTTTGCACTATTTTTATGCATATAATATATATATATATATATATATACTATGTTCAAAACACGATTAATATAACATTATAGTTTGTGCTCCGTATCTAAAACATTATTATATTAGTGTTTGCTATGAATACAAAGTCTGCACTTTTTTTTTGACATTGTTTGTTTTTTTAATATGGGATTCACTTTTTATTTTATTTTTATATTGTTTGATTTTGTCAATATGGGATACTATGTTCAAAACACGATTAATATAACATTGTAGTTTGTGCTCCGTATCTAAAACTTTATTATATTAGTGTTTGCTACGAATAGAAAGTCTGTACTTTTTTTTTTTGACATTGTTTGTTTTTTAATATGTGATTCATCTTTTATTTTTTATTTTTTATATTTCTTGATTTTGTTAATAAGGAGTCCACCTTTTTTTTTCCCGTGAGTTTGGAGATGGTGAGTTCCACTTTATTTACTTTTTTTTTTTTTAAAATATTGGTTGGTGTTTTTTTTTTTAATAGTGATTGGTGTTTAATATGGGGACCACACTTTTTTTTTTAAATGCTTAATTGGTTGGTGTTTTTTTGAAATTTTTAATATTAGTTGGTGTTTAATATGGGGACCATAATATTAGTTGGTGTTTAATATGGGGACAATACTTTTTTTTTATACTAGACTATTAGTAATAATTTCCTACACTTTAAACATAATTTACTTTTATTTTATTAAAAGATATAAAAATCTTTTAAATATTAATTAACACCTTTTTTTAAATATTTTGTTAATTTTGTACAATAACCAAATGTGGAAGTAAAATTTAATCATACCTTATATTTGAAATTTTTTCTTCAAAAGAAATAAATAAAAAATCTTACCATAAATATTTATTATTTTATGCTTATATAAATGGAGCAGTAATGATCCGGTCCACGCAAAATATCAATACATCATTGAGGACCCCACACATGACTTCTTATGGCTTAAATAAATGCCCTCAAAATGAATTTTAATCTCCAATAAGTAACATGTTTCTAAATTTAATTATTTATAAGTATGAATTTGAAATAAATAAAAAGGATTTACTAAACAGATATTATTAATGTAGAACTAAATTTTGTCAAATGAAAAAGGAAGATTGTGTAACCCTTGCATAAAGTAAATTAACAGTTAAAAGAGGAAGCACCAAAATGATATAAAACAAAATAAAGTAGTAATTTATTTGAACTGTAATTCGTGTATTTCAGTTCTCAGCTTTAGAAAATAGCTAAAATTGTCAATTGTAATTGCAAAGTAGAGTGGAGGCCACATGACCTAAAAGCATTTGTCAAATGGTAGTAAAGAAATCAAGTGGGCCTACACTTTTAAAAGGAATAGTATCTAAGCGTGTGAAGTAAAAAAATTACGTGGGATCATACTTTTAAAAAGAATAGTACCTAACCCATACTTTTGAACTTATTTACGTAAATGTCACAACGGACGACGAAAAGGGACCAACCGGTGCTTCTAATATAGTAGTAATTATAAATATAAACTAGAATGTCCCACCAATAAAATACAGGTGTCTCATTTCATTGTTGAAAATTTAGCATGAAACCCATTTTCATAATTTTTGTTTTATTTAACTATTCGCTATGAGAATTTCATTGACTCGACTTACACAAGTTCGCGTTAAAATAATTTTACTAAGCGGCAAAAATACTCCCTATTAAATGCTTCTCTATTATCAGTGCTACAACTCAAAATTTTTGATTAAAAATAAAAGAATCTCAACCATTACACTGCACCACCTGTATAAATTATTTCTAATTATACCATAATAGTTTTGAAAAAAGTGGAATATAGGGCAATTTGATTAGGGAAAAGTACAGGAAGATAGTGGTTTTATCTTCTTTCATTTTCACTCACATATACATGATTAAGGAAATATCTAGAAAGAATCTTTCTTTTGCTTGAGCAGAATATAGTACCTAGTAGGGACTGCAAAGTATTTTTGCTCTTATATTTTCTACTAGTATCTGGACACCTGAATTGCACGTGCATTCTATGATAATTATAATATAAACGTTTTAAAATAATATTATATAATATTTATTATCATCATGAAGCAAACACATATTGAAAATTACTTATGGCCGAATGCAAAAGAATATCCTTCATATCCAAATTTGTGATAGTTGAATTTTTGGGAAAAAGCTTTTATAGTAGATCTTCTTCTTCATTCGCCGTTATAGTATGTAGCTTTGCCCATGTCAAATTTTCTCACCTTTTATTGTAGATTAAAATTGGCATAAACTGTTTTCATTTGTTTGAAACCCACCTTTTTGTTTAGCATAGTTGTTTTATTCATATTGCTAATTTTATTATAAAATTTAATGCAATAAAGTAATATTTGAACAATTTCTCTATTTTATCGTTCTTTCAAATATTCAGTTTGACGATTTTTTGTCAACAATTCACTATTTTCATTTGAATATGGGTAATGTTGGCTATGATTAAAATACTTACATTTTGCCTTGTCTTTAAGAAATTATAGCTCCTTTAATTTTTACAGCGAACTGCACAAAAATTCGATGAAATATATCTTCCTTAGGATGTTTAGTAGATTACTGTTAAGTTCATAATGTAAATATGCAAACAAGCAATAGTAATTTATGATAGACATAGTTAACAATTATTGGAATAGTTTTTTAAGTTAACGAATCTTTAAAAGTCTAATGATCAGTATGCCTATACAAGAAACATTATCAAATAATAACATTGCAGTTTGTTTCTTCAGTTATGAATCATATCTACCTACAAGTAAATCATATGAAAAACTAACTTTTCTCTTAATTTTAGTATCATGAGGAGAACTCATGTAAATCCTTAAATTTCAAGAATCTACATTAAAAGAAAAAAAAAAAAAGAGAGAGATAAACATAAAGGTGATGCAAATAATTTGTTTTTTAAAAGAGAGATACAGTTTATAATTATGGTCATGAAATGACCCATGCAACAAAATTGTCAAAAGAAAATCTTAAGATATACTTTGAAATTAAACTCTACAGATATACTTTGAACTTAAACTCTACACTTCATATCATACATTCAAAAGAAAAAGCTGTAATTGTGCAAGCTACAAATGATTTTGTAGTTTGTCAACAAATTAAAGTAAAAAATTGTGAACTTGCAAATAATTACAGTTATGTCCAATCAAAATTATTTAAACTATGAACTCCATATATAATACATAAAACATATTAAAAAAATAAATGAATAAGCATATGAAGTCAGGCCTAAGTCCATCGATTTGGCCTTTCCAAAATGAATATTGTTATTCATGGCTTTTCCTTCAATTATCAGAGTTAAGAGTTAATTTGATTATCCTTTCTTTTGGGATTATTTAGCATAATATACTAAATATAATTAATTTTAATGATATGCAAATGCTAAGATATTTGAATCAGACGTGTATAATAATGGTAGGTATTGAGTGTTGATATTGTGTTTTAATAAAATATACTACTCTATACAAGTAAGACATATCTTATATTTTTAAAATATATAGTACTCCCTTCGTCCATATTACTTGGCCACATTACTAAAAATATATGTCTATTTTTTTATTCTATATTTATCTTCTTTTCTATTTCTATTATTCCCGTTTTCCTTCTTTGTCAATACTTTAAACGTGAAGAGAGGACGAATAATAGCAATGCAAATTTGCACCAAAAGTTATTTTACTGCTCCTACACATAACTTCTTCACTTTTTACTTTTCACGTTCTTTGAAAATTAATAAATCAAGTATATATTTTATCATAATATCCATATTTATTGGTATATAGTCTCAATAGCTTCAGAAAATGATTTGAAAATGAATAATTAATGTGAAGGGTAAAATAAGAAACGAAAAGGAAAATTATTCCAGTGAAGATCTTACCTCTGTTATGGATTCTCCTATTTTCCAGAAAAATAATACATACACTAAACACAAAACAGAGCTCTGTTAGTATTTTATAATTGGCGTTGGGGGCGATTAAAAAATTATAAGTGGGCGTTTGACATAAAAAATTGTAAAATTTGAGAAAAAATTGAAAAATGATATTTGAAAATTGGAACTTTGTTTGGATATGAATATAACTTGGAAAAATATTAAAAAAATTTATGAGTGATTTGGAGTGAAAAGTGTGAAAATGGGTATTTAAAGCTTTTCACACAGAAAAGTTGTACCAATTGTATGTCTAAAACCGAATCGGAATAAAATTTGGAAAATAAAGTGAAAATTATTCATCGTCAAACAGATTCACCAAGGCAAATTAAGTGGGATGGCTACGTCTTTACCCACCAATCAAAATTTAGAGATAGTCTCCCGTATTATTGGAAGTAATTACTATAACAATCAAGTTTTTTTTTTAATTGATTTTTTCTATTATATATGTTTTATATAATAATATTTTTTTTATATCAATAAAAAAATATTAGGATGAACGATACTGTCATAAGGAGATTTGATTGTATTAGAGATCATAATAGAAAAGTAAAACTGAATCTCATATAACTTTTGCAAGTGTCAAATTATTTTTTTACATGAAAACACATACTAGCATGGCTCCGGTAGACATTCAATAATGAAAAGAATAATATTACTAATTCAATAAGAAGTAAGTATTAAACAACATTACTCCATGACTTAAGTTTGAGCTTTTAGCTGAAAAAATGTAGGTTAAATTTTGTAGATGCAGAATGAGTCGAAGATCATCATCAATAATGAACTTATGATGTAGAGCTAAATTATATTTATTCATTGAAACACGCAGACATACTCCTTCCTAAAATTACTAATCCAAAAACTAGAGTAAGGTCTATGCCTTGTGTTTAATGATAACCAATTGAGTTAATGATTTGGGAAAGATTCCACTGATTGATCTATTTCCTCTCCCAAAATAAGTTACTCTAACCTCATTTGATTGACTGCTTACCTGGAAGGTAATCAGGTCTTTTTCTCTCTCTCTCTATATATTTATATTGTTTTTTTTTTAATTACATTGGGGTAGGGGAAAGGGAAATGGGGAAAGGGATTACAATGTTGGGATTCGAAGGTAAGAGTTCGGGTAGCCAACGAACTGAGCTACTAGATCCCTACGATAGTCAGGTTTTCTCCATTGTTGGGCTTATTTTGTTTCCAACCCATAAGTTTTAGATGACTTTTTTTCTTTTCTAAAATTCATGTTGAGTAGCAGAGCTACATAAATCCAAATGGATGAAATAGTTTTGGTAGCTCTACGAAAGAAAAAGAAAAGAAATGGAATCAAAACAAAAAAGAAAGAAAATAAAGAAAGTGACAAAAGTCGAAAGTTGAAACATGCTATGTTCAAACACAATTCTCTTCTACACAACTCCAAAATGTGAAAATAGGGATGACAAACACTGCAGTGCAACCACAAATACTTCTGCCCCTCTCCGCCCCACCCTGCATAGTATAATTTGTTGTTTTCAACCCGCCCCACTCTAGGGGTGGGCATGGTATGACAGATATCGATTACCATATTTGTTAGCGGAAACGTAAAAGAAAGAACACAAAATTTAACGTGGTTCGGATCAAAATGATCCTACGTCCACCAGAGAACAGTTGTCTTTATATTATTAACAAAGGAAGGGGAGATTTCCCAATTACACTTAAGAGAATTGCTCTCTCAACTCTCTACTCACTACAATGGATTGCATGATTTTTGGGATGATGAACAAAGAAGAATTGCCTCTCATTTTATAGGCATAAAATGACTTGGGCTCCAAGTGTGCTACATGGCATTTCAATTCTCCTCCACATCTTTGGCTCCAATCAATGCATCCTTTGGCTCCAAGCAATGCATTCTTTGGCTCCAAGTAAATCATCCTTTGGCTCCAAGTAATAGAAATCATCCAACTAAAATTGTCACATGGATTTTCTATCACAAGACAAAAAACCAACTCTTTCATTCTCCACCTTGGTTTGCGTCACGAGCATGCGTATGAACAACTCCGGCCAAACTTTCTAAGCTTACTGGGCAACCCCGTTGTAAGAAACAACAAGAATCAAACCATTGTTGAACATACCACCTCCACCTAACAACTGTTCTCTCGGAGTTGCATCAGTTGATGAGTACTCCCGCTAAGTCCTTGCAATGTGCAAACTTAGCGAGCGGGACTATATTGGTCAACATGTCTGCAGCGTTATCGTCTGTGATAACTTTCACGACCTTGATAGTTCCCTCTTCAACAACATCTCAAATAAAATGAAATCTGACATCAATGTGTTTAGTGCGCTCATGAAATCTCTGATTTTTAATCGGATAAATAGCGCTCTGACTATCACATCTAAGGATTGATTCCTGCCGAACCAAACTCAATTCTGCCACCAAACCTTTCAACCAGATAGCTTCTTTCACCGCCTCCGCTGCTGCCATGTATTCTACTTCTGTCGTAGACAAAGCGACAATCGACTGCAAAGTCGATTTCCAACTAACGGCACTGAAACAAGAGTAAAGATGTATCCAGTTGTGGACCTCCTTCTGTCAAGATCTCCTACATAGTCAGAATCCACATAACTGAGAATTGAAATACCTCTATCACCTTTTTGAAAGGTCAGACCAACATCAGAAGCTCCCTTGTGATATCTCAATACCCACTTGACAGCTTCTCAATGACTCTTTCCTGGGTTGGACATGTATCTGCTTATCACACTTACAGATTGAGCAATATCTGGACGTGTGCATACCATAGCATACATAATGCTACCAACTGTGCTGACATAAGGAACCTTTGACATATACTCCACCTCATCTTTGGACCGAGGAATTTGTAACTCTGAAAGTTTAAAATGAAGAGCTAACGGTGTACTTACAGGCTTGCACGTATGCATAGTGAATATCTCGAGAACCCTTTCAATGTACCTCTTCTGAGAAAGATATACAACACCGTCTTCCCTTAAAATCTCCATACCAAGAATTTTCTACAGCTCCCAAATCCTTCATGTCAAATTCCTTACTTAACAGTTTCTTTAAAGCATTTATCTCTATAATGTTGCTAGTAGCAATAAGCATATCATCAACATACAACAGTAAATAAATCATTGAGTTACCAGACATCTTCTTGTGATACACACAACTATCAAATGCACTCCTTGAGAATTCACATGTAGTCATGAATGCATCAAACCTTTTGTACCACTGTCTAGGGGATTGTTCCAAACCATACAAAGACTTTTTCAGTTGGCATACATGATCTTCTTTTCCCTCAGCTAGGAAACCTTCAGGCTGATCCATATAGATTGTCTCTTCTAGATCACCATGTAAGAAAGCAGTTTTGACATCAAGCTGTTGAAGCTCCAAGTCAAATTGTGCAACCAATACTAGTAGCACGGAAATTGAGCTATGCTTCACGACCGGAGAGAAAATCTCATTGTAATCAATTCCCTCCTTCTGACTGAAATCCTTTGCAACCAATCTCGCCTTAAACCTAGCATCTTCCACTTCTAGAATTCATTGTTTCTTTCTGTAGACCCATTTGCATCCAACTTTCCTCCTCCCCTTTTGCCTTTTCACTAAGGCCCATGTCTGATTCTTGTGAAGAGACTCCATCTCTTCCGTCATGGCTAACCGTCGTTGTGCAGCATCCTTACAAGAAGTTGTTTCAACATACGAGGAGGGCTCCAGATCCTTAATCTCTTCTTCTGCAGCTACGAATGCATATGCAACCAGGTTTGCTTGATCTATAAGGCGTTCCGGTCTTCGTATCTGCCTCTTCTCCCTTCCCTTCGTAATTGTGTATGGTTCATTGACAACAAGTTCTTCAAGATCTACATCTTTTGACTCATCTTTAACCTGAGTCTCTTGATCCTTTTTCTTGGTAAGCTCCACCGAAAGCTCCACCTGCTCGTTGTACTCGTTTCTTGAAAACTCGACATAAACTTTACGGGGATCAAGCATAGAGGATTCATCAAAGGTGACATCTCTACTATCTATAAATTTGAGTAAAGACAAACACCAAAGTTTGTACCCTTTTACTCCATCCACATACCCTACGAATATGACCTTCTTAGCCCTTGGTTCAAGCTTTCCTTCATTAACATGATAATAAGTTGTACAACCAAATACTAGTAAGTATGAATAGTTAGAGGGTTCACCTGACTATACCTCATTCGGAGTCTTAAAGTCAATCATTGATGCTGGAGATCGATTGACAATATGAGCAGCAGTGTGAACTGCTTCAGCCCAAAATACTTTGGACATTTTGGCTTGTAAGAGCATACAACGAGCCTTTTCAAGAATAGTTCTGTTCATTCTCTCGGAAAACTCCATTCTGCTGTGGGGTGTGCCTAACAGTTTTATGTCTTGAGATCCTATGAACCTTGCAGAAATCATTAAACTCTTCGTTGCAAAACTCCAAGCCATTATCTGTGCGAAGATACTTGATTTTTCGCTCCATTTGATTTTCAACCAAAATCTTCCACTCTTTAAATGCTTCAAAAGCATCACTTTTTGCCTTCAAAAAACGCACCCAAACCTTTCGTGAGAAATCATCAATAAAAGTAAGAAGATACCTCTTTTCGCCCTTCGATGGAAGTTTAGAGGGACCCTATAAATCTGAATGAATATTGTGGTCGCATGTCAGTAAAAAAAAAAAAAAATTTTTTTTTTCCTTTTCTATTTTCATGTTTTGTTTCGATTATGTGCAGCGAGGACACTGCAATGTTTATAGTTGGGGGTGGCACGCGGTAGCACATTATATTTTGAAACTTGCTCAAAATTTTTGAAAATTTTGTTCTTTTGACATATTGTGGATTAGTCACTCTTGTTATTTTATTTTCTTTGAGGAAAAATGTGAAAACTCTTGGCTTGTTTGGTAGTAATAGAGTTAGTCTCTTGCATGTGAAATTGAAATGCGAATACCCCTCCAAATTGTTTTGTGAAAGTTAAAAAAAACAAGGTGCATAGGAAAGAATGATCTTTGTGACAACTTTGTGGCTCATTTGGTGACTCTTTACCTGCTGGTTGTGTTTACTTTGGATTGTGAGATATTGCACTAGTTGTTCTTGCTTGGGAAGTGAAATTGATCCATCTTGACTAGTTCATATGCCATGTGTGTGAGTGTTTGTTGAATAAATCTTGTGTTTACTTTTATCATCTAGAACTTGCCCGGTTAGTCTTTCAATATTAATTTTGATCATATTGGTTGGAGAGATGACCTTGGGCTATCTTTGTGATGTTTGAAAAAGCCTCTTTAGCCTTTCTAGCCTACCATTGCATAAATAATATCACTAGTAACCCCATTTGAGCTTATGACCTTTTCTTTGATTGCCACATTACAAGCCTTTACCATGTTTGATGAAAAGTCTCTCTTTTGAACGTTTCCCTCCTTGAACATGAAATTGTGAATTTGAGGCCAAAAGCCTAAGTTGGGGGTGTTAGTGTTGCTTGAGAGTGGTGAAGGTTGGTGTTGTGAAAAAGTCAAAAGAAAAGAAGAAAAATTTTAAAAATACAAAAATGTTGCAAACTTTTTGTGCAAAAAAAAAAAAAAAAAAAAAAATGCAGGTGACATCACCTGCGATTCGCATGTGTGGTCGCAGGTGGTGCCAGCAAAAAAAAAAAAAAATCTTTTTTTTCTTTTTTTCCTTTTTTATTTTTATGTTTTGTTTTGATTATGTGCAGCGAGGACACTGCAACATTTATAGTTGGGGGTGACATGTGCTAGCACATTATATTTTGGAACTTTATAAAGGAAGTTGAAATAATTGGGGAAACTAGTATGCAAAGGAAGGAGTGTTGTTTTGAAATGAAGAGGAAAGTGGACGAAAGGTTTTGTGTAGTGTTCAAGGAGGGCGTAGTCACTTGTATCCCAAATACCTATCCTACCCTTCCCTAAGCCTACATTACAAGCTTAAAAAGTCCCTATGTGATCTCCAACTAAATGTTCTTGAGTTAGTGATAATTGAAAATAAGGGCAAGCTTATGGTGTGATATTTGTTAGCACTAGATTTTTTTTTTGTTGAGTGTGAGTGACTTTGTGTAATTGTCCCTTGTGTTGTTGTTGTGAATACAGTGATTTTGGGACTTTCTTTCTTGTGAGGGCATATGGATTACGATAGATTGGTGATGTTGAAAAATTCAAAGTTGAGTCAACTGAGCATATCTAGTAAACTAGTGGTTTTGAGTCACTTATTGAGACTTGAGTGTTGTTGCTTGATAGTTTTATATCTCTATTGCATTCTTGAAATTGTATTTTGAATGAGAGAGTTATTTGGTTGAAGCTTCACATGCTTGTAGCCTAATTGTTGGTACCAACCAAAGTCATGTTTTTGTGCTTAAAGTGGTTCCTCATTGAGATTTTTGTTTTGATTTGCTTGAGGAAAAGCAAAGACTTTAAGTTGGGGGTGTTGATGAGTCGTGAAATTACGCGATATTCGATGCTAATTCCTTAAGTTTTTGCGACTCTTTAAGCACTTTTGTTGTTACTTTTTGTGTTTTTATGTTGTTTTGTAGGAAAAGATGCCCGGAGAGCATAAAAGAGCAAAATGGATCAAAATTGACCAAAATTGAACAAAATAGAGCAAAACAAGCCAAGTAGCTGAAATGAGTGATCGGAAGAAACCAAGTGAAAAGAAAGTCAAAAAGAGGTCAAACTGGACATTTTTGCAAAACTGTCAAAACTGTCAAAAGTGGGCAGTTTTGCAAAAACGGGCAGAATTGCAAAAACAGAAATATGGGGGCAGATTTTGACATTCTTTTGAACTTGGAAGAATTAGAGAAGCTACAAAAGAGAGGCTTAGGGCAAAACATTATGATCTTTTGCCATTTTGCAAGTTTTGGAGGCTAGGGTTTTTCTACAATATTGGAGGAGAAGATTGGAAGCACTTCAATGAGATATTTCTTAATCCTTTCTTCAATTCCTTGTTTTGTATTGCATATCTAAGTGTGTAGTATTTATTCCATTACTTGAATCTTGATTGTGAAACTATTCTTGATTAAAGTTTGGATTGAAACTCTTGTTTTGCTTATGTATTGAATGATTTTTATTGCTATTGAAGTGGGTCTTTGTTGATTTAATTAATCTCATTCTTGAATGTTTCCAAAGGGATTAGCTAACCCTAGGACTCACCCATTTACTTAGATTGAGCTTGGAAAAGGAAATCTAGGTTGGGAAAGATTAATTAACAAGAATTTGGGTCATTAAACTCATCTAATAACTTGAGCTCGGAAGAGGATAGTTACTTGAGGTTAAATTGATTGTGCCTAATATCACACTCTAAGGCTTGGAAAAGCTTAGAGTGAAATTCATTGATTTGGTTGGAAGACTTTCAATGAGATTTTAGATATCATTATCTATTGACACAAACCCGTTCTTAGTTGTAAAATCGTGAAATACATTGGATCGTTACTTGAGTGTAATCTCCTATTATCCATACTTGTGGCCATTGATCATTTTACTTGCTTTCTAGGTTAGTTTACATTTCCGCATTAGTCATAATCTTTCTCAAAAACCCAAAATATTATTTATCGTTTGGCTTTAGCTTAGTTGGTTAAAGTTCCTTACTTTCTTAATCGCCTAGCACATTGTTCCCTGTGGGATCGACCCCGACTCATAGTTGGGTAAATATATTGCATACGACCGTGTACACTTTCTCTTTGAGGAGTGTATTTTGGACGTTATCACTATACATCATTGAATTCTCGATATCACGATATCCCGAAGTCAATGAAAATAGCAAAGCACATGCAAGTGTCTCCTCGTGCTTTTTTAATTCCTGCAATCTGTAAGTCCATGACAAGTTTATTGAACGCGTCTAAATGATCTTGTAACGAAGTACCTGGCCCCATCTTAAATGTGTGAAGACGCCGTTGTAACAACATCCTTGTTGTCACCGATCGATCCTGGTAAAGCCCTTGTAGCTTGTCCCATAACTGCTTGGCCGTCTCTTCGGTACTTGTACTCACTTCACAAAGCACGTTAGATGCAAGGGACAGTTGGATTACACTCAATGCATCTCCTTCAATCTTCTCCTTGTCGGAAGCCGACATACCATCGGGATACTTTCCGTCAATAGCATGGATTGAATCTTCCCTCCGCAATAACGCCATCATCTAGATCTTCCAGATATTGAAGTTGTTGCGTCCACTGAATCTATCGATTTCAAACTTCATGGAACTCATCTTTGCTTGTTCTTTCTCCTAGGATCTTCAAAGATTCCTAACGCTCTGATACCAATTGTTAGCGGAAACGTAAAAGAAAGAACACATGATTTAACGTGATTCGGATCAAAATGATCCTACGTCCACCAGAGAACAGTTGTCTTTATATTATTAATAAAGGAAGGGGAGATTTCCCAATTACACTTAAGAGAATTTCTCTCTCAACTCTCTACTCACTGCAATGGATTGCGTGATTTTTGGGATGATGAACAAAGAAGAAATGCCTCTCATTTTATAGGCATAAAATGACTTGGGCTCCAAGTGTGCTACATGGCATTTCAATTCTCCTCCATATCTTTGGATCCAAGCAATGCATCCTTTGGTTCCAAGCAATGCATTCTTTGGCTCCAAGTAAATCATCCTTTGGCTCCAAGTAATAGAAATCATCCAACTAAAAGTGTCACATGGATTTTCTATCACAAGACAAAAAACCAACTCTTTCAATATCGAAATCGAAATTTTTTATACCATGGTTTCGGTATTATGGTATTTGGTATGCATTTTTAAAAAGTTTGGTATTCGGTATTCATAAAGAAAATACCGAAATACCGAATACCACACCGAAGTATATAATTACATATACAATTCATATATCTTAGTATTATAATACTAACAAATATATAAACTAGTATATATATATATATATATATATATTTATTTATTTATTTTTATATATATATATATGTATGTATGTATGATGATGATGATTCTTACCACTAGACGGTGTTATGCCTTAATCTAGAATTGGTCATTTTGCCTTTTCTTAGGTGTTTTTTTTTCCATTCATCTTCATTATTTGAACAAGAAAAAAAAAAAGAACAAGCTATATTAGCCATTTAAGAATATTAGATTTTGCATTAAGGATATGGCCTAATGATTAGATAAGTCATTTTTTTAACCTATTACTACGGATTAAAATACATTAATAGTATAAAATTATTCAATCTAATATAAATAAGTTAAATCTTCTAATGCTACAATTTAGGACTTAGGAGGGGATCCACAATTTTGAAAGAAGATATCTTCTATCAATAATTTTGGCATTGATGCCTATTTCTATATCTCTTTTCAATTCCCTCAAAATGAATTTGACTTGAGAAATACATCAATGCTAACATTAGGTATTTAGCTATGCTTTTCCTTAGTTTTCGGAACTGCTAACATTTATTTTAGAATAATCTGGTTTCCATCAGCTTAGACACACCTCGACTATTTTATTGAGTACATGTGAGATATCGGGCAACTCTATCCGTCGAGGTTTAAACAAATGGAAAGAAATCATAAAGCATTGTCTCCACTAAAATTTGAATCCAGATTTCTCATAATTTTCACCTACTTCATTGATTGTCAGAATTACTTTTGAGTATTATGAAGAATATATTCACAATACATCAATCAATCCCTTATTAATATGAGTGATACATAATTTTCATTTAGATGGGTAAACAAAGGGGTACTTTAAAATAAAAATGTATTACCTGATTTTCTCACGAGGAGAAAGGACCTAATGTTTTCACAGGACTACATAAAATGTTTTCTGACAGCGAAATTTTGCAAAATATTCAATATGACAATTGATTCCTTAAGTCTTCTTCATGTCATTGTTGTTGTTGTCGTTGTTGGGAGACCATATGTTTGTCATTCGCTTTTTAATAGGAGTAGATGCTTGGTAGAGCAGGGCACTTTGCATTCTTCATTCGAAACTAACAAGTGTCGGGTCGGGAATTTCTGCCTTGTTATCAAAGTTCCACTTCTGATTAACATTCTACTCATTCTTTTACTGACAATTGGTCTGAGATGACTTGGAGAGTCGGTGTTAAAATTTAAAAATGATCAAAGTTAATAGTAACCTTTGAGAAAAGGGTGGGAGGGTATATTATATTGCAAATAAAGTGCTATATTTTTTTAAATAATTTTTGGTTGGACAAAGTTTTCCTTTGAACTGATCAGTTGGATTATAATTTGTACATCAGCTCTGGCTGATATTATCAATGATATGTCTATCTTTATTTATCCTGTACCAATATTTATTTCAGAGTTTGTCATGCACTGATGCTGTAAAAATATCTATACAATCAGTGTTAGGTTTTTGGGTTTTTCCTTCCTATGTGGAATTGGATTAATAAAACCCAGTCCAATTAGGTTTTTGGGTTTTCCCTTCCTATGTGGAATTGGATTAATAAAACCCAATTCAATTTGGACCAGGCCAGTTTTACCCAAAATTTCCTCTATATATAGGATCAATTTAGGTCTTATTTTCAGAACACAAGAGTGAATTCATAGCAGCCATATAGCGAGAAAAACGTGAGAGAGAAAGCAGATTTTCGTCCAGAAATTTTCTGCTACAACAGTCCGCTTTAAATTGCGTTTCCCTATTCGTTAACCATTGGATCGTGCTGAAATTTGAACTGGGGGTTCTCAACATCTGTTTCTTCTATTTCAACGGTGGAGATCGGATTTTGTAGTATGTAGCTCCAGATTTCGAGTACGAATAGTAGCTCATTTTTGGGGGGTGATTTCTCTTTTTTCTTCGCTAGTTTTGATGTTATCTTTTATGTATTGTTGCTCCGTGCTTGGCTTTGCTGTTGTAGTCATTTGGAGAACATTGTTGTAACTCTTGTTATTTATAGTGGAGCTTTTGTGGGCCGGAGGTCCCGTGGATGTTTTCTCTTCACATTGAAGAGGTTTTACCACGTAAATTTGGCATTTCTTCTATTTGATTTATTTTTGCTTGCTTTGCTATCTTATTTTTGGTATAGCTGCTACCTAGATTTCCATTTGTGCTAGTGTTTATTGTCTTCTCTTGGTTCAAATAGTGTAGGAAGCTTCGACTTGGGTATTTCTTCCGCTGTTACCTCGTCGTGCAATTTGATTATTGCTTGTTTCTTCCCAACAAAGTGGTATCAGAGCTTGTGGTTGTATTTGGTTGGGTTGATCGTCTATTTGAATGATGGAGGCAAATATGAGTAAGATGGTTTGTTTAAATGGCAGTAATTACCATATTTGGAAAAACAAGATGAAAGATCTTCTATTTGTCAAGAAGTTGCATTTACCTGTGTTCGCTTCTAAGAAACCCGAGTCTATTAAAGATGAAGAGTGGGAATTTGAGCACTTACAGGTTTGTGGCTATATCAGGCAATGGGTTGAAGATAATGTTCGAAATCATATTGTGAATGAGACAAATGCTAAAAGCTTGTGGGAAAAGCTCGAGACACTTTATGCTTCGAAAACTGGCAATAATAAATTGTTCCTACTGAAACAATTGATGAATATTAGATACAAAGAGGGCAGCCCTATTTCTGATCATATCAATGATTTTCAGGGAGTCCTTGATCAGCTGTCTGGAATGGGTGTCAAGTTTGATGAAGAAATACAGGGACTTTGGCTTCTTAATACTTTGCCAGACTCTTGGAAAACTCTTCGAGTTTCTTTGACTAATTCTGCTCCCAGTGACGGTGTAACTATGGAATATGCTAAGAGTGGTGTTTTGAATGAAGAGATGAGAAGAAGATCTCAAGTGTCGTCTTCTTCAACTTCACACTCCGATGTTTTGGTCACTGAAGACAGGGGGAGAAGTAACTTCAGAGGTCAGAATGACAGAGGCAAAAGTAGAAGCAAGTCAAGAACCTCCAGGTACAAGATCTTACATGTGACTATTGTCACTTGAAAGGGCACATCAAGAAATATTGCTACAAGTTTGAGAGAGACCAGAAAAGGCAAAAGAAAGAAGACGATAATGAAAATCGTGTTGCTGTTTTTGCTGAAAATGATCTTCTCGTTGCTTGTGGTAAAAATGATATCAATCTTGTTTGTGATGAGTCTACCTGGTTTGTGGATTCAGGTGCCACTTCTCATGTCACGCCAAAGAAGGAATTATTTTCTTCTTATACTCCGGGTAATTTTGAAAATTTACGAATGGGAAATGATAGTGAGGTTGAGGTACTTGGTATTGGCACAGTTTGCTTGAAAATTAAGAACGGTTCGAGGTTGGTTCTTAACAATGTCAAGCATGCTCCAGATGTTCGTCTGAATTTAATTTCTGTAGGAAAGCTTGATGATGATGGTTATGATCAAACCATTGGTGGTGGCCAGTGGAAGCTTTTTAAAGGTTCAATGGTTGTGGATCGAGGTTACAAGATGTCTGACTTGTACTTATTTCAGGGCCCCATTTGTGGTGACTCAGTAAATTTGGTGGAGAATGATACTTCATCAGAATTATGGCATAGAAGGCTGAGTCATATGAGCGAGAAGGGGATTGATAACTTGGCTAAGAAGAATTTGCTTTCTGGAGTGAAACAAACAAAGTTAAAGAGATGTGTTCATTGCTTAGCCAGGAAACAGAAAAGAGTTTATTTTCAAAGTCATTCGCCTTCAAGAAAGCATGATTTGCTGGAGTTGGTACATTCTGATTTGTGTGGTCCTTTTAAAGTAAGCTCTCGTGGTGGTGCACTTTACTTTGTGACTTTTATTGATGATCATTCTCGCAAACTCCGGGTATTTCCTTTGAAGTCCAAGGATCAAGTACTTGATGTGTTCAAGACTTTTCAGGCCTTGGTTAGGAGAAAACAGGGAAGAAACTAAAATGCACCCGCTCAGACAATGGTGGTGAATACATTGGTCCCCTTTGATATTTATTGTAGACAGCAGGGTATTCGGCATCAGAAAACTCCTCCAAAGACTCTTCAGTTAAATGGTTTAGCAGAGAGGATGAACAGAACTCTAGTTGAAAGAGTTAGATGTTTTCTTTCAGATGCTAAGCTGCCAGATTCATTTTGGGCAGAAGCACTTAATACTGCTGCTTATGTTATCAATTTATCTCCTACTATTGCTTTGGATGGTGATGTCCCTGACAGAGTTTGGTTTGGTAAGGATGTCTCTTATGCTCATTTGAGAGTCTTCGGGTGTAAATCCTTTGTGCATGTTCCTAAGGATGAGAGGTCAAAGCTGGAAGTTAAAACTAGGCAGTGTATCTTCATTGGTTATGGTCAAGATGAATTTGGCTATCGTTTCTATGATCCAGTTGAGAAGAAACTTGTTAGAAGCCGTGATGTTGTGTTCTTTGAAGACTAGACAATTGAAGATTTTGACAAAGTTGATAAAGTTAATTCTCAGAGCAATGAAAGCTTAGTTGATGTTGATCCAGTTCCTGTGACTATTGCACCTGAGGAAAACCTTCAAAATAATGAAGATAGTGATCATATTCAGAATGACCAACATGATGCTGTTGATGCTCCAGTGAAGATGATGTGGTTGGCCAGCAACCAGTTGCTATTGATGCTCCAGAGAGTTCTCTCAGAAGATCCATTAGAGAGAAAGTACCTTCATCTCATTATTCTCCCAATGAGTTTGTACTCTTGACTGACAAGGGAGAACCTGAAAGTTTTGATGAGGCCATGGATAGTGAAGAAAAGGAAAGGTGGTTTGATGCTATGCAAGATGAGATTAAATCCTTGCATGATAATCATACATTTGATCTGGTTAAGCTTCCTAGAGACAGAAAAGCTTTGAAAAACAGGTGGGTTTTTAGGGTAAAACATGAAGATGGTAACCCAGTTCCACGATACAAGGCTAGATTGGTTGTCAAGGGCTTTAATCAGAAGAAGGGAGTTGATTTTGATGAAATCTTTTCTCCAGTTGTGAAGATGTCATCCATTCGAGTTGTTCTGGGCTTGGCTGCAAGTCTAGATTTAGAGGTTGAGCAAATGGATGTTAAAACCGCTTTTCTCCATGGTGACTTAGATGAAAAAATTTATATGGAGCAACCAGAAGGTTTTTGTTATAGCCCGTATTTTGTACGTTCGGATGTTTCGGGGTAGTCGTGGTAAGTTAAGGGCAAGACTATTTTCCAAAATTATTTTAATATACAAGTTGTTTATGAATACTATATATGAACATTATTAGCATGGAAATATTGAGAAAGGTTAAGGGTAAAAAGGAAAATTCACAAAAGGGTTCATGGTAATATTGTGGAAGGCTAGGGGCAAATTCACAAAGTGTTCAAGAAAGTTCTTGAAGGACCACTTGTGGCCGTCCAAAGTGTGGTGGGCTTGGGCCCACATGGATGAATTATGTGTATCTATATATATATTATTAGTCACAATTATCATCACAAAAATTCAAGAAGCTTGGAGAAAGAAAAAAAAAAAAAAAAAAAAAAAAAGAGAAGGGCCATTCGGCCAAGGTCCCAAAAAATTATGTCCATGAAATTGACCAAGAAAAATTATTTTCTTCTAGTGTTACAAGCAATTGGAAGGTCCTCTTTAACATGGAATGGGTGTTGGAGCAATAAAATCATTTAATTGTGCAAGTTCACAACCTTAGTCAAGCCAAGAAGTTGAGTGAAAAAGGTATGTGTTCAATCTTCCCTTTCATATGTTATGGATGGTGTGTGCATGTTATGGTATGTAGAAATGGATGAAATACATGAAAATATGTATATTGGAGTGTGGCCAAATAGAGGTGGTGTGATGTAGATGTGATGAATTGATTTTATTTAGTATTTTGATTGTTGTGTTGTGGATTCCATGATGTAAAATGAGGATTTAATGGCTTGAAAAGAAGTTGTAATCGTTGTGGGAGTGTTGAAGAAGTAATGTGACACTAGCATGAATTCTTATATTTGCATGAATGATGTTGTTAATGTGTAGATTGTTAGTGAAGTTCACAAATTTGGAAGAAAGTAATGTGTTGTTATCTTTGGTGGTGTTGTGAGATTTCGGGTGGAAGTGTGCATTAATTGGGTTGTTTGAATATTGTGTGAATTGTTTAAAGTGTTCTTGAATCATGTTAGAATAATTTTGGGTAAATACTTGAATATGGGATCATTGGTGTTAGCTTGAATATATGTAATTGAGTTGAATAAAAATGAAATGCCGTCGAATTGTGTAGAAAGAATTGCAAGTGTTAGAATGCATTTGAAATAATTGTTGAAGTTGGAGATGTGATTGTTGATATTGTTGTTGATAATTTGGCCGAGTTGAATTCTCGGATTGTTGTTGATAAATTGGCCGAGTTAGATTCTCGGGGATGGTGTATTTACAGGGAAAATGCTGCCGAAATTTCGGTAGAATATAAGTGAATTCATTTGAAATACTAAGACAAGTATATGTCGATGAGTCTAATGATTATGACAATTCTCTTGAATGTAGACCAGCAAGTTTGGACGAATAAGCGTAGCTAATTGGACGTGGGACAGATATGTAAGACTTACCCTTTCTTTCTTTTGGCATGATATTTGTGAAACGAACAGACAATATGTATATGATTCCAAAGAAACTCCTATTCTTAGAGCCACTAGGACGGCTAATGTTCTTGACTTCCGAAGAACTATTTTGCTATGTCTTGATACAAGTGTGTGGTTCCAAAAGTTCTATGTTGATTTGATTCATAGCGATATTCGAAAGGTACTTGATATGATTATTGCTTTGGTTTTCCAAAAATAGCTTCTGAAACGCTTGTAGAAGGTTCTGTACTATAACTTCCTTATACTAAGTCGGATTGACCCGAAACTTGTTTCTGAGCCTTTAGGGGTCGGTAAGTATACTTATCTATCGAGTCTTGATTTATGTGCATTTAGTTTCTCACTACTCTGCTCGTGCATATGTCATGACCTCCTTCGCCGAGTCCCGGGCCGGTATGTATCGTGCGTATGGTTCGCCGGGTCCCCCGCTTGAGGGTCGGGTGCCATATATGTATGCCGGAGTATGATGTGTTTATGGTTCGCCGAACCATATATGATGTGATATTATGATGTGTGACGGGGATTATGGAGCAAATCTTTTGGAGTATGATGTGTGTGGCGCCAAAGGCAGGGTGGCGCCACGTTTCCTCGGGTCCCGCAAGGGACCGGATACCGTTCTTGGCATGCATGATTTGTGTTTCCAGTAAGTTGTCTCTTTATTAATTTGCATATCGTGCTTATTTTCTGTACTAATCTTCTGTACTTCTTATTGCGCTTGTGATTCTGTTCACATTACTTTATGTTTTACATGCTCAGTACATACTTCGTACTGACCCCCTTTCTTCGGGGGTTGCGTTTCATGCCACGCAGGTACACCCAGATGAGAAGAAGACTTTTCTAGAAGGTGTTTCAGCGGGATTGGAGAACTCCACTTCCTTCCGGAGTGTTGCCGAGTCAGAGCGTATATAAGTTGTGATTTCTGATTTATGTTAGAGACTTTGCAGACAGAGTTGTGGGTACAGAACATCAGTTTCGTAAGCGCCTTCATCAGCCGATGTGACATTTTGTGATATGTTACAAATTCTATATGATTACAGATTTTGTTTGATTTGAGAACGATATAAAAAAGTTTCTGAAAACCGTACTATGTGTCTCATGCTTATTTGATTTGAAAGTCCGAAAAGAGTATGTATGTAATAAGAGTCAGAGGGTTCGCTCTCCGAATATGGGGTTGGGTGCCCATCACACCCCGGTAAGGCTAGGGTGTGACAGTTTTGAAGTCAAGGGTAAAGAGAATTATGTTCGCAAATTGAAGAAGAGCTTGTATGGTTTAAAACAAGCTCCCAGGCAGTGGTACAGGAAGTTTGGTTCTTTTATGAGTCAACAGGGCTTCAACAAGACTTCTTCAGATCATTGTGTTTTTGTGCAAAAATTCTCTGATGGTGACTTTATCATTCTATTGCTTTATGTTGATGACATGCTTGTTGTTGGTCAGAATGCTTGTAGAATTCCGAAGCTGAAGCAAGAATTGAATAAGTCTTTTGCCATGAAAGACTTAGGACCAGCAATGCAGATTCTTGGCATGCAAATTGTTCGTGACAGAAAGGCCAAGGAGTTGTGGTTATCACAAGAGAAGTACATTCAGAAAGTACTTCGTAGGTTCAACATGGATAAAACTAAAGTTGTCAAAACACCTTTAGCTATGCACTTCAAATTGAGCACGAAGCAGTGTTCTTCTAGTGATGGTGAGAAGGAAGATATGAAGAAAGTTCCTTATGCTTCAGCCGTTGGCAGTCTGATGTATGCAATGATTTGTACAAGACCTGATATTGCTCATGCCGTTAGTATTGTCAGCCGTTTTCTTTCTAATCTGGGAAGAGAGTATTGGAATGCTGTGAAGTGGATTATGAGATATCTTTGTGGCACTTCTAGTCTGAGTTTGTGTTTTAGGACAGAAAAGCCTATTCTTTGTGGTTACACTGATTCAGACATGGCCGGTGATGTTGATACTCGTAAGTCTACTTCGGGCTACTTGATTACTTATGCAGGGGGAGCTGTGTCTTGGAAATCTAGATTGCAAAAATGTGTTGCTCTATCTACTACAGAAGCTGAGCTTATTGCTGACGTTGAAGCTTGTAAAGAGTTGCTCTGGATGAAGAGATTTATGGGGGAACTTGGCTTTGCTCAAGAGAGGTATGTGCTTCATTGCGACAGTCAAAGTTCTATTCATCTTGGCAAGAACTCTACATTTCATGGTAGGTCAAAACATTTTGATGTCAGATACCATTGGATTAGAGATGTGTTGGATTCTAAGTCGCCTGAACTTGAGAAGATTCACACCAATGATAATGGTTTGGATATGTTGACCAAAGCTTTGCCAACAGGGAAGTTTGAAGAGTGTTTGCTTGATCGCCGGGATGACGGTTTCCTCCACATAGTCGGGAGGAGGAGAATTGTTAGGTTTTTGGGTTTTCCCTTCCTATGTGGAATTGGATTAATAAAACCTAGTCGAATTAGGTTTTTGAGTTTTCCCTTCCTATGTGGAATTGGATTAATAAAACCCAATTCAATTTGGACCAGGCCAGTTTTACCCAAAATTGTCTCTATATATAGGATCAATTTAGGTCTTATTTTCAGAACACAAGAGTGAATTCATAGCAGCCATATAGCGAGAAAAACGTGAGAGAGAAAGCAGATTTTCGTGCAGAAATTTTCTGCTACAGCAGTCCGCTTTAAATTGCGTTTTCCTATTTGTTAACCGTTGGATCGTGCGTAAATTTGAACTGGGGGTTCTCAACATCTGTTTCTTCGATGTCAACGGTGGAGATCGGATTTTGGGGTCTGTAGCTCCAGATTTAGAGTACGAATAGTAGCTCGTTTTTGGGGGGTGATTTCTCTTTTTTCTTCGCTAGTTTTGGTGCTATCTTTTATGTATTGTTGCTCCGTGCTTGGCTTTGTTGTTGTAGTCATTTGGAGAACATTGTTGTAACTCTTGTTGTTTATAGTGGATCTTTTGTGGGCCAGGGGTCCCGTGGATGTTTTCTCTTCACATTGAAGGGGTTTTACCACGTAAATTTGGCGTCTCTTCCATTCGATTTATTTTTGCTTGCTTTGCTATCTTATTGTTGGTATAGCTGCTACCTAGATTTCCATTTGTGCTAGTGTTTATTGTCTTCTCTTAGTTCAAATAGTGTGGGAAACTTCGACTTGGGTATTTCTTCCGCCGTTACCTCGTCGTGCAATTTGATTATTGCTTGTTTCTTCCCAACAATCAGTTCTTAGAAGGTAACTGCACGGAATTTTATCTAATAGCATTATTGATAACAAATTAAATTATAATGATATCAAAAAATATTCATTACATTATCAGTGCATACAACTTAAATTTTTATTTTTATAACAGTAGTATCTAGGGCAGCTTGCACACCTCGACTATTGTACTAGATACTGCTATCTCCTACTAGCACAATTATCCAGCAACTTTGCATGCCAAAGGTCTGGTAAAAAGGGTGAAATTATCTGACATTTTGTGTCTAGGCTCTCCCATGTTTTTTTTTAAAATTTTTAATTTTCCATTAACCATCTGGCATCCGCATTGGGCCCCGATTAATTTAGATTCACGCTGCGTAAGACCATTTAAGGGAATATGCTTTTAACAGGCCCGAACTCGATCTCAATACCTCTGGTTAAGGGTGGAGAGACCCTGTTCATCTCACCGCAATCTTGCTGGTGTTTTTCTTTTGTTATTGGCCTTTGAACTATATCCAATTGGCCTTGGCTTTGTTTATCGTTTTCTACATATTTGCGTAACTCAATATTATTCTTTTCGGCTAATTCTGGAATACCCTTCTAGAATATGTGGATGTAGATATTACAGCGAAAAGGTTACCACATTAGTGGTGGAATTTTGTCAGAAATGTTGTTAGACAGTAGGATCGAGATAAAAGCATCATACATCAAAATCATCTTTTTACTACTATTTAGAAGCACCCGTGAGTGGCTTTTCGTCGTCCGTCGTCGTCAGCATCTTCTGGCTGTACATTGATTTAGTTTACCAAGAAAACCAAACCCTTTTGAAAGAATTCCTTTTACGTCCAATCTCCTTTATTCAAGCTTACACGTGTTCTTAAGTGTATTTTTCAGTGGGCCCACTTCTCTTTGTGATTGAGGCTGACAAGTTTTTGCATATGGTAACCTTTTACTACAGCTAATTTGATTCTAGAAAATTCTTTGTATAGGTGTCGTACCAAATATATATAGTAAAACGCAATCAAGATGGAAAAAAAAACCGCAAAGCCAAAATATTCCTAGATGGACTCTTCCTCTGTTTTTCCTTACTCTATTTATATCAGTTACATTTGGATTACTTAGAAAGACATGCTTAGTAATTAAAAATATTGGGCCTCATATTAAACAGGCCCATAACAAAAAAAGAAAAAAAAATTATGGGTCTCATATATATTAAACAACAATTAATATTAAAAAAAAATTGTGGGCCTCATATTAAACATCAACCAGTATTAAAAAAAAAAAAAAACCAGTGGAACCCACCACATCCAAACTCACGGGAAAAAAAAAGTGAACCTCATATTAACAAAATCAAGCAATATTAAAAAAAAAAAAGTGAATCCCATATTAAAAAAAAACAATGTTAAAAAAAAAATTGAACCAGTATTAAAAAAAAAAGAGAAGAAAAAAAAGTGAAACCCACCACATCCAAACTCACGGGAAAAAAAAAGTGAACCCCATATTAACAGAATCAAGCAAAAAAATTGTGGGCCCCATATATATTAAACAACAACTAATATTTAAAAAATATTGTGGGCCCCATATTAAACACCAACCAGTATAAAAAAAAAGAAAAAAAAAAGTGGAACCCACCACATCCAAACTCACGGGAAAAAAAAAGTGAACCCCATATTAATAGAATCAAGCAATATTAAAAAAAAAGTGAATCTCATATTAATAAAACAAACAATGTTAAAAAACAAATGCTTAGAAAATCAAACAATTAAATCAATAATGATGGACTCATTGGCACATGTGTATCCACCCATTAGTGGGACCAAATGAAATTATTGTACAGCAACATACTTAAAATACTTATATATTAAAATAAGATAGAATTTAATTACTTTTTTATTTTTTTCTTATTCTAATAAATGTGAAAAGAGATTAATGTCACAAAAGAAAAAATAATATTAAATGGAGATCAAATAATTAATAAGCTAAATTAGTGAAATTATAATTCTAATTAACGTTTCCATAAAAAATCGTGTAAAAAATAACATGACAAGTAAAATGAGTTAAACAAAAAATATTTACTAAAAATTAACAAATAGAAGTTCTTCATGGGCCCATATTAAACACCAACCAGTATTAAAAAAAAGAGAAGAAAAAAAGTGGAACACACCACATCCAAACTCACGGGAAAAAAAAGTGGACCCTATATTAACAAAAGCAAGCAATATTTAAAAAAAAAAGGAATCTCATATTAAAAAAACAAACAATGTTAAAAAAATGCTTAGAAAATCAGACAATTAAATCAATAATGATGGATTCATTGCCACATGCGTATCAACCCATCAGTGGAAGCAAATGAAATTATTGTACAGCAACATACATAAAATACTTATATATTAAAATAAGATAGAATTTAATTACTTATTCATTTTTTCTTACTCTAATAAACGTGAACATAGATTAATGTCATAAAAGAAAAAATAATATTAAATGGAGATCAAATAATTAAAAAGGTAAATTAGTGAAATTATAATTCTAATTGACGTTTCCTTAAAAAAATTGTAAAAAAAAAATTGTGGGCCCCATATATATTAAACAACAACTAATATTAAAAAAAATTGTGGGCCCCATATTAAACACCAACCAGTATTAAAAAAAATCGGTGGAACCCACCACATCCAAACTCAAGCAATATTAAAAAAAAAGTGAATCCCATATTAAAAAAAAACAATGTTAAAAAAAAAAAACTGAACCAGTATTAAAAAAAAAAGGAGAAGAAAAAAAAGTGGAACCCACCACATCCAAACTCACGGGAAAACAAAAAGTGAACCCCATATTAACAGAATCAAGCAAAAAAAATTGTGGGCCCCATATTAAACACCAACCAGTATTAAAAAAAAAAAAGAAAAAAAAGTGAAACCCACCACATTCAAACTCACGGGAAAAAAAATGGACCCCATATTAACAAAATCAAGCAATATTAAAAAAAAAAGTGAATCCCATATTAAAAAAATAAAAAATGTTAAAAAAAAAAATTGTGGGCCCCATATTAAACACCAACCAGTATTAAAAAAAAAAAAAAAAAAAAGTGGAACCCACCACATCCAAACTCACGGGAAAAAAAATGGACCCCATATTAACAGAATCAAGCAATATTAAAAAAAAAAGTGAATCCTATATTAATAAAACAAACAATGTTAAAAAACAAATGCTTAGAAAATCAAACAATTAAATCAATAATGATGGACTCATTGTCACATGTGTATCAACCCATTAGTGAGACCGAATGAAATTATTGTACAGCAACATACTTAAAATACTTATATATTAAAATAAGATAGAATTTAATTACTTTTTCATTTTTTCCTTACTCTAATAAATGTGAAAAGAGGTTAATGTCATAAAAGAAAAAATAATATTAAATGGAGATTAAATAATTAATAAGCTAAATTAGTGAAATTCTAATTCTAATTAACGTTTCCTTAAAAAACCGTGTAAAAAATAACATGACAAGTAAAATGAATTAAACAAAAAATATTTACTAAAAATTAAAAAATAGAAGTTCTTCATCGCCCCATATTAAACACCAACCAGTATTAAAAAAAAAAAAAAAAAAAAAAGAAATGGAACCCACTACATCTAAACTCTCGGGAAAAAAAATTGGACCCTGATGAGTCGTGAAATTACGCGATATTCGATGCTAATTCCTTAAGTTTTTGCGACTATTTAAGCACTTTTGTTGTTACTTTTTGTGTTTTTATGTTGTTTTGTAGGAAAAGATGCCCGGAGAGCATAAAAGAGCAAAATGGATCAAAATGGAGGACCATTTTGCAAAACTGTCAAAACTGGACAGTTTTGCAAAAACGGGACAGATTTGCAAAACTGTCAAAAGTGGACAGTTTTGCAAAAACGGGCAGAATTGCAAAAACAGAAATATGGGGGCAGATTTTGACATTTTTTGGACTTGAAAAAATTGGGGGGAGCTACAAAAGAGAGGCTAGGGCAAAACATTATCATCTTTTGCCATTTTGCAAGCTTGGAGGCTAGGGTTCATCTACACCACACTTTGGGGTTGAAGATTTGGTTAAGCATTTCTTAAACCTTTAATTCATTTCTTTAATCTCTTGCTTTGTATTGTATATCTAAGTGTGTAGTTTTCATTTCTATACTTGAACCTTGTTTATGGAAGTATTCTAGGATTAAAGTTTGGATTGAAACTCTTGTTTTGCTTATGTATTGAATGATTCTTATTGCTATTGAAGTGGGTCTTTGTTGATTTAATTAATCTCGTTCTTGAATGTTTCCAAAGGGATTAGCTAACCCTAGGACTCACCCATTTACTTAGATTGAACTTGGAAGAGGAAATCTAGGTTGAGAAAGATTAATTAACAAGAATTTGGGTCATTAAACTCATCTAATAACTTGAGCTCGGAAGAGGATAGTTACTTGAGGTTAAATTGATTGTACCTAACATCACACTCTAAGGCTTGGAAAAGCTTAGAGTGAAATTCATTGATTTGGTTGAAAGACTTTCAATGAGATTTTAGAAATCATTATCTATTGACATAAACCCGTTCTTAGTTGTAAAATCGTGAAATACATTGGATCGTTACTTGAGTGTAATCTCCTATTATCCATGCTTGTGGCCATTGATCATTTTAATTGCTTTCTAGGTTAGTTCACATTTTTGCATTAGTTATAATTTTCTCAAACAAAAACCAAAATACCATTTATCGTTTGGCTTTAGCTTAGTTGGTGAAAATTCCTTACTTTCTTAATCGCCTAGCATATTGTTCCCTGTGGGATCGACCCCGACTCATAGTTGGGTAAATATATTGCATACGACCGTGTACACTTTCTCTTTGAGGAGTGTATTTTGGACGTTATCAGACCCCATATTAACAAAAGCAAGCAATATTAAAAAAAAAAAAAAAAAGGAATCCCATATTAAAAAAACAAACAATGTTAAAAAGCAAATGCTTAGAAAATCAAACAATTAAATCAATAATGATGGATTCATTGCCACATGCGTATCAACTCATTAGTGAGAGCAAATGAAATTATTGTACAGCAACATACTTAAAATACTTATATATTAAAATAAGATAGAATTTAATTACTTTTTCAGTTTTTCCTTACTCTAATAAATGTGAACAGAGATTAATGTCATAAAAGAAAAAATAATATTAAATGGAGATCAAATAATTAAAAAGGTAAATTAGTGAAATTATAATTCTAATTGACGTTTCCTTAAAAAAACGTGTAAAAAATAACATGACAAGTAAAATGAGTTAAACAAAAAATATTTACTAATAATTAAAAAATAGAAGCTCTTCATTTAGATAAAAAATCAAATGCATATTAACCCATTAATGAGAGCAAATGAAATTATTGCACAGCAAAAAATATGGACTTCATATTATTACTTTTCTTCAAAATATTTAATTGATGTATTGCTATTCCGCCATGTCATTTATTTGTTATGTTTACTAAAATAAACATACTTAAAATATATATATTTAAAAAATAAGATACAATTTATTTACTTTTTTATTTTTATTCTTACTCTAATAAATGTGAAAAGAGATTAATATCAAATGAAGATCAAATAATGAATAAAGTAAATTAGTCAAATTATAATTCTAATTCACGTTTCCTTAAAAAACCATGCAAAAGACAACATGACAAGTAAAATGAGTTAAACCGAGAATATTTACCAAAAATTAAAAAATAGCATTTCTTCGTTTAAATAGAAAATTAATTTTACACTTTTAAATTAATCGAATTAAAATTGAAAGTATCAACTGATGCTTAAATATTGCTATTATTTTATCTCAAAGAGAGGAATAGTTTTCTTTTAAACAAGTCTTCTCTTTTAAAAAATATTAATAAATTTTCTTAGTAAACACAAATAAAATAAAGTTTTAGATACGGAGCACAAACTACAATGTTATATTAATCGTATTTTGAACATAGTACACACACACACATATATATATATATTATCACTATCTAAACACAACTACATATACATAGATACACTATAATCCGAAATGTTGGGCCCGTGCGCAACATGGGCATAAGCCATCTAGTTTTAATAAAAGAAAGGGGGACCCTTTATTATTTTTCACAGAAACGTGTACCTGTTAAATATAGAAAGATGAATGCATTGCTTTTTTAATAAATGTAGCAATATTGTCATCTTCTATAGGATGTCAAATCATATATTGATAATTGTTTTGTCAAAAGTCATAAATTTAGAAATTAGTATTTTGTCTTCTAGCTAGTTTTAATTAAGCATGAACAAAAATTGTTTCATTTTGTTAAGGAGGAATTAGGGGTCAAGTAGGATGATGCCCTAGGGGCTGGAACCCACCATATTTTGATAATTGTAATATGTGATTGTTTAAACGGTCGCTGAATTATTAGAAATAAATGAGTAAAGTCATTTTTTTTCTGCTAGAAACAATTTATATATATATAATAGAGCTAGGCATAGACAAAGTAATGCGGTACCTTTCTATGGTCTTCATTCCCATTTATCTTTTTTGTCAATTTTTCTCTTATTTTCAGCTTAAAATTAAATAAAAACCCTCCATTAATTTTTTTCATTAAACTTTATTTAAGCTGCAGTTATGACATTTACTAGCTGCAGTTATGAAATGAGAAATAAGTATATGCTTGACAACGTATGAGAAGAGAGCAACAGACCCATGCATTTTTGGGATTATGAGAGGAGAGCAAGAGATTCATGTATTGTTGGGATAGTTATATAAAGAGACCCATGTATTGTTGCAATTTGCAAGATTTAATTTACTTTAACATCTCCCATGACCAATTTAATATTTATCATTTTGCCTCATTATTTGATCCAAATATTATTGACAAACGCTAGGCATCTTTCTTTGAAAAGGTAAGATATATCATATATGTCAGTTTCAATAATTTTATTTCAGATGTATATATTTTCGACTTAGTTTAGAATATCCTAAACTCTACAATAATGATTTTCATTTCATCGTACTAATTCTTAATCAATTTGATTAAATTTTCAAAATTTTGTTGTGTTTTTTTCTGACCTTGACTTATATGTTTGGTAAGTATGAAAAATTGATAATCTCATTCTAAAGTTTTTGAATACTTAGAAAGTGTGTAGTATATTATAGCAGAATATCATTTGTAGCATTTCCGAAGAAGAGTAGAAAATATCACATTTTTTACATACCATAAATAGTTACATGTTCTTCAAATGATTGGCACGAACTGAGCAAGCAAATACTCAGAAAAATAAAAAAAATAAAAATTGTGAACTTATTATATAACATAACTGTCCAAAAGAGAAAAGTTACTGAAAAATAAGTGATGTAGATCAAAGAATTTGTGAAGGAATTTATAGCTTTCTGACCATTTTTTTAAACGGAGAGTTTGATAGTTTCTCTATCATTTTTCTTATGTGGTGGTCTCTTAGAATTTATAGGAGATAATGGTGAGGTCTTGAATTGGTAAGAGGAACCATTAATTAAAAAAGAACTGATTGTTTGACATTTTGTGAGAAAATTAGGAAGAAGAATGGAAATTGAATGGATATTAAGAAGAATAGAAGTTTATGTGTTCTAGCTGGTAGAGTAAGTAAACGATTAAACTGAGTTATCTCTACATTAATATTAAGGTGGTATTGATCTTATTTTTAGTTTTTTAATTTCTCTCACGTAAATTTAAATTTATTCTTATGAAAAACTTCACTGAAGAAATACATTATGAAAAATATTGTTAAGATTCTGATCTAAACATTCATTAATGGATGAAGGACAATATCAGTATGCTTTCAGTTTTACTTTCCTTATTTTGCCTTTTTATTAATTCCGTCAGTTTAGAAATTTATTAATTCCGTCTTACTTTCCTTATTTTGCCTTTTTATTCTTTTAGTCTTAGATTAAGAAAACTAAAGAGCAAGAACTACATATAGGAATGGCTAAGAAAATGGCAGCCTAAAAGTTGCAAATGTAACGACCTTTGGAAAATACAGAGTTTCGATATAATTGTCAAATGTTGTTTGCTTATTTTTTGACACAGCTTTTGAGATTTTAAGTGGTCCAATTATGTAGAGATGAGGCAAGAGATTATAGCCCTAATTTAGGAATGGTACTGCAATTAAGGCACTGATATGATGAAACAAATCGAAAAAATATTATATAGGTGATTTATTCAATAATTTAAATTAAATTTCTTATGCAGCCATATGCATAGGAAATTTGAAACTCAATCAAAAAATATTAGGTTGTTTAATTCAAACTCATTTGTTTAATTTGAAATGAGAGGTTTTTTTGTTTTTTGTTTTT